>NC_134569.1:91136934-91454434 GCF_050947875.1 Dermacentor variabilis | reverse complement strand
AACATAGTGCATATTGCTTCCAGTACAGTGGAGTAGCCGCCAGTAATTCTTTCGTTACTGAGATTTGATTCGGTAATTGCAATTAATTATCTAACTCGAGAAGTACTGTCCTAATGTTCAAATTGTCAATGAGGCACTTGTAGCCACCCCGAAATGACAACTGTTTCAGCGACGTGTTTCGTGTTTTCAGCGACGTACTATATTAGTTGCGTACAATTTTTTCAGACTGGCAAAGAAACCTCAAGAAGTATGAAAAATACCACGTGAGTGCGCTCGCACGCGCGTTATAATACAGCGCTCTCAAATAAGCTGATTGACATCGGCCATACCATGCTGAATACGCCGGTTCTCATCAAATAAGCTGATTGAATGCAACTGCATGGCCTGTGGCAAACCCGAAGGGACAGCGCATCACCTTGATAATGGTACGGAAGAAGCACCAACAGCAGGTTTCGCGGCTTCGCAGCTGCTCCTTCCTCTCATTTCTACGCCACACTTATTATTCTACCCCGAATGCGGAGATCTCACTTGGCGCGAACTTGACTCCTGGCAGTCTCAAGACAGCTTCGCCGCGCGTATTAAATCGTTCTCGAGCTTGCGGACGACTTGCAAACGACTTGGCTGCAGGTCGAAGTCCGCCCAAGTTTCAAGTCTGCTGTCGGGCAAGCTTGAAACAGACTTCGTGCGTTACTCCAACATGGCAGCCTCCCGAACGGACGTCGCGCGGAGGTTAGCTGCTTTCGAGTTTGCCTGCCACGCCACGGATACAGCATTTTCAGAGGCGCAGCCCTTGCTGAAAATTCCGCGATCCGCCCTATGTGACCGAGGGAATCCAATGGAGCTGTACGACGACGAACAATTCCTCGGTCGCTGCAGATTCACGAAGAACGCCGTGCGACAGCTTCTCGCTATGTTGCCTATCTGTGAAAGAGGGGAGAACAGAGGACAGCATGTGTGCCTCTCATGCTGCAGTTGCTGATGGCTCTGATGTTTTACGGCGCTGGCACGTTTCAAACAGTCACCGTGAGTCTGGTCCGCATTCCTCAGTCAACCTTGTGCCGCGCAGTTGGAAAGATGACTCTGCTCATCGCGAAGCACCTGCGCCCGATGCTGGTGCGCTTCCCGCAGTCGCGGAAGGATTGATTGCGAGCGTATTTTCTCATCTCTAATGGGGGTTACACATGCCACCACTAGTTATTAGCGCTCACGACCATAATTATGCTCAGCATGCCGAACTGTCACGCACTCATCCACCGAATACAAAACATGCGCATGAGCATAATAAAAAGTAGCACAAATGAGCCAGTCATGCAGAACATGTTTTGTGGCGCTCTGGCTTTTCTTTCACAGCTATCACAGCTTGTTTCCAGCTAACACCAAACACGACGTGTTACTTCCGCTGCGCCGCGGAAGGCAGCTCGATCATGTTGTTTTTGTTTATTTCGTTCTGGATAACTCGGAGGAATCCTGTTCGAGGGCGCTCTTTTATGATGCGGGTGGGAGCGCGGTCACGTGGTATTCTCCATATTTCGCGTGGTTTACTTATCAGTCGGAAAAAAATTAGTACGCAATTAGTACGTCGCTGAATATACTGCAGTAAGATGTCCCTTGGCTGTGCCTTGAAATGCCTCATTGCCACTTTGATAATTAGGTTAGTACGTCTCGAGTTAGTTAATTAATTACAATCACCCAATTAAATCTCAGTAACGAAAAATTACTGGCAGTTACTCCACTGTACTGTAAACAACATGCACTAGGTTTAAGGGTAACGCATTGCTCTTCTTTTAAATCTTGGTGCATGATAGTTAATTGGGGCATCCTGCACATATTTATAGCCCGCAAGTGACGATGTTTCCATCCCTAATAAATCTCGTACATTATTATAATCTTTTTTTTTCATGAGTGGCTAGCATTGCTTACTGGAAAGAAAAGCAATACTGAAACACACAACCTTCACGTGCATTTCACGCGCCATTCATAAAAAAAAACTCTGCCGAAGGGGTCGCTGAAGTCTATAGGTTTTTTTTTTTTTTTCATGGTCAGAAAAGCACGGAAAGCTGGTGAACATAAAGCAACACATTAATTCTCTAGGCATACGTTGTCCATACCTCCAGAAATAATTTTTAATTGGATACCTCCATCTCTTGCAAAATATAATAAGATTTGTCCTGTCTGCATATTTATATATATTGTGCATGTGCGTGGTGTACACAGTGGAAATTTAAAACTGTGTCGAAGTGAGAAAATACGGATGAGGCAGCCGCCGCTAGTGCTTCTAATGCGCATGTCCTCCTATTGCCCGGATTTCCAGAAATAAAGCGAAAGTATGACTTAAAACCCGTGCACGTCCGCGCCGACAATGATGCAGAAAGCCTCAGTAAAACCCGCCGTGGTTGCTCAGTGGCTATGATGTTAGGCTGGTGAGCACAAGGTCGCGGGATCGAATCCCGGACACGGCGGCCGCATTTCGATGGGGGCGAAAACACCCGTGTACTTAGATTTAGGTGCACGCTAAAGAACCCCAGGTGGTCTAAATTTCCGGAGTCCTCCACTACGGCGTGCCTCATAATCAGAAAGTGGTTTTGGCACGTTAAACACCATAATTTAATTTTCTTTAAAGCCTCAGTAAAATTGCAAGTGAAAAGGTCGAGGAAAGTCAAAAGCAACCTCAGATGATGTGGCTGACAAATCTCTGGTACTGGCACTTTAGGTGTGTGTATCGACGGGGGGGGGGGGGGGGGGGGGGGAGAGTCTTCGGCATCTCCCGGGCGCGGCTCAGCCTACCCCCCCCCCCCCCCGGTAAACTCCGGAGGGCGCCTATAGCGACAAATTGTGGAAAGTTGGGCATTCTATAACAGCAAGTGCCCAAGCGTTTCGCTGCAGTGTCCATAAGCCAGGAACGAAAAACCCGGCGCTCTCTCCGCCGTAGCTCAGTGGCCATGCCGTTTGGCGTGGCGCGGCCGAGATCGAGGACCCGGGTTCGAATCCGGACGCGGTGGCCGCATGCCGACCGGCGCAAAACGCAAGAACGCTCGTGTATCGTACATTGGGTGCGCGCTTAGGAACCCCAGGTGTTCAAAATTCAGACGGACAGCCCCGCTGCGGCGTGCCTCCTATTCAAATCATGTTCTTGGCCCGTAAAACTGCATTTTCTCTTTTTTTTCTTCTTCCTTTCTTTTTTTCTTGAGTGAGCTCGGCGCACGTCCTCGCCGGTGAAGGCGATGTGCTACATCAATGCATGCCCGATGCGCAACTTGAGCAATAGGAACCTTGCGCGGTAGGTGAAAGCACCGCTGGTGTTTGTTACTGGCTGCGATCCCTTGGCGACACGTTCATCCGGGTACGAGTGTTGATGGTGGCGGCGAAAGTAGTCAGGCGTCGTCGAATTTGCGCACGTGTCCAGGAATCCTGGACATTGCCCCTTCGGCTACATCTCGAGCATCACCGCAGTGCTTCAGCGCGACTCGAAAGGAAGCGTTTTAAGAAGAAAGTGATACTTCCAAGGGTTAGCCAAAGTTCAGCGACTCCCAGTCGACAACGTCGAGGCGAAGTAAGGACCGCCGTTCATGTCGTTTTCTCGCCTCTTTCTATTCACACCTGTCGCCTCGCCTTAGCCGCTGTCCTTTCTTTTGGCCCGCACGGCGGCGACACCTTCACTCGTCGTCGAGACAACGCATCGCGGCAGACCGCTGCCGCCCTTGCGCACCACGAGCGAGCCGAGCTGCCACGACGGAAGTAGTACAGCGAGGAGACAAGTACTGTAACTCGACGTAAAAGGCCAAGTCCATTGTTTCGCACGACGGCGGCGAACAAAAGGGAGAACAAAGGCACCGAGAGAAAATAAAAAAGGTTTCTGCGCGCACTGGCGACAGCGTACAGCAAGGTGACAGCAGGAGTGTGTGTGCGCGCACAGAGCGGTTGTAAACAACGTTTCCTCCTCCTATTCTCTCTCTCTCTCTCTCTCTCTCTCGAGTCTCGCTTCGGCCGTGCTCTCAAACTGCAACTAGCCCCTGATCCATCGTACCCACTCCCTCTCTCACATGTCCCTCCTCTCACTCGCTCAGCCGTCTCTTTCGCCGCTTCCGTGTGAAGCGGAGAGCTGTGCAAAACAACTACCTCTCTCCCGAACCGTTCGTCCCTGCCGAAGGTGGAAAGAAGTATTCGGGGAAAGGAGGTCGAAACGAGGTTATCGACGTCGTTGTTTTGTTGGCTCGTCGTCGTTGCCATCGCAGACGGTACGGAGCGCCCAGGAAAGGAAGCGCACTGAGAGAAAATGTGCGGCCGCGAGGGGGTTGGTCCAAAGGGGGAGGGGGCAGGGGGCGCCCGGTGCTTTGTTTTCGGCGCCGTCGGCGCGTGTTATTGGGGCAATAGCAGCGACTGCAGCATCATCAAAGGCGGCGTGCCGTGGCGGTAATTAGCCGGGCGCGACCCTGCAGGGCGCCAGCAGAACAACGCAGGGAAACATGCCTGTCGACGGCGCATCCGTCGTCGCTGTTCTCTCCCTCTCTCTCCGTCGTCCCGTTAACCGCCGCCGCCCGCTACTGCTGTAGCTCGAAAAACGGCACCGCTCCCGCAGCCCTCTTCGCTTGCGACGCCGTCCGTTCCCTCCTGTCAGCGCGGCTCCACTCGCGTGCACTTACTGCAGTCGGACGAAAAAGAAACTGTGGCCCAGGCCGACCAGCCTCGTCCTTTTCGGGCCAAGATTAAGCAAATAAGATCAACATTAAGATTAAGGTTTACTCGAAATTAAGCAAAATAAGTTTTCTTGGAAAGCTATAGATAGAATTGCTATAGCTACACTAATGTAGCCAGAATCCCTAAACTACAGCATAGCTTATATGCAGACGACGTAACACTCTGGGTAACCGGATGGAATGACGGAGAAATCCAAGAAACTTTCCAAACCGCGATCGAAGTAGTCACGCAATACGTAACACCTAAAGGACTTTCCTGATCCTCGCAAAAGTAACAGTTACTACTGTATAGACCCACGCGCAGAGGCAGGAAGACTGCCACCACAACACCTCAAATCAAGCACCGAGCTAACGGCCAGGACATCCCGATGGTACCGAGCATCAGGATGCTTGGACTTAGAATACAGATCGAGGGACACAACAACGAAGTTATAAAGGCACTAGACTCGCGCGTGCATCAAACGACAGGACTCATTTTGCACATCACCAACAGACGCCACAGCATGAAACAAACTACTATACTCAGGTTGGTACAGGCTTTTGGCAAAGCAGAATAGTCTACGCTACCCTATTCTTGCAACTAAAGAGTGATAAACGCACCAAAATTAACTTAATGATCAAGAGAGCCTACAAGCAGGCTCTACACCTCCCAATTACGACCACAAACGAGAAGTTTGAGGCCATAGGAGTGCGCAGTATCTCTTGACGAGCTCATAGAAGCACGAAGAATTGCCCGCTGGGGAAACTCTCGGAATGCCAGACGAGGCAACATATTCTCCAATCACTCGGGATTACATATAATAACCAGTTAGGACCAAAGTGGGACATTCCCACAGAGTTCAGAAAACACATACAAATGTCACCATCACCTAAGAACACCCACCCTTTGCACAACCAAGAGAGTGCAGGCAGGAAAGAGCCAAGTCCTTACAGAAACGCCTTGCAAGCTATAAGGACGTGGCTTATGTAGATGCGGCCGAGTATCGTGATCGAGACGCCATGACAGCGGCCGTACTAGATCAACAAACCGTCGCATCAAGCTACTTGATTACAACCTGGCTGGAGGTGAGGGAAGAGGTCGCAATCGCCTTGGCGTACGTGCGCTTCCTCCGCAGCCAAATTCATAGTTAGCGACTCAAAGACAGCCATACGAAATTTCGCGAAAGGGCGCGTTTCATCCGAAACCCTCAAAATTCTGGCCAGGGTACCCGAAACCCGGCGCAGAACGACGCCATTCTTTTGGGCACCGCCACCCTCCGGTCCTTCGGGAAACGAAGCTGCTCTCCGAGAACTGGCCATCCGCGGCCGGACGACAACATTCTGCGATGAGCAGTTCGAATACTTCCGCCATTCAGGCAGTGATCGGTTGGCATCCTACAAGGAAATTCTGCAATTCTACTGCCAGGGCAGGAGACATTACCCCGCCACTCGCAAAAACTTAGCCAAAGAGCAATCGGTAACCTGGTGCCTCTTACAGACGCACTTTCCCAAACCCAGTGATGTGCAGTCACCTCTATCCCGGGCTATATAAGGCAGACTGTAAATTACGCGCAGGTAAAGCCGATCTTTACCATATAATGTGGGCGTATGTGGCCCTTGATAAGGACCAAAAAATGCACCAGCTCATTACCCCCCATCACCACCCTAGAGCAGTGGGAAATTGCGCTTCTCAGCTCAGACCCGGATCTCCAACTCTGGGTCGTGCATATGACCGAAGACGCCGCGATAGCGCCAGGCCTGGCCACCGTCTGAGGAAGAAAAGGACGGGCCCTCCCACTCCCCTCCTCCCTGAACCCCATCTCGGACAACATTATGTTTACTACTATTACTACACCCCACGCCAAAGTCTTGTCCATCTTCTCCATCTATGGGGCAAGAATAGCCCCCCAAGAGAAAGAAATCGAGAGAAATGTCGGAGGAAGTAACGACGATAAGAAACGAGAAGGCGAAATGCAAACACGCTCAGTTACTCAGATGTAGGTGCACATTAAAGGGATCCAATAGGCGGTAAAAATAATCCGAAGTCCTCCACGTACGATGGCGTCTCTCACAGTCCCAGAGTTGCTTTCGGACTTTAAAATCAATCAATCAATCAATCAATCAGACATTTTACATACGAGAAGATCACGGGACTGTGGTTCCACGCGTCTGTGATGTACAAAGCAACGAAAGTGTTGCTGCGATTCTTGAGATATATACCAGCCTATATGTGACCACTTGTAACTGACTGGTGCGCGCATGCTTGCCGAATTTTTTTTTCTTTCCCCATTTTCCCCTTTGCCGAGTTCTGGGCAGTCAACCCAGCTCAGCCTGGCTAGACTCCGTACCTTTCCCTTAACACTCCTCTAGCTCTCTTGGGCGGCGAAGAGATAGCACCCGCTTTCGGTGGTGCTTGCAGCCTTATGTTTAGACGTCCCAACGCCGAGCCGAAAGGACATGTTATAAAAATATGCGCGTCCGGCGTGGCAAGCTTGCAGCGTGCACGCGACGATCACTCGTTGAGGAAACCATTTTCACCCTCGCACCGACGAGGCTCAACCATTTTTTCACGAGCAAGCAATTCTGCTTCCCCAGTGTATACGTTTCCGAGCGAGATGTGGTGCACGCTACTATTGCTGCAATGTCTCGACACGGGGAATGGTGTTTCGGGAAATAACCAGCCCCAGCGTTGCAGCAGGTGCGCAATGAGCACGGAAGAGCCTTCAGTGGATTCTTTTGGAAAGAAGGAAAGAAAGAACGAACGCCTGTTTTTTTCCACCCTCGTTCCAAGGCGGTTGAGACAGCAGGTGTGTCAAAATCATATACTCACAAACGTTGCACATAGTTTTTTCCGTTTTCTGTGGTGTGCGCGCCAGAACTCTGCAACTGCATACCACTGAGGCCGGACCCACGGCTGAAACGTCAGTTTATTGAAGATAATTATTTTCACTTGCGCGTCAACACCAGTTTTATATATATAGACACGGGCTGCTATAGAAATCGGCTCACGTGATGGAAAAGCATATAAGACCCCATGCAGTCACCATCTGGAAGCGCGTGCTTGAGGGACTATAGCGCACGAGAGGGCTAATTTTGTCCCCGAAGAGTGGAGCGAGGCTTCATGCGGTGCGCAAACAGATATTGCATGCAAACTGTCCCGCCGCATACTCAGAACGCTTCTTTCCCACCAGTTAAGTCCGTGTGCGTTCGTGAGCGCACGCTTATGCGCTTTGCATGCAAACGTCGACAGTTTCTTTTTAACGCGATAGCGTTAAGGAGCTCGTGTCGCAGAAAAGCCGGTGTCGTCGGCGTCGGTGTCGGTGTCGGCGTCCGCGGCGTTGACCGTGAGCGATAAATCACGGCAGGCACTTCATAAATAAAAAGCTACTTCCAAGATGGGCTGAGTGGGAATCGAACCAGGGTCTCCGGAGTGTGAGACGGAGACATTACCACTGAGCCACGAGTTCGATGCTTCAAAGCGGTACAAAAGCGCCTCTAGTGAACGCGGTGTTGCCTTAGAAACGAGCTGTTTCTAAGGCTCAGGCGTGCGTCGCTTGCTCAGGCGCACATTTCGTTGTCGCGCCGAACGCTGCGTTGCTCGACGCTCACCGCGTCCGATGCGGGGCGCGTAGTCGCTGCGCCGTAGCCCATTGTCTTACACCCCTTGGCGGTTAGACGGGAACGCTGTCGCGTTCCACTCTTGAAGGCGAAGCTTAAGCGTCCTCCAATTTTTCTTCTTCTTCTTCTTTCGGGAGCCTGTCTGCTGCCTACTTACACGCCAGCTGTTTATATCTTCTTCATTCCCATGCAGTGCTACGTGACTATAGGTCACATGCAGGTGCGTTTACGTCTCTGAGAAGGAAACACGTATCCCTTGCCAAAAACAGCTTTCCGTGAAAAGAAAGAAGTAAAGAAAAGAAAGAAAGAAAGAAAGAAAGAAAGAAAGAAAGAAAGAAAGAAAGAAAGAAAGAAACACGCTTCCCTCACAGGCAGTCTTTACGGCTACGCCTTAGACCTAAATTAGACCAGTAACAGTTTAGTCAGCCGAATGACTATGCATGAACGTCCCTACGTACAGTCCCTTTATTTACAGCAGCAGAAGGGCTATTTTAGGCTGTTGCCTGGGCCTGTTGTAGACGGTTCAAAAACGTGCGTGCGCGCACACGCACTTATCGTTGAGTAAGCTACTTGCCGCCTAAATACCGACAAGAATCGGCGGGCGTCATTAAAAGTGCTGTCACGATAAGGAAACGGCTCCAGCGAGCAATGCACGTACAAGTTAAAGGAAAGAAATGAAACGGAGGCGGTCGGCACTGAAAAAAAAAAAAAAACTCAGTGCCCTTCCACTCTGTGAAGAAGGATGACCAGCGAAGCTGTGTATGTGGGCCCCTTAATGGCGAACTGCACCTCCGCCGCGGGTCGGCGCGGCATTGCACTATCTTCGGGATCGGCCCACGTATGGGGAGTTTTTCGCTTACCACGCTAACGACACGAAAATTTCCTTGGACGGTAGGGGTATACAGCTTCGTTGTAATACATACTGCAGCGCATTGTCGCACGTAACGATGTCGCAATACATTGACGCTATACCGACATATATAATAAGCTCCTCGTTGCTTATACAAGACGTACCAATCTTGTTTACGAATACGAAGAATTACCTGCAATATATATGATATCGATGTAGGGACATGTCTTGTCATCTTTGTATTACTTCTATCGCTTATGCAAGAACACCTGCCTTGTGTACATGTATATACCCTTTTGGTGCAGCAAACAAGGCCGACTGTGAGCTTTGTAACTTGTGGCAAAGCGCATGTATGCGGTTTCACAATGTTTTCGCTCGCCGTTTTGGCTCCGCTCATATTGAACAACATCGTTATACGTGCCTTGCTGGTAACTTTAATGCGAAGCACTCTTGCCGAGTTCAACCAAGTTTTATGTAACATGTATCTGGTATCTGGCCTCTTTCGGTAAACACAAAAACGCTCCACACGAGTGAAAAGGCAAAGGACGAACCCGAGCCTTCGACTTGAAGTCAATACAGACGGAAATATCATTCCAGAGAAATCCACCATTCTAGTCTTGGGAATGTGGCCATAATCCCATCAACGATGCCTCTACACACTAAGCATGATTAAAAGAACAGCTCAGCTAATTGTTGGCGTGATAGTCCGAGTAACGAACAATCGCAGAGGAATGAAAGAGCTCCGTTCGGTAAAGAGCTTGATCATCAGCAGAATAACATACTCCCTACCCAACTACAACATGAATAGGGGGGAGAACAAAAAGCGCACGAAATGATCAGGATGACGTGTAAGGAAGCTCTACGACTACCACGAAGCGCTTCAAATGAGAAGGTAGTAACGCTTGGCCTTCACAACACGTTTGAAGAGTTGGCTGAAGAACAACTGACTACACAAAGGAACCTTCGCCTGCTACAAACACCAACAGGCAGAGAAGTTCTCCGCAGAATCGGCCTCGGCGAACAAGTAAGTGCAGGCACATAAAAGAATCAAGGCACTCTCTTGGCTAATCAGAGAGTGGTACACAGTATTCCCGCTATACCGAAGAACATGAATCCAATAATTACGGACTCACAGACGGCATGTAGAAATTACCAAAGGGGTAGAACAGGTGTGAAGGCATACCGAATTCTGACCAAAGCTAATAAAGACCCCAATTGGGTACACCCAAACTATAATCGGGGCCCAAGGGCATGGGTACCTATTTGCGGACGAGGCAGCTCAAGGTTTCGCAGATCACCGAGCCGCCACGGACGCTGCAGTGGAGGACTCAACAGCCACAGACCCCAATTACACAACAATTCTGACATACTACAGGGAGAATAGAAGAAGGTATACACCACCACATGAGAATCTTACAACTATTGAGTCTGTAGTGCTACGAAGACTCCAGACAAATACACACACAAACTTACACAGGCTGCATGTATTCTACCCCACAGCATACAGTGACATATGCCCGTTGCGTGGCGCCACACCGACTCTGTTCCACATCACGTGGTAGTGTACTACAGTGCATTACACAATGAAGAGCACCGCAACATGAACAATACAAACGAACAAATGGGAGGCAGTGCTGTCCAGCCTGGCTCTCGAAGACTAGCTTAGGCTGGTCCAAAGGCCAGAGAAGATGGCAAGGGCCGGCGGGGCCCTGGAATAGGGGCCTCGACCATTTGCGACGCCCACGTGTTGGGCCGACACGCTTGGCTTCAGCCGCGCTGCGCGATGCTCCTTCCTTCCTAACGTTTTGTTTGTCTTCCTCCATGCCAATATATCTACGCGCTGGCATCTTGCTTTCGAATAAACACGAACCGCTTCTGTCAGTCGGCTGAAGTAGCAGTATTAATTTCAGCATACGTAATATGATTGATTTATGGCAAAAAAAGAAAAAAGAAAAGCTAACCTTATAATAGTGCAAGGGTCCGCTCGAGTGCCATCCCGCTCTGCTCGGGTTGCTCCCACAACGCTCTAGAGATGCACTCTGCGAATTGAGAGAGAGAGAGAGAGAGAGAGAGAGAGAGAGAGAGAGAGAGAGAGAGAGAGAGAGAGAGAGAGAGAGAGAGAGAGAGAGAGAGAGAGAGAGAGGTCATAAGGGAAAGACATAAGGGAAAGACATGCGGGGTTAACCAGGCTGAGCCATGTTAGGCTATCCTGCACTGTGGAAGGGGGACAGGGGATTGAAAGGGGAGAAGGAAGAAAGACGTTCACAGTTTGCACTGTTGCACACGCAATTAAGTGTTCATCGCAGCGTCAGTTACAGGGGGTCATATAGGATGGTGCATTTCAAGAGAGACGCACATAGCCAGTGCCATTGGGCATGTGGCCCTGGCTATATATTGCAGCCAGTGCAGCCCGCTCAAGAGGCCGCGCCGCGTTAGGGTGGCCTAGCCGCGCTTCTAGCAGACAGCTCGCATTCGTGCATATAGCGTTCGCCGCCAGCGTTTCCCGGTAAACATTATGGTTACACAAGCTGCAGCTGCCGGGAAGCCTGAGAAGCAGTGAGCGATCTTTTAATGTTATCACGCTGCACTCTTAGACGCGAAGCTTAAGCGCCCTCCAAATTTTCGATTCGTATTCGATTTCAGAATTCACCATTAGAAGTTACCGAATATTTGTTTCTGCTGGGATACGCATAGGAATAACAATGCTGATTGGAGTTTCACGCGGAGGATCAAGACCAACGCAAGCGGAGGCTACTTCGAACGGTTCTCCTGCCGGAGAGCCAGTTAACTTGTGCCGAGTTAGACAATCCATCCTCCTTTATGTTTTTTTTTTTTTGGGGGGGGGGGAACAGTCTCAACCTTGTTGCACCTCTTTAAACCGATACACAGCGCTGCAGTATTTTTACTTGGCTCCTTTGACAAACATAGCAGTCTAACGCACGTGGGGTAGTGCTGTTCTCTTGTTTCATCACTGTGGTTGTCATGGTGCAGTTGATCAAAAGAAAAAAAAAATTGTTTCTCCTTTGCGAGCTCATAAACTGACCTGCCGTTCAGTTGTGAGTGACGTTGCATGTATCAAACAATGTAAGTGCGCCGTTTTCTTACCTCACAGACTGCGCGCGAAAGCTTATATTTCACTTCGTCCGGAAATGCAAAAAAAAAAAAAAATCAGGATTCGATATTCTAAGGTTGTTTTTTCTTTATCTGCAATCCCTTGACACAGCTGCGGGCTTTAAGCTTGTTGTTTGCTCATCTTCATGATATTATTATTATCGTGGCAATCTTTAGAAAATATTGTATATACACATCAGACTGTCCAAGTTTCCTTTTCGCATAGACTTCGTTTTGAATGCAACACAGACAACACATGCAAATACCCAGTCCATATTTTTCACATCTTGCCTTTCTTTATCATTATTATTCCGCCTTCTATCTCTTAGGCCTATAAATTCATCATCCGTTCTCCCATACAGAGTAGCACGTTTAGACACGCCGGCAGAATTCTCAGCTTTCAATAGAGCTCTCTCTCTCTCTCTCTCTTCGCTCTCTCTCTCTCTCTTTGAACGCCCCAACTTTATTCTTTTCATTTCTCCTCTTTCTCCTCAGCGCCCGTGTGTCTGTGTCTTTTAATGTTCGTTTACGCCTCCGTAATGGCGAGTTCCCGCCGAGAAATTTCCTATCGCGCGAGGAGCCGCGCGATAGTCGGCGACGAAACGCTCGTTGCATGCCGCCTGCAACTCTCGCGAGATACGCCGAAGCTCACCAGGTCACTTCTCGCCAGGTTAGGTTCGTTCTGAAGCCACGGCGAGCGCAGAAGCGCAGACCACCAGGGGATCATTTTAACGTGCCCCCAATGCACGGGCGGCTTTGCATTTCGCCTCCTATCGATACGCGGCCGCCACGGCCGTTAGCTCGCCCATCCTTGGTGTGCTCGGATTAAGAACAGAAGAGAACCGAACAGCCATATGTTGTGTGTACTGAATAGTACAGGAGATTACTAATCCTAATCAGGCGACTACATGTTCCACATTTGCCTATTTTTATTCCGAAATAGTATAAAAAAAACACACTGTTCTATTTTTCTCACTGCTATAGAGTCCGTCATGAATACTGGGCGCTTTCTGGTCTGACCCTCTCTCTCTCTCTCTCTCTCTCTCTCTCTCTCTCTCTCTCTCTCTCGTTCGTTCGTTCGTTTGTCCTTGCGTGTGGCGTCCACGCATGTGCCCAGGCCCCCACGGTGCAATCGAGAAAAAAGAAAAGAAAAAAATGAGAAAAAAATCGCGTTCTTAAATAGAAGCAACCTGCGGGAGATTATCTTGACTCATTCTGGACGAACTGCATCTTTTCCTTCCTAAAAACGCTGCACGCTCCGCGTCCGCACCAACGACAAACAGGGAACGATTTCCTCCTTCTTGTTCTTGTGCGCGTTTGTTCTCTGTTCTTTTTTTTTTCTTCTCCCTCCGACTGTGTACACGTCTCCTCCCTCACTATGCGGCTTTGTGTGTGAACCTGATTGATGGGAGACTCTTTCGCGCCGACTCCTTTTTTTTTTCTTTTTTCTTCATTCAGTTTCTTTCTTTTTCCGTAGTTTCCTTCCTTCCTTACCGAGAAGAGATCAGGGAAGGTATCAAAACTCGCGCAGGCGATCCAATGCGGAAGTTCTTTCGCACGCATATCAGCTGACGCGCGGATTTCGTCTGTTTATTTTCTTCTTTCTTTTTTTTTTTTTTTTTTTGTTGTACGCGATACTTGGCGTATAAGATGCGTACCTAGTACCCGCTATAATGCGTCTGCAGCTGACTACGTACCCTCCCCATCCCCTGCCTCGTTTGCTTGTTTTTGAGCGCGTACATTTTCGTGCGCACAGGGTGAAACTCAACGCAGACGTTCGCCGCCTCAAACACCGAGACGATGTGTAATCATTGCTGCTGACGCGGTTATTGCCTCGTGTTTCTGAGTGTTCGGTGGCCCTGTACGTTATTTGTGGAATGGACTTTTGAGGGCACAACTTGGAGAGTGGTTCGCGAATCGCGCAATAAATTTCCAGTCTTGCAGTGCTCAAAAACTACCAATAGCGTCAGAATTTCTTGGTAAGGAACCATCATATATGTTTCCTATATATATATAATCACTTATTTAATAATTGGATTGTTAGACTATCCACAACTGGAAACCCGCTGCAGCTGCAGCGTACTACGCAGTTCCACGCACTTAAATAATAATCTTGAGGTACGCCAAAGATTAGGCAAAAATGACACGTTGGGCTTTGTTAGGACCTACAGGGTCTCCCAGCTATCACGCATCAAATTAAAGAATAAGCGAAGCCGCCCATGCAGATGGAGCTAACTGTACGTCAATAGCAGCCACCTGAGAAAGTCCATATGACGACCGTGCGGTGAGCTTTCTAAATAGATGACGATGGTAAAACGACAGCATTACGGCGACGGCACGACGACAATGGCACAATGACGACTGTTTGACGACGATGGCGTGACGACTGCAGCACGACAAGAGTGGGATGACGAAGTTAGGATGAACACAATGGAAGGATCACAAGAGCACCCCGACGACTGCACGAAGACGGTGGCATGTCCACGACTGTATCACAAAGACTGCGTGAAGACGATGGCGTGGCAACGATGGCACGAACAGAGTCGGGCGACGATGCTGGAGTGACCACGATGGAACGACTTCGACGGCACCACGACGACGGTATGGCAACGAATGCACAACTGCGTGATGATGACGATGGTGTGACGACGGCGGCATGGTGATAGTGGGATGACAAAACTGGAACGATGGCGACGCAGCGACCGCGACGGCATCACGACCCCGATCGCGTAAACTTAGTGGCCCAAGTTAACAGGCACCTTTGGTCACAGGGTTGGCGTAAGAGCTGTGACGACGACGGCAAAACGAGAGTCGATGACGAAGATGCAATGACGACAATGAAACGACCACGATGGCATTACGATGACAGTATGGCAACGAGTGCGTGACGACTCTAGGGCGACGACCGTGTGACGACGGCGGCATGACGAAAGTCGCATGGCAAAGCTGGAATGACGACGATGCAACGACCACGACGGCATCACACCCACGAGCACGAACGTAGTGACCCAAGCTGTTAGACAACTTGACGGCAATGGGGGGCGGCGTAAGACAGACAGACAGACAGACAGACAGACAGACAGACAGACAGACAGACAGACAGACAGACAGACAGACAGACGGACGGACGGACGGACGGACGGACGGACGGACGGACGGACGGACGGACGGACGGACGGACGGACGGACGGACGGACGGATAGATAAAATTAAACGAAGAAAGAAAAGCAGAGAGGTTAACCAAGGCCGTGCCCAATTGGCTACCCTACACATGGGGACGAGGAAAGCGGAAGTATAGATAAGGACAGAAAAGAAAAACAATATAGTCAGTCATTCACAGATTCAGTCGCAGAAGAATCTCCGCTGTCACAAGCGTTCGTGCAATCCAGTGTCTTTCACGGATTACAAAAGGGCTTTTGTGGCCTTTTTCATGCAAGAATGCATAGCCATGGTCCAAGGATCTTTTCTTCCGAGAGGGATCTATTATCTAACAGGTTGAGTTTAGCTTGTAGAGTACGTCGTTGAGTGTCAAAGGATAGGCAGTGACGCAGAATGTGCTCTAGAATCTCATCACACCCGCACAAATTGCGCGCCACACTCGTGGCTATCCTTGTTAGGAACGAATAGGCATTGGTAAATACGACGCCCAACCACATGCGACACAATAAAGTTGTTTCGCGACGAGAGAGTCCAGGTGGCAGGCAAAGTCGCAAGTTAGGGTCGAGAGAGTGGAAGCCTGAGTGGGTGAAACCCGGTGAATTCTATCGTAGATGTGTGATGTGGCGAACAAGTGATTGGAAGTTGCCGTGCAGAATCCCTTCTTCAGATTGATGTATATGAACCCGCCTATGTTTCTGATTAGCCGAACGCACACGCGTATCTGCGCTGTCGTTGCCGACACTTCCGCAATGACTCGGCGACCATTGAAGTCCAATGTCGTGTCCTTTCGCAGGCGCGATGATGATGAACGTGCCTTATTTCGTACACTAAGTGCTTGCATAACTCATGACGTAGGGCAAACTGCAGGGTTTGCATGGCTGCTTTGGAATCGCAAAATATGGTCCAACGATTTGGTGGCTGGGCAGGTAATTTAGTGCACGTTGAAGAACCGAGAGAGAGAGAGAGAGATTAAAGGCAGGGAGGTTCACCAGAGGCGAGTTTGCGGTTTGCTACCCTGCCACTGGAGTGCAACAAGTTCTGCTGCTGTAGACATGGTATTGCGCGAAAATTTAAATTGCAAAGAGACGCCATGCGATGGAATAACTATACTGCTGCGGTAGAGCTGTTGGAAATTGTGGAAGCGTCCATGTAAATCTGTATATGCTGTCAAGACACGTTGAGAAGCAGAGACAGCTGCTTCAGGGCTATAGCGGTGGGAATCCCAGGGACTGAGAGGCACACGTAATTTTGCCGGAGACACCACAATACGGATGTTGGCCGTTTCGCAGGCTTACTGAAGCCAGATGGTATCGAGGTATGGTGTCTCGTCACAATACCAGATAATGTAACCTGTGGTGTTCACGCTGACAAACCGGTTAAATGGTGGGATGGTAGCCGTGAAAGGTGCCGAATGTGCGCTGTTAGAGTAACGACTATATGAGTTGTGATCGGATGCTCCTGCGCAATGGCAATCGTTGCAGCTATCGAAGAACATCTCGGGAGGCCAAGACATGTCCGAAGTGCGCTTGTGCTTGTACGATCTGTGGTGCAAAGAGTCTTGCATGTGTTGGACAAGACAGGAAGACTGTATCGCGAAAATCCGAGACAAAGTGCCGTATATAGCTGTAACATGGAGCGCACGGATGGTCCCCACGATTTTCCAGCTACGAATTTAAGCATATTCTCAATACAAGTGAGGTTTTTTTTTTCATGTAGTAGACATGGGGACTCCAGGTGAGGTCACCATCCCCAATAATGCCTAAGAATCTGTGAGTTTTCTTGTACGCAATTGACTGTCCCTCGATACACACCCGGTAGAAAGACATCGGTTTTCGTGTAAATGTCACTAGTGCACATTTTTCTGTGGATATCATCAAACCTTGCCGGCGAAGATATCCCGCGCTGTCAGGGTTGCAGCTTTCTGTATTCTGACGCGCACTTTTTGTGGCCTTGTCCCGCCAGACGCCCAGATGCAAATATCGTCAGCGTAGAGAGGGACATTAGCCGTCAGTGGTAGCGTTTCGGTGAGCCCCACAAGATCGAGATTGAAGGGAGTCGGGCTGAGTACTTTTCCCCGTGGGACACCACGATTATAAAGATATATCTATTTTTCGGGCCATCTTCTACAAAGACAAGCACATGCCTCCGTGAGAGATAGCTCCTAATCCACTTAAAGACGTGGCCTCCGAGTTCTATAGCCTCAAGAGCTTGGAGAATGGCTTCGTGGCTTACGTTGTCGTAGACGTAAAGCTTTTTGTTGCTGCACGGAGCTCACAAGATCAACGATGCTGTAAATTGAAGACCGTCCATGCGGAAAACCAGCCATAGCATCCGGGTAAATGTTATAGTATTCGAGGTACCATTCTATACGCGTCAGCAACATCCTCTCCTTGGCCTTACCGATGCAACTCGCAAGTGCAATCAGCCGGTACGATGTAAGCTCCAACGGCGATTTCCCCAGGCTTCAGTAGAGGCATCAGTCGGCTACACTTCCAATCGTCGGGGTCTATGCCGTCATGTCAAGATTTATTGAAGATATCCAGAAGACAGCATTGCGCTGTTGAACCTAGGTGCCTTAAGGCAGGGTAGGTCACCCCATTGGCTACCGGGCGACGACGACCGCCTGCACGCAGCCAAGCCTGCTTGCAGTTCTTATAGAGAAAGCCACAGTCCCTTGCCTTGATCTCTCGCGACGGGAACGTCATGTAGCGAGAACTGAGCCAGCAGAAAGAAATCGCCCAGTACCTTTCGCACAAAATTCTCCCGCGACCTCCAGCTCTGGATGACTTTAATGTAGAGTCAGCGCTGCGAAGCGAGGACGTTCTTGTGGAAGTGAGTGAAGATCCTCCTCCGCACGGCGGATAACAGCTGGCGAGGGTCCAGCGATTCGCATGCAGAAGCTCTTCTATCGTTGGTCCTGAAGTTCGTTCATCTGACGCTGAACTTTAGTCTGAATGTGTCGGGCTTCCCTCAGGTCACAAATGGACTTAGTACGCATATGTCGTCTCTCGGCCCGCCGGCGGGTCGCCCGAAGCCTCTCCAATTCTTGGTCGAAATCTGTGCGCCTCGTAGATGTTGCACACGTCCGCGCAAAAGCCTACATAGCCTGCGTGATCATGTCTTCAAGGGGCTCGGGATGTTCCCGTCTGCACTTGTCTTCGATCGAAATTCTGTACGCTTGCCAGTCTGTCTGTCTTAGAGCACGGCGGAGAGACAACTCTCAAGGCCTCTGATGGTCGTGTACCTAGGAATATATATGGCCGCTTTCGTGAGTTTCGTCGTCTGTGAACCACTGAACCTTGGAACTTAAACTATAGGACACTAATGTCAAGTCCAAACAGCTACATGCTGTGAGTCACTCCTCGGAGGTAAGTAGGGCTGCCATCGTTCAAAAAACTCTCAGTCCATGACAGGCAGCGAGATCAACGAGACTCGCGCCTCGTTGGTTTGTCCTGAAGCTTCCCTAGAGTGGATGATAGGCATTAAAGCCACCCATGATTATCCAAGGACGTGGAGCTTCTGTGAATATGTCGTTTAGTCTCTGTCGATCAAGTCGACGTGATGTGGATATATGTAGGCGCCCATCCGTACGTGTGAATGAAACCTTTTTAACACGGAGACGCACGTATTGATTGTCGTCGTGCACGGCTGCCTTAATTGCTGAACATACGTGAGCTTCTTCCGGGTATACGCAGCAACTTGGCTACGTTCAATGCAAAACGCCTGAAATATACAAAGAATATTGCTAATCGCATAAAAAAAAAGAAAGAATTAACCGGCACCTCGCTCACGCCGCAGTAGTGCTGCTCTCAAACGCGATACAAAGGGACTAAACGCGCTCCAGGACCGACCCGGTGGTCGCACCGTTTTGAGAGGGCGTGTGTTTTGGTAAAGCCGCGAAATTCAAGCTAACGGCGAGACGCGCTTGAGATGCGCGACCAGTTCGCCGCGTGTTTGAGAGCAGCACATAATAAAAGAAGTTAGTTAATTAATCATGACAAAATAACAATTAGAAGAAATTGAATACGAGAAATACTGTGCGCTTTCTCAGATGGCTGATAACAACGCACATATACGACTGATTCCGAAAAGAAAGGAGAGAGAGTTGTATGTTTGTTTGTTTTTTCGTCCTTCTTTATATCATTTATTTTACATTTTTCTCGGTGTACGATTGGTTTGGAACACCCTGTTACAGTGTCGCTCGCGTCGGTGACAACCAGCCTTGACTTCGTCCGCATGCCCACACCCTCCCTTGCACCCGTCGCGCTTGTCTCTCCGGAGAAGACAAAAGCAGGGATCCGGCGCGAAGACGCGGCAAACTTTGTCAACCGCCCTTCCGCATGTGCCACGGGCGCTGGTTCTCGGCGCTCGTCGTGCGCAACGGGCCCCCGAAAGTTGCCTCGGCTCGTCGCGAGGAGAGAGAACTTTCCGGCGGCCCGTCATTGCACGACGAGCGCTGACAACCGGCGCCCGTGGCCCTTGCCGAAGGGCGGCTGACATCGGGACCGATAGCGAAGCGAGATACGAGGCAGCGCGAAGGGCAGACCGCGGCGTGTCGTGCTGTCGCATGCAAATGAAGCGTGCGCTGCGCTCTCGCGAAGGGGATCGCGCCAGCGTCGAAGAAGACGGAGGAGCCGCGCGTTCCAGAGGACGGGTTTACGTCGCGACGCAGCAGTCCTTGGTCCGCCGCATGCCCCTTGGTCGCGAGACCCGTGCAAGCCGTCCCATGAAGGCTCGAACATCGATATAAGATTATTATTATAATTATTATAATTTTATAAGTGTTCTAAAAATAATAATTATCATTATTATCATTACTATAATTATTTAAACATATATGAACTCTAAACGAAGAGAAAGATAAGAGCGGCCTAGTCATTGTCTCCCGATATAGGCGCCATGTACGCTCACCCGATAAAGCAGCGAGCAGAGGAAAACAAATAGCTGCTGCGGATTTAGTAATAAATTCCGAGCTTAGGAGCGCAACGCCACGGCCACTATAAGCCACCGCGGCAGGTGAAAGAGTGGAGGGAGAAAAATGGAGGGGGAAGACAAGAGGAAGGCACACCACTACACATCGCATCACGCACAGAGTGACGAGCACTGCAAGCGATTTGAAAGAATTCTATTGACATATATTTTTTGCTTAAAGAGGGGCATGTTCAGCGCAAGTTTCGACGAACATAGCCAGAGTAACACTTAAGACTTAACCCTTAGGAGTCGTTGTGTGTGCCACGTCCCTCCTCTGTTCTTCGTCTTTTGACTGGTTTATATCTCAAGAATAAGTATTGACTGACACACATGGCAACTCATCTGCAGTGTCTCCCACATGTGTTCGCCCTAACCTTCGCTCATCATGCCCTTCGTTCACAAGGGCGACCGATGAGCCCAAATTCACGTCCCTATACATGACACTTTATAGGCGTTCTAGGAGAGAGATAAAAAAATGGTGCATAGAAAGGCAAGGAGATTAACCAGAGGTAGTTCCGGTTGGATATCCTGTACGGGGGGAAGGAGTAGGGGGATTATATATATATATATATAATAATAATAATAATAATACTTTTATTGCCAATAATCAAATCAGTACATTCATACAGGCCTGCCAAAGCCTTTGAAGGCTTGAGCGGCAGTGCCTGGCAGGCAGCAAAACCATACACGGTACATTGATATGCCAGTTATAAGCAGCGAACTTAAGTATAGAACACCAAAAAAGGTAATTAGAATTTTTAGTGTCTATGAACAGAAATTTCATTGAGCATAATGAAACACAGAAGTACAGCAATGCGTGTGAACAAAAATTACCGTGAGATGATGTATAACCATATACCAGACTGACCGTCATGGTGCAAAGGAAAGGCACAACCACATGCATAAAACACAAGCAGTAACGGTAAATAAATGGAACAAGTACGTCTTTACGAACAGACACTCCTTAGTAGTCTCTTTAACTTATATTTTGTTTTTGCACAAAATGTGCTGTGCGGTAATTTATTGAAGTAGGTGGGCACATAATGGGCCCGAGCTCTAGTGCCGTACCTTGTGGAACAACGTGGCCTCCAAAAGGGGTCCCTGGGCCTTAAGCATCGGGAAGCTGTGTATGGAACTAGGAATTGACTGCACCAAAAGTGTTTCAAAACAACCGTTTGCATTAAAAGGTCATTGAAATTCGGCATCGAAAGTACTTTGAAACGGTCTGTGTCAGCATTCAGGTTCAGATCATAAGATATGTTTTTTAAGAGGGAGTGCAGTATCGCATTTATTCTGTTGTGCCAGCGGACAGCACAGTGCCCGTAAATTGTTATTCCATACCGGAGTAGACTGTAGCCTAAAGCATGTGTTATAGTTTTCCTTACTGATAAGGGCATGTAGTATCTTATATTGTACAGTAAACAGGATACGGCGCGAAGCTTTTTACAAACGTAAGCAAGGTGACTGTTCCAAGAAAGGTCGCTATCAAGATATAAACCAAGATATTTTACAACAGGTGAGTACTTTAAAGGTCTACAAGAACAAGCTGAACAATCTGAAGAATGCAAAACAAGAGGATAGTCAAGGGCTACCCTCCTTAAAGGATTATGGAAGCAGATTAATTGCGTCTTAGATACATTTATAGTAATTAGGTTGTTTTGAAACCAATCCATAGCTTTTGTGGCAGCAGACTGTAAAGAAGCAATCGCATCATAGTAGCTGTGGGCGGTAGTTACGATCATCGTATCATCGGCGTATTGATAAAGAGAAACGGGTATCACGCTAGAGAGGTCATTTACAAAAATATTAAATAATAATGGGCTGAGTATAGATCCCTGCGGAACTCCAGCATTAATAATAGAGAATGCACTATGAACTTCCCCAACTGAGACGACCTGACGCCTACCCCGAAGGAAATTTGCTAACAACGACCAGAAAGCACCCCGAAATCCTAACAAGAAAAGCTTATTTAACAGCAGACCATGATGAACACTGTCAAAAGCCTTGCTACAATCAAGAAGGAGCGCACAAGCAACTTTGTTATTATCGAAAGCTATATTCAACTGATCGGATAAATCTTCCAGAAGGGTTTGAGTGCTTTTGCCGGGTCGGAAACCATACTGACTAGGCGACAAAATGCTGTGGGCGTCCAGAAAGCTTGTCATTGTTAACAATAAGTGTTTTTCAAGTATTTGAGCGATAGAAGGCAGAATTGAAATGGGGCGATAGTTTTCAATTTTATTACGTGCACCGCTTTTATAAAGAGGTATAACCTTCGCTGTTTTCAGTTTTACAGGAATTTCACCACTTGAAATTATGCGATTAAGTAGTGTTAGCAAAACTTCTTGGATGTATTCATATGTTCTGCGCAACTCATTAATGGAAATGCCGTCAATTCCAGGAGATTTATTACATTTTAAATTGAATATAATCGACCTCAGCTCTTCCTGAGAAATTGAAGGCAGATATGCAGATTCACTAATGCTGTGACGCAAAGTACAAGAATCTACCTGCAGGTTTGCGTTTCTCATTACACGAGAGAAGTGATTATTAAACTCATCAGAAATATTCTGTCTGCCGCTGGATAAATTGGAAGGAAAGTAATTCATTATATCAGCTCGCGTATTAGTGCCTCTAAAGCTGTTAATTAACGACCATGTTTTCTTACTGCTGTAACTAGCGGCTTTAAATTTGTCTCGAAAATGTATTCGCTTTGCGGATACATACATACATATATATATATATATATATATATATATATATATATATATATATATATATATATATATATATATATATATATATATATATATATAACCCCGGGTAAGCCAACTATGTATTGCTGCCACTAGGAATTAATGACTAATTAACAGAGTTCGCAAAGTTCTTGATTCCTCGAATAAAAAGTAGCAGATTGTGTTGTGAGTCACGTGGTTCGGGAGTTTGCGAGGAAGAGAGATGGAGCACAAACAAACCGGTAGGGGTAGAGCGGTAGCGGCGGCGTTCTTAAAGTCTATCGTGAAGGCCCGAGGACCGCAGGGACCTTAGTAACGCGAGTAAAGCCTTCATCAGCACGGATGTTATTCTTTGGAAGCACTGACCTAAAGGTTTTAGTTCTGATAGTGGACGACTGTCCAACTGGTCCAGCACTCTGCACATCACTTCCCTGTGGGCACTATATGGCGAGCAGACACAGATTATGTGTGCGAGCGCCTCATCACTGCTGCATGTGTCGCACGTGGGGCTGACGGCCATTCCAATAAAGAAGGCACATGAGTTCGTAAACGCAACGCCTAGCCACAGGCGGTTTACAGCATGGCCTCTTCACGTCGTGGTAACCCAGGCGGTAGGTGCATTCGTGTGTCCAGAGACGACGAACGCAAGCGACACAGGGGAAAAGTACATTCACGGGACATCAATCGCAGCCCAGCCGCAGCGTCTCTTCGCGAAAGCGGAACCAAGACACGTTGACCACTTTCATGTGCCGATCGGGCGGCTTCGTCGGCGTGGTCATTCCCGCCGATGTTACAATATCTTGGAAGCCAATGAAAGATTATGTTGTGTTCCTTGTCGTGGCTGTGATGATATATGCGTCGAATTTCTGAGGCTAGTTGTTCATTGGGTCCGTGGCGCATTGGGTTTTGTATGCACTGAAGCACTGGCTGCCTTGAAGTCACTAAAGACTGTCTATTGTTATGGGCCGTCTAAGTTACTTGAAATAAGGGAAGGGGTGGGACCTGCGGCGCTGCCACAGTGACCGTGACGTTGTGTTGCTGAGCACAAGGTCACTGGTTCGATAACCGACCGCGGCGATCGCATTCCGATGGGGGCGGAATGTAAAAATGTTCGTCTACTTAGATTTAGGTGAATGTGTGGTCGAACACCATGTGGTCAAACTTATTCCGGGGCCCTGCTCTACGGCGTACTTCGTAACTCACTGCGCAGTTTTCGAGCCACATGGCCTGTGACTCTACGGGGAGTCACGTATCCGATATATAGGGACCCGCCGTGGTTGCTCAGTGGCTATGGTGTTGCGCTGCTGAGCACGAGGTCGCGGGATCGAATCCCGGCCACGGCGGCCGCATTTCGATGGGGGCGAAATGCGAAAACACCCGTGTGCTTAGATTTAGGCGCACGTTAAAGAACCCCAGGTGGTCGAAATTTCCGGAGTCCTCCACTACGGCGTGCCTCATAATCAGAAAGTGGTTTTGGCACGTAAAACCCCATAATTCAATTCGATATATAGGGCACCCCCTATGGAAAAAAAATGGATAAGCCACACGTCCAATAATTCCCACATGAACCATATGAGGGTACCACATAAATACCAGTGTATTCCGATATATCCCGTAGAGCAAGTATCACATGGTTACATGATCGTTTGAGAATACCATATAAAACTCATACGTTCCCTTATATCACGTGGTCACCTGAACACCGCAAAGTGATATCGACAGCCTGCTGCCGTATCTATTTAAGGAGCGAAACAATTCACCTTATGTAAGTACCTCGCCGAAAAATCTACTGGAGTTGCCTTTTAATATACGTACTTTTTTTTCAATTAATAAACGTCTTTCTCCCTCTCTCTCGCTCCCTTATATCATGTAGGGGCATCCACCATAATATATAGGGATCCCATATAAAAGCCCGTATGTTCCCATATATTATACGATCGAGGGATGCCCCATATGATATATGGGAAAATAAGGAGCTTTATTTAAATTCCGGTAACCATACGGTCACCTAATCCTATGGGACTTGTCCCGTGTGACATACGGGAACATACGCGGGAACATACGGATCTTTATATGGGCTCCCCATACTTTTATATGAGGTAGTTGGATATGGGACTTATGGTTTTTTCTCTGTAGGGCCACGCACTGGCCACATGCCCCCCCCCCCCCCCCCCCCGTTACGGATGTTTCAGCTTACTACAAGTGCAGCCGAAGCCAGCCGCGTGGACTGCGACGGAACTTAGCCAATAATCTGAACAGCAGCGGACGCGCGCACGTTCCATCACGTGAACACACGGAGGAAGGAAGAAAAAATTAGGGCAGAGCATGACGCCAGAAAGAAATATTCTGGTTCAAGGATAAGCTTTATACTGACCGGCACTCGCCACCCGCCCTTTCCGCTGTACTTTCTCCCGCACTCCTCGCGCGCTCGGCGGCTAGAATTTTTATTACCGCTTGCGTATCACATGGCGAACTATTTTCTATGAGTTTTTCCTTCAAGTTTCTTATGCCTAGGCTTTACGACTAGGCTTCAAGATTGTCGCGGACGCTCCCTCGCACTGTTTCTTCCTGCATGATTGAACTTGATAAGCAAAGCCTCGCACGACATGCGGCAGTGCTAGAAAGCACATTTTATGAGCCTTCGCTACCGTGCCCTATATTCATGCACCTCGCGATAAACGAATGGCACCACGAACGCATAACTGTTTCCTACGAGATATGTTTCCGGCCGCTCGCTATAGGCTGTGTGTCCCGGCACTGCTGTCACTACGGGTAGCTTGAGCGCGCCGTGTCAATATGCAGACGTGGAGACACGCACTGCAAAAGGGGCGGCATTCGATCAGCAGGAGACGCACCGGCGACTCTCTCTCCGCGTCCGGCGACGAACCGCGCTTCGGTAAGCGCAAGCTCCATTCATTTGCGACACCGATTTTTGTCGTTTTGTTTTCGCAGCGTCGAGCGAGCGCTCTTGTTTGCGCCGCTGGAGCAGCGGGCGCGCAAACAGCTGGGAGGAAGAGAGCGAGAGGGAAGAGGAGGAGGAGGAGCGCACTCGAAAAGGAGAGAGCAGCGGTCAGCAGGCGCGGTGGACAGACCCCCCACAGCAACCGAAGCAAGGGGAAAAAGAGGAGTGTGGCAAGCCAAGCAGCTGCGGCTGTGCTTGCTACACAGTTGCTGCTGCTCACGTCAGGAGATTCTAGTGACGTCAAGCGCTGACGTCTTGTTGTCCGCGCGCGCAGAACCGAGAAAAACAGGGCGAAACTTCGCCACGAGCCGAACTCGGACCACCTGCGGAAAACAGAAAGAACAAGGTTGAGGCGTCACTGACAGTGTTGGCCGAGTATAGCACTCGCGTCTGGTCAGCGGCTTCTCACAGCAGTTCGTTTCACCTGGCGTCGATTTCTGGCCTATAGATATGGTGCGAGTGCAGAACGTTGTGCGAGACTATAGCATCGCACGATGACACGAAACTCTGACGTGGCCTTTGCAAGTTGCACCGAATTGTGTGCCCGCTGTGAAAAAAGAGAGAGAACAATAATAATAAGGGAGGGCTCTTTTCGGGTATAGCCAACTATGTATTGCTGCCACTAGGAACTAATGACTAACTAACAAAATTCGCAAAGTTCTTGATTCCTCGAACAAGAAGTAGCAGATTGTGCTGTGAGTCACTCGGTTCGGGAGTTTGCGATTATCACTTTGGCATATTAAAGCAATGCGCTTTTTTCCTCTTTTATTCGGAAGGTTACCCTCAGGCATAACACAATTGATAGAGAAAAAAAAACAAAATGACGTCACACGTATACGAACAAGATTTATTTTGTTTCGTGCATAAGGACAAGCGAGGACCGGCATAAGGACCCGAGTATCCAACGTCGCAAGTCAGGAGGGCCGGTTGCTCTGAGGTGCCATGTCCTGTAGCCCTGAGCGCGACCACAGCAAGCGTGTCTCGTTCACTGCAATATTACAGATGGCACAAAACGGGCATGAGGATCCATGTGCAGTGCGGTGCTGCTGTGGCCAGTGGGCCGCCACTGCCGGTGTGAGCGCGGAAGCCTGCGAAGCAAGGTGTAAGTGTCACCTCCTCTCGGCGAGTGAGTTCAGCAGGGAGGCCACACGGAGGTATGGCGTGGTGTATTGCTGACTTTACATCTGGCGTAGAAGTTGTCCGCAGGCATCTTCGGGAAATCACGACACTGGGTGAGATCCGGCGGTTGGGCGTGTGGCAGCATCTTCGTCTAACTGGCCAGGCTACAGGGCAGCACGTGGGACCCACTGGAGACGGATCGAAATGGGGTCATTTTCTTGCCAACTGGTGGATGGCATCTGACAGCGACGTGGATCGGGCTACGCGAGGGATGTGGTGAATAGCCTGCGTGGATTCTATGCGGACGATAAGCTTCGAATACTGCGCACCTTCAAAGAAACGCGCCTATGAGTTGCAACCCACCTCGTATGGCGGCGATTTTAGCGAGGTATACGCTGGTGGTTCCGGGTCGGCTACATGCGTGCATGTCTAGCTGTCCTTCCCCTGGTAGTTCTGGACACACCTCTGAGGTGTGCGCCACGCCGGTATTAATGCTCGCATCGACACATCCTACAACAATGTCTTTTGCGTCAACGGTGTGACTGAGACGAGCCACCAGTGGCGTTGATCGGCGAGAGATCGGGCGATGGAGAAAGGCCCGGTTCCAACGGCTTGTTGTCCGTAAGTTGCCTTCGATGTCACGGGAGAACAAGCGTTGACGGGAAAGTAGGGGTAAGAGCTTTGTATATCGAGCTACGCCGCCTGACTGCGTTACTGGCATTCGCGAAGTGACGTTACACCCAATCCAGAAGGCCGCGAATACACACAAAATTGCCGCGCGACTGGCCACTCGAGGCACTTTGCATGTATTCTCGGCCTTCTGTCACGCTCGGAAGAACGCTTTTATGTAGCACGTATTGAGCAATAGAAATTGCTCTATCGGAAGTTTTTCGTGTTGCTATAAAAGTTTCTCACCGACATTTTTACTGTAATTATAATATTAGAGAAGTTGATTAGTTCATTACGTGTAATTAGGCGGAATTAAAAAAAAGAATAATCTGAGCATCTCCGTGCGACGGCAAACAACGTTACCTTGGTTCTGTTCAGCTACGTGGCCTTACCACATTTTAAAAGTTGGGCTATATAAAGTTACGTGGAACACACCGTATAAGTCTTGTAGCCAAAATCATGGGACGAAACCTGCTATTTCAGGCACGTCTGATCGGTTCGAAAGTGGTTATTGGGTTTCTTGTATTTGTACAAGATATGCGTTCCTTGCTGCGAAAGTTAAACGACCAGAAGGAAAAAAAAAATTAAGCGAAACTCAATATAACGCTCGCACGCTATGGTCCAGCTTACTTGCCCCCCCCCCCCCCCCCCCCGTTTGCGGAAAATCAAATTTCTGCAAAAAAGGCGAATGTTTTCTGGACATATATGCACGGCAATTGCGTATTAAGCGGTGATTGTTTTTTTTTTTTTGCCCCGCGCTGCACAGAAGGGCAGTGAGTACCGCCGTGGCGCAGTATAGTGTAGTATACAGCCATAGACTATAACGTCTGCCTCAGTGTAAGCACGCGGACGCTCTTATACCGCGCAATTTGCTGCCTGATCGGAATGCGGCTTCGATCGGCAGCCGAGAATCGGACCTCTCACCTCGTGCTCAGCATCAGAAATACAGCCACCCAGCCACCGTGCATGCAGCAAACAGTCGATACGGCGCTCATTAAGCACTCAAAGAAAAGAAGTAAAAAAGTCTTACAGTTATTAGCATTATTTAAATGCAATCTTAAAGAAGTGCAGTAGACGCATCCGGCTAGAAAACTCGTGTATGGGTTCGCGGCACTGAAATATTTCTATCTCGGCTATTAAAGAGCTGACTTGAAAAAAAAAAAAAATGCGTCGGAACGCTCCATAGAGAACACGTAACAACTTCCAGCGTATAACCGAAATTTGCTATGCGGGGCCTGGTGAGGGACCCTATTAAATCACGTGCATACGTAGCTCTCGGACGACGCATATAGCACGGATTTAGACAAAATCATTCGACTGATCGTCGAAGCCCTCTGACCTCTCCCACGGCTCGAATCACACTTGCTTATTTCCTTTATTTTATTTATAACCCTTTGTGACAGTTGTTTTCAAGTTTCCCGAAGCGAACGCTTTCGCGTACACTCATATTGTCAGGCTGTGTATACGTGCGCGTATCGCACTCACGCACGCACTCGAGCGCTTTGTTTATTGGTCGTCACACCCCTCTTTACGCTCGCGATGCATGCGTGGGTGGCTTTTGCGCGAACGCCCTTCCGACTCGTTGCTTTCGCCGTAAGGCCGTATATATAGCGCGCATCGTAAATAGAACGGGCGAACGACCTCGTCTCTCTTTCTTTTCTTTTTCCTTTTTGCGTCTATATAGCTCACTTTCCGTATAGCCCGGGTCTAGTTTGCAACATCGCTCCATTATCACCAAAGGCTCGGCGTAGCCTTTTGATATCACTCATCGCCCCCGACTCCCTGTATCCCTTCTGTTTTTCTTCCGAACGTCTTGCAAAAATAGTCGGCCTTCAACAATCTTGACCTTCCCGCTCCTACAGCAGCTGAATCTATTTTTTCTTTCTTTCTTCGAGTAGCCAAGTTATTTGCCACTCTCCGCAAAAGAACTCGCGCGGGCAGTACAGATAATTACGGTTTTATCGAGTCATGGACGCGCCAACGCGGCTTACAGCGCGACGCGTCGTAGTATACAGTGGGTGTCGGAGATAATGAGTCCGATAAAATTGTTTACTCACTATACAGCATATCGGTTAGAAGCGGGCGCTGTGCCAGCGTCACTCGTTCCTTCCCGCCTCTCACGCTCTTGCTTTTTTCGCCGGGTCAGCGTGAATTTTGTTGTATAGCTACTGTTGCTTAAGACCAAAAAAGAAAAAAAAAAGCTTTAGCTTCGACGAATTAATACTCACTGCCTCGGTCATATGTTGGCCTTGCGCGTGCTATCTATATAAGCGGCCCCAGGTGGATGCGGGGCGCAGATAATCTATAGCACATCTTTAGCTCATGCTTGGTCAGTGTTTACAGTTTCGATTACCATCTGCCCTCTTCCGGTGCGACACTACACTGCTTCGCTGCCTGTGCGACTGGGGCTAGCCTTCACAATTTCGTGTTCCTTCCCCACTGGAAGTACTGACCGACTCCCCCATGCATGTACGGCCACTGAAACTGTGAAGAGACCATCCGTCACTGATCTCATACGTGTTCATGACATTCCATCTGTTCTATGCATCGTGCTTATCTGCACATGTAATGATCTGTTACCACCTTATTTTAGCATTTCACTATTCCGTACAGCACGAAAGCTGCAGTCCTGAGGAGAGCAAAAATTATAATAAGCATTTTTTTTATCTGTAAGATCACGGAAAGACAAACTGCTTACCTTGACGAATCACAGTAAAACAAGCTAATAGATAACAGACAGAAACAGAAAATTATATGTTACAAAAATTGCCATACTTTACCTGTTTATTTTCCTTTCTTTTTTTTTTCACAAGTAATATTTAGCAGTGTAGTCGCGGTGCTTATTGAACGGTACATAGTCGTTGAACTTGTCGATGACGAATGTGCAGGTGCAAGTCCTCCACGGAGAATCTAACTTGTAGCTGGACAGTAAATTTATTGACATCAAGAGGAGGCTGCGATTCGAGTCAAATATAGCACGTCGAGAAATATCACGGTAATATTTACGAACAGGCAAATTTTCACATTTATGGGTAACAGCTCTGTTATTATCATAAATGTTGGTTCAGCATCGCTTGTTCCATATTGCAGGCTTCGGAAGAATCGAAAGTTTTGCGTGCTGGTTGATATTGCTTCATATCTGGAGCAACAAACACAAGATAATGAGAAAGGAAAATACGGATCCTACGCACTGTGTGAACCGCTGGACGCCAAGCTTTTTTGGTGTAGACATTTGTGGTAATGCTAAATGTGTTGACGTTATGTGATGGCAGTCCGTGTATCGAAGCAATACACGGTAATGAATGACAGTAAGTTGCCGGCTTTATTCCTTGAACGAAGTACTTGATCGTAACTGCTTCAAATTCGAATATATACATACCCGCTTCCATCACACTCTCAATACCGAGATGCTGTTATTGGCCTCACGTTGCATGAATATAGAATTGCGGAGTAGTCCCTACTCCGTAAATGCGAAATGTAACGCTCGATGTTTAGTGCATCTACATCCCTCACAAGGGTATGATCAATTGCACCTTACAATCGAGACTTTGGTAAATGTCCTTCGGGGTGGCCACGAATCATATACTAACGCCACTTGAGAGGTATAAGACGGTTTGTACGAATAAAGTGCTATAGTGCTTCCTCTCTAAACTTCTACGTCACAGCTAGCTGATGTTCGTGCTTTCCCCTCACCACGCCAGAACTGTGTAGAAGAACCTTCCCCCCACCCCAACTACGCCGATATTAAATCCGGAGAACGACGCAAAGAAGATACATGAGTATGCTACATCTGGCCGGGCGACTGGTGGTGGTGGTTTTGCAGCAGGCGGGATTAGTCTGGCATACGTAGCCGGCAATTGTTCCGCCTGAGCCTCCTGTGAGTTGAGATGGGGTGTGTCACCAGTTGTCGAAGAGCCCCGTGTCTCGCATGAAGGCAATCAGCAGTCGTTACACTCTCTTCCTGATTGCCGCAGGCCCTCCGCGGAAAACGACGTCTTCAAGGGTCCTGTGCGAAAGACCATCTTTGCTCGCTTTTCTTTGTGCGTCGAACTGCGGGCATAGCCAAATGAAATGTTCGACGTCACCGACATCACCACAGAAGGCACAAAGCGGGGAAGCGCATCGTCCAGTCTTGCATGACCAAGCAGGGGTGTACGCCGAGTGCCTTCTCATGCGGTACAACAGCGTTGCTTCTTCGCGAGTAAGTCCACGGGTCACACAGGCTATAGGTGTGTAGATCGCCCTAAAGTGAATGCGGATTGCGTCCTTAGAGTTATGAAGCTTTGGGCGCTCTCACTTTTGGGAAGCATGTCATCGCTAGGCGTGTACGTACGTGGGGTGGGATCAACTAAAATTTGACCTTAAGTCTTTTGCTCATTAGATATTCAATCAGTGCCAGAGATTGCCTTGTAAACTTCTCTCGAGGTAGGCCATAATCGTTGTAACGCTGGCTTTGAGACCGTCAGCACCACAACGTCTCGTGCAGAATAGGTGCGTAGTTTTCGCGAAGCCGAAGCAATTGCGGTGCTTTGTGCTGTGGAAGACGAAACTACGCGATTCAGGCGGCCAGACCATGACACATCAAGGGAGGAGACGGGGAATGCAGCTGCGCAGCTATCTGTTTGTGCACACACCGACCCGTTTGTGTATACTCGTAGCTGGCTTTTAAACGCTGTGCTCAAGTGGTCCAGCACGAGAAACGTTGCTTCGGCAGCTGAAATGGTGCGTTTCGCCGGCAGGTGGGGTACACTAAGGCTGCAGGTGACATCCGAAAAAGCCCATGACGGGTCGCAGCGACTCCGTTTAGACCATTCCAATCCTAAACATCGGAAGTTGTTCAGCGCCGCACGGAAATGGGAGCGAGTTCTTGCTCTTAGCCGCCGCGAAAGCACCGTGCCTGCATAAAAACACCTTTATGTAGCGCCTATTGAGCAACAGAAAGTTATATCGGGAGTTTTTCAAGTTGCTCTACAACTTCTTCACTGACGCTTTTCATCTGATTATAATATTTCAGAAGTTGATCAATTCATGGCGAAATGAAAAAAAAAATCGTCTGAGTACCGTCCAAGAGGCGGCACGCAACATTACCTTGGTTCAGTACAGCTGCGTGACATTTGCGTATATCTAAAGTTTGGCTAAAGTTACGTGGGACACCCTGTATATGCAGTACTGGAGACAGGACCGGCATTAATCATTACAGGGCTTGTATATTTAATACATACGTGCTACTGCTGTAGTTTATATGTGGGTGTTTCTAGCCTCTCAAAAGCATTTTTCTTTAGTAGGGGAGGGGGGAGGGGGTGCGTAGGAGATGCGTTTGCTTCCCCCAAGGTCCTTTCATGGAAACGAAGACGCTCGGTGACATATAATTCCAGTAACAGAGACAGAGAGAGAGAAGGGAAGAAGGAAAGGCAGGGAGGTTAACCAGACTGAGTCCAGTTTGCTACCCTACACGTGGGGAGGGGAATGGAGAGAGAGAGAGAGAGAGAGAGAGAGAGAGAGAGAGAGAGAGAGAGAGAGAGAGAGAGAGAGAGAGAGAGAGAGAGAGAGAGAGAGAGAGAGAGAGAGAGAGAGAGAGAGAGAGAGAGAGAGAGAGAGAGAGAGCTTAGGTGTAGGATGTCTGTAGTCGGGCACTCAAGTCTGTTGCCTTCAGGTAGTGAAAAAGCGCTGGAACTGCTTTCTGCGCTAATGAACTGTGGGGCCAGGCTCCCAAGATCTTCGCTTCCGTAAACGGCCTGTCATCCAGTCTATTCAAGGCACACTGGAGAGTCTCACGTTGATTATCGAAGCGAGAACAGTGGCACAGAAGGTGACTGATGGTCTCTTCACACTTGCACTTAGCGCACATTGGTGAATCCGCCATTCCAATACGAAAGCTCTAGGAGTTGGTGAATGCTGCTCCTACCCACAGCCGACACAGCAGTGTTGCGTCACGTCGTGGAAGATTCGCTGGTAATTTAAGTTTCAGTGATGGGTCGAGGCCGTATAAACGACACTTAGAGTTCTGTGGTGTATGCCAGTAACTTAACGTGATGGTACGAGCGAGACTACGAAGCTCTCTTGCAGCGTCGACTCTCGATAAAGGTATAAGGAGTGTCGATGAGCCAGCCTGGGCACGTCGGGCAGCGTCATCGGCGAGGTGATTACCAACGATGCCACAATGTCCCGGCAGCCACTGAAATATGATATCATGTCCTCGTTCAGAAGCACAATGGCAGGTTTCGTTGATTTGTGACACCAGCTGTTCATAATTGCCACGTCGTAAACTTCGCAAGCTCTGGAGGGCTGCTTTCGAGTCACACAATATTGCCCATTTGTTGGGTGGTTCTTTTTCAATATATTCGACAGCAGCGCGAAGAGCGGCCAGTTCGGAACCTGTAGATGTCGTTACGTGTGAAGTCTTAAACTTGATGACGACCGATTGATATGATAGGACAACGGCACCCGTAGAATTTTCCGAGGCGGAACCATCCGTGCAAACATGGATTCGGTTAGCGTATGAACGATGCAAAAGTTCCAATGTGATCTGCTTGAGAGCCGCGGTGGTCAGGCTAGCTTTCTTCACTATTCCTGGAACAGCAAGGTACACAGGAGGCTTTTTCAAGCACCACATAGGGGATGGCGTTCTTGTTGCGGTTGAGTGCCTCAAAGACAAAGAGTGCCGGTTAGCGGCAATTGATCTGGAGAACGCTGCCTTGGGTCTTTTCTCAGGCAAGCGAGCGAGATGGTGGTAAAGCACTCTGGATATATGCGAACATGCGCCCGGAGTGCGTCGATAGCTATAGAGGTCAATATTGGGTGGTCTCCCGCGGTGGCAATTGTAGCCACAGTTGAAGCATTTCGAGGTAGCCCAAGACATGTTCGAAGGGCTTGGCCTTGAATGATCTGTAGGACATGGATGTTAGTTTTGTTAGCATTGGACAGCACTGGTGTGCTGCATCGCAAGTATCCTAGAAAGAGCGTCCTGTATAGTTGAAGCATAGGTGCCACGGATGTGCCCCACGTTTTACCGGCAAGAAACCTTAGTATATGGGAGATAGAAATAAGCCTCTTCTTCAAGTATGAGATGTGGGGGCTCCCATGAAAGGTATCTGTCTATAATAACGCCTAGGAATCGGTGAGTTTTTGCGTAGGAAATTGGTTGGTGGTCAATAGAAATGGGGTACCAGGTCATGGGCTTGTGGATAAAAGCGACTAAGGCGCACTTCTCGGTCGAAATGCTGAGGCCTTGAGCACGCAGGTACGATGATATTAGGGTCACTGCTTTTTGGAGCCGTGCACGCACCTGGAGACGCGTAACTGCCGAGGCCCATATGCATATGTCGTCAGCATATATGGAACAGTTTACTGTATGTGGTAGAACGTCGGCAAGTCCAAGGATTGCAAGGTTGAACAAAGTGGGGCTAAGAACCCCACCCTGAGGGACGCCACGGCAAGTGTAATGATCAGCGGTTCGGCCATCTGCACTGTGCACAAAGACGGATCTTTGGAATAGATAGCTCCGAATCCACCGAAACATGCGTCCACCAATTCCATTATTTTCCAGGGCATCTATGATGGCTTCATGCGTTACATTATCATAGGCGCTTTTCACGTCGAGGAATAGTGCAACCGACATACGCTTGTGGTGTATTTCTTGTTGTACAAACGTGACGAGGTCGATGACGTTGTCAATAGAGGAACGGCCTCTTCTAAAACCAGCCATGGCCTCGGGGTATACGTTGTGGCGCTCAAGATACCACTCTAGACGGGTAAGAATCATTCTTTCCATGACCTTCCCAACACAGCTGGACAGCGCAATGGGTCAGTAGGACGCTAGGTGAAGTGGCGACTTTCCCGGCTTTAGGAGTGGTATCAAGCGGCCGGACTTCCACCGCTCAGGAACGACGCCATCATTCCATGACTGGTTGTAACATTCCAGAAGTCTACCTCGGCCATCTTCACCTAGGTGGCATAAAGCAGCGTAGGTGATGCCGTCTGGTCCTGGCGACGATGAGCGCCTGCATGTGGCCAGAGCAGCGTCCAATTCCTCAAGTAAGAAGGACACATTCAATTCTGGGAAGCGTGTCGCAGGAATCTCACCCAGAATTTCGCTATTGATGGTGACCACACTGCCCGCAATCTTCACACAGAAATCTTCGGCTATATCGACCTATGAGCGGCCTTGATGGAGGGCTAGGGCTGAAAACGGGTGTCGTTGCTGTGGAGACGAGCCAAGGCCGCGCACCGTCTTCCATATGATAGACAGTGGCTTGCGGGGGTCAAGTGATACGCAGAACGTCTTCCACCGTTGTTCCTCCAGCCTGTCCATACGACGTTGGATTTTTTTCTGTATACGTCGATTACAAAGACGGCGCCGAATAAAACAACACACGAAGAAGGGTGACACGAGACAGCACGTATAGGCGCTAGTGCGCCTACGTGCTGTCTCGTGTCACCCTTCTTCGTGTGTTGTTTTATTCGGCGCCGTCTTTGTAATCATGCTTAACCAACTAGCCCACCAACACATGCTCTGTATACGTCGAGCGACTCTAAGGTCATGAACTGACTTCGTGCGCCTGTATCGCATCTCGGCCCTTCTTGCGAATCGTTCGAAGTCGCTGAAGTTCCATGTCGAAATCCGTATGTTTTTTAGCGGATGTAAATGTGTACTTAGACGATTCCAGTACACTTGTAATAAAGTTCTCAATGGTGCCGGTAAATCCTTCTTTGCATGCCTCTTCCACCTTTGTCTTATATGTTGACCACTTTATATATACTTGTCAGGAAGTAGAAAAGGAGAAGCTTCCAAATCCAGTGATACTTAAGTAGGTGGGAATATGGTCACTGCCATGAGTCTCGATGTCAGAGAACAATCGAACATTTTGACCAAGTTGCCGTGACACCAAAGTTAAATCTAAGCAACTGCTATAGTTCGAACCACGCAAGTACGTCGGACTGCCATCGTTCATAATGCTGAGTTCATGGTCGGAAGCAAATTCCACAAGTTTCCGGCCCCTGGAATCTATTCTGGAGCTTCCCCAAGCCCAGTGATGAGCATTAAAGTCTCCCGTGATAAAATTCCAGTAACAGTTACCACAATGACCTCATATACTACTCGTGGCAACGAGAACAAAGCATCTTCTTGTCGCTTTCTCTTTCGCAATGTTTGTTCCCAGCCAATACAAGCCAAGTTTGCAGTTTTGGTTAGTGTTCCTGCGCAGTTATCTATGTACAGCCTCAGGTTCCTGGGAATTCTGTGTCTCCAGAGAGTACGACTGGCGCCGATTCAACGACACGCACGCAATGAGTACTGAGGCCGCCGCTCCGAGCGAAAAGCATTGCCGTGCTTTGCCGACGCTTCATCTAACGACTCCACGCGACACGTCGGCACACGGGCACGTCAAGACAGGCCGGTGGCGACCGGGCACCTGCCTCCACACACCCGCAGTAGACGAGCCGTTCTGGCAGCGGGGGAAGGTGTGTTGGGTGGGGGGCACAACATCAAAAGGAAAACCGGGCCAACTGGTGGCGGCGACGGCCACATCGCGATCGCAGCCAAAGTAAACAGCCACACGCCGTCGTCTCTGCTATGCGCCTCGATAGTTTCGTGCAGTAGATGCCCTCATCAAGGGGTCCAATCGAGAAATGAAGGCGCGGAGTGGTGCGGGGGTGAGAGCGCGCTCCCAGACTTTGCACACGACGGCGCTTCGAGTCGTCTCCGCCATCTATTTCGAGCAAAAGAGGCCGCGCAGCGGTAGCCTTCAAAAGGACGACACGTGTGTGACTTATGGCGAGGCCACGAAGTGACTGTAATTGATGCTGTCGTCTGTCCGAACGGCTGGGAGAGGGTCGGTGCTTTCCGTCGCGTAAGCACCGTGTGTGCGTCTGGAGTGCCGAAATGCGGACAAAAGCGTTTTGGAAGGTATTTTGGTGAATGCCCTAGGCCGACACAAAGTTTACGTTATGACGGTGTTGCCCTTAAATTTAGTGGCACGGCTCAGAGTCATGGAGTAACAAAACCTAGCGACAGGTGCGCGGGAAGTCTTCGCCTTTCGAAACAAAACAACACGCGCGCGAGCAGAAGACGCAGAGCGAAGCAAGTAGATCCACACGTGTCCACGTCTTTCGGCACTGCACAGAATTAGGGAGAGGTGCAGTGGGTATAAAGGGAATGTGTAGCAGAGCTGCGCGAGCCGCACGAGTTTGCGGTGCTTCTTTCGCGGTCCGCGGCGGCGGGAGAAGAAAGGGGGCAGACGAGACGGAGAGAGGGCGGGAGGGAGCGCCGAGTGGCTTGGCCAAAGAAGAATGCAAGAGAGTGGCGAGCCGCTCGCATATCTGATTCCACGACTGCAGCCCTTCCCGGCAACCCTTTGCTTCGCACCAGGAGCGAGCGGCGGCCGTGGAGAGAGAGAAACAACGTGAAGCGGGAAGGCTCGCACTCACACACACGCGCACGCACGCACATGAGGCATCGCACGCCGCCAAGAACAGCCAAGCTACTAAATTAGACGGCGGCGGCGGCTGTTACCTCGGCCCCCAAGAGAATAAACAACCCGGTCCGCCGCCGCCGCCGCCATGCACCGAGGCTTCAGCGCGACACCGTTGTCTTGCTCGGTGCCTCGCAAGACAGGCCGAGGAAAGAGAGTTCTGCGGTGAGGCACCTTCGAGCGACGACGGCACGGGTGCAGCGACCGCGGAGGAACGGCTCGCGTTTCCGTTTCGTTGCCCGTAGTCTCCCTGAATTCTGGGCCGGTCGCTGCATTTTTGTTTTTAACCTTGAAAAGAAAAAAGAGTCTGAACGGGCGTAGAGAGGCATTGGGTAAACACGGACTCGGCTGACAGTCCATTCCAGTTAAACTGCGGAGCAGTAAGCAATGAACGTGACACATGCTTCTCGGAGCGACTCTGTTGTGTCCGTCTGCCCTGCAGGAGCACAAGTACATGAGGAGAGAGAGGATGTCGCGTAGTCATATTAACAACTGAGAGTAATTTGAGAGCAGCATAATTCAGAAAAAAATCAAAAGTAACACGGCCATCATAGAGCGACTAGGCAGACGCTCGAACAAAGCTGAAATTTCTTTTTCCTTTTTTAAAGGGCGCCGCTCAACGAACAGCCTGCACCTGCAGCGGATGTCTCAAGTGGGTTCTGCACAGGCACAGTATCGTATCTGCTTTGAGTGTGTGTTTCTTCGCCGGATTGTGCTTTCATTTGGCATGTACCAACAGGGCCGTCCAGCTAGCTCACTCAATACAGTCAGACGCCTCATTGCTATATAGAACCGCTTATAGACCATAGTATATTATGTCCACACAGCTTCGCACGCGTCTCAAAGGGATGCAAAGATCAAAGCTTCGCTCTGAGCAAGTTAACGTCGCACTGGCCCACATTCTACATATTGGCCTACTACCTTGCTGTCACTGCTGTGAAAGGTGATGCAGCTGTATGCTGCAAATAGCAAGCTAGCAGATGCACCAATGTGAGGGGAAAATATTCGGTCGGTATTCTTGTCGCGGTTCTTTCGATACTTTAATATGTACTGATGCTAAGGTTTCGCACTAAATATAGCACACGTGTAGTAATCATTTGAAGGCCCGTTTACGACTAGATGCAAATAATCTCCTCGATTTATGGGCATACCGCGGGCACGTGTCGAGTGTGGCCAACATGTCACGACCATAGCGTTACTATAAATTTAGGAGGACGATGTTACCTGGTTCCACAGCATAAGCTGCGATATAGCGCCGATTTGCTCCCACAACTTCTCTTATATATGACCTTCAGTGCCACGGCGCCATTATGAGCGATACCGCCGATAGATGAGATGTAAGATAACCTTTAATAATTTTGCAGTCATAAATGCGGCAATGGCTGCAGGGCAATCGCAAGAGATGCTTGCACCGACGGCGTTCATACAAACGAGAAAGCCGCGTACACCAAAACAAATAAAGCCCACTTAGCACCTAATAAACTGACTCCCTTACTTCACAAGTGGAGACGATTGCATATCTTGTGTACAAAGACGGGCGAAACGAACGTTGGCTGATGTATTTTTCCAGCCCCTCTATCAATTCACGCGCCTGTCGCAGTAAGCTGCAACACACCTTTTACCAACTTCCATATTCCGTGTTGAGGAAGGAGGTTCTTTATCTGCACGGCAACGTACGTCGCGAGAGGGTTTTCTCACGACCTTGGAGGCAAGCAGAGACGTCATGATATCTCCAAATATTTCTTAATTGCATAATTACTGTAACTGAAATTCCAGCACGTGACCTACAGCGCACGCGTGGTCGCCTACAGACCGCATATCATGGAGAAGTACGCCGAAGGAGGAAGCTCGCGAGCAAGGGTGATTTTGACGCAAGCGCTATTAAAGTAAATACGTAACACGCACGCCTAGACGTCGGCGTTAAATCTGCGCTTTAATCGCTTCAGACGTCTCGAGCGAAGGAGCTGCACGGCTCGTATGCGCCAGCATAATGTCGAAGTATAAGCAAGAACAAGGCACGGCAATTGTCATTGTGTCTCACGTCGTCGTGAAGTTTTGTTCTGTTTAATGTGTCTTATGGCAATTAAACCATGCCTGCACGCGAAAGGTACAGACACTACGCACACACGCGCAAACGCAAGCACGGAAACACACACAGAAGCACGTGCAAACGCAAACACGCGTACAAACATATACAAATATAGAGATGCAAACACATAAGCAAAAAGCAGCGCGTGGGTCCGCTTCGCTGCCATTTCATTTCCTTACCTTTTCTCTATATTTATTTTTGTTTACCTTAATAAATAACCTTATACTACCGCGATTTGGCCATTCTATATTGTTAGGTTATTTTACTTTGCGAACGTATAAATCCCGGCAACCATATGCGACATTGATGAATCACAGCCCAAATTCCTGAGAAACAGAGCGCTCCGAGACAGAGACCATGGCATCCGACCTGCTTCTTGTTATAGCCTCGGAATGTTTTCTCGACAGAGAACTATAGGTGCTTCTGGTTTCCCAGTTTCAAGTTAAAGTTCCGTTTTCTTTTTTCGATGCCCTCGTGTACCCTGCTTTCCGCCTGCCACTCGAGGACATGCTTGCACTGGCGGATATACTTATGATCCGCTCACAAATGTCATTCGCAAATTAACACTAGTGATGCTAGAAAGATGCCACCAATGGTTGAGAATATACCAGGACGGTATCCCGTATTAGTGAATACAAAGTTGCAAGCAAAGTTGTTGCGACGTTCGCTTACAGCAACTACTGCATAGTTGCTCTGAGGTTGCGAAGGCATGCTGAACATTTCATACGGCGCCCCAAAGTGCCCATAGCTTTGAAATTACTTTGAATATTTCTCCAACGCACGCCTCAATTGTGCGAAGTTCAATCTTGATGCTCCGAGTAGTTTGCAAATGGCACCTGTAGCGTCCAGAATAACCCCAATCAGCGCGAACTTGAGAAATTCATTTGATTGGGCGCACGCACACACACACGTGCAAACGCAAACATGACAGTGCATTTTTTGCGTGTTCATGTCAACATGCTCTTTATATTATCGATGATCGCCTATCATGGCGCCCTGCCGTCACCTCAGTGCGGCGCAAATCGCAGTCCCTGCTCAGACATGCGGTCGCCTTGACTGCTAGGGGCGACGGCTGTGACCAGATGACAGCATTACAGCTATATCAATGATCTGTGCTTTCTGGCGTGACGTATGCCTTGCCAGTGTTGGACGTGCCACCTAGTTTGATGTCTCAATTGGAACGGGACCAACGTGTTGCCCTCCGAGTCATTCTTGGCTTACCTCTTGAGGCGCAGTCTGTTCCATTACTCACTGACGCACACCAGCTGCCCCTGCGGCTGCAAGCAGACCAGAGGGCGTTATATCATGTAGAGCGTCTGCACCGAGCATCAGATGGACAAGCACTTATTAACCGGCTTATTCAGCGACCGTTCTCCCGCATGGGGAAAATGGTGGCATTGTTCGTTGCCATTGTTCGTAGTTCAGAAGATTACTACCTCACTGCCAACTCCGAAGGAAAACAACAAATGCCCCTTCCCTATTCGTCTTTCGATTCCCGAAATACACAAAAAGTCTGTCCAGCCTATTTCGCGCTATTCCAGTTGGCCAAACTGCACTTAGGTGAGAAATATGGAGACCATCTTAAAGCATTTACGGACGCATCAGTATAAGCAGCGACGCTCAAGGCGCTGCAGCAGCTTTCTTCTGCCCTTCGACAGACATAAGAAGGGTGTTTCAACTACCTCATCCATCCTCATCAACAACTGCGGAGCTGGCAGCGATTTATGTTGCTCAGAAGTACGTACAGTAAGAAATAAGCACATCGAAGGTCGTCATCCTTACAGACTATACCGTGCTGCCCTTAGCAGGCCGTTGAGAAAGGATGCCAATAGCCCGATTCTAGGCAGTATAGAGTCCGCCGACAAAATTACTTCTCGTGGGGTGTCCCTCATTGCCCAGTGGATACCTTCGCACGTGGGTATTGCTGGAAATGAGGAGGCTGATCGCCTCGCTTCAACTTGTGCTCACAATGGGAGTGACTGCGCAGAAATTTCTTGTATGATTGACAACGGCCGTGTGTTAATCCGCCGATACCTCCTAAAGCAGCCACCCAGACCAATGTGTTGCAAACGGCTCATTCCCTCCTCATGTTCCTGTTTATGGCTTGCCTCGTAGAGCCAGAGCACTGTTAGTGAAATTAAGGGTTGGCTCTGTGTTGGTGCGCGAACGCTTGTATCGTCAAGGACGCGTGGAGAGTCCGTCGCGTACGTCCTGTGGCTCCTGTGAGACACCTGAATACCTTATGTTGCAGTGTCCCGCATTCGTCACACAACGTGCGCTGTTAATTAAGGAATATGGACTGATTGGACTCAAGTGTACGACCCTTCACGATTGCCTGTTTCCGAGAGGGAGTGCTGCTCAAGGCTACGCCCATACAGCCTTGCTAACTTTCATGCAGAGGACTGATTTGGCCTCCCGTTTATAGACATGTTTTTCCGTGTTCCTACTTTCTTTTGTCCGTGTCTCTGTCATTTGTTTATTTCCTATTTTCTTTCCCATTTCTTTGTTTCCTATCTTCTTCTCCACTTATCCGCTTTTGATTCCCTCCTCCCTAAAGAGTAGGCAGGCGGTTGTGTCCCTCTCGGTGGCAGTTGTCCGCTTGCTCCCTTCCTGTTTTCTTTGTGTGCTTGTATGTTTCCATAACTACTACTACTACTACTACTACTACTACTACTACTACTACTACTACTACTACTACTACTAATAATAATAATAATAATAATAATAATAATAATAATAATAATCTTTGTATTGCCACCACATTCCGTACCGGCACATGTCCAGGTTGTTCTGAAACTACGCACTATTGAAATTTCTGCATAGCTCCAAAATGCAGTCCAATCAACATTGACAATTTTTCAGAACGCCCCTAATTATACTCCGCGCATTTCGAACCTAGCATGTCCACGCATTGTCTTCGACTTGGCGACAATGATCTTCGTCGACGTTTAGAGCGGACCACCGCCATCGATAGTCCCATTACCTGCCTCACTGTAAAATGACAACGGTGTACCGTTTTATATCAAAGTACACTCGGAAGAAGTCCAGCAACTATATACACAGCGTCACGATATTTCGCGAGAAACCGAAATCAGAGCTGCCGCAATCAGTGTTTCCCTCAACTTGCCACATCAGAGAGAGAGAGAGAGAGAGAGAGAGAGAGAGAGAGAGAGAGAGTGCCGGCTTCCTGTTTTGCCGGTATAGTCTGCAGAGAGAGGCGGTTTAACGAGCAATTATCACGCTTGTTGCCTCAGAGGGCAGTGGCCCTTCTCGTCGCCAGTTGGCAACAAAAAAATAGTGTCTGTTATCTCACCTGACTAGACTATGGCACGTTGCCTTTTATATTGCGAGCATTCGGTCGACCGGCGAGCGAGCGTCATCGCTTATCGCGGTCTCGAAAGCCATCGCGGGTTCCGGTCTGACGCACCGCGTTACGATGCCAAGGGCACGGCGCGGAAAGGCGCCGCTTTCCAGCCAACCGCTGGCGCTGACGCCTTGTTTTTCGGCCTCCCGCTACGCAGAGCGGCGCTTCTAAGTAGGCACAATACCGCGCCGTTGCGAATGAATCAGATGGCACTCATCAGCGGTGGGACAACACGATGAAGGCTAAATGCGGACTCGGTGAGAGGCGCGAACGCAAATAGCCAGCCGCGAGCGCCAAAGGCAAGAAAGAACGCTCACCCGTAGCCTTGTAACTTATGCGTCTCAGATGAGCGTGCGCTAGACGCAGGGAGGTGTAAGAAAAAAAAAATGTTTCCTGCTGTGGAAATAACTCGCCGAGAACGAAGCCGTACCGCCGCCATGTTAGGGGAGGGGGCGCCATTAATTCTGAAGAAGAAGCGCTTTCCTCACACTTCCAACGATTGTAAAATGTAAACTATTGCCGTACAGACGTTGGTCGACGTTAGCCGAGCATTTCAATTACTAAAGCAAAAAATTGGAGGACGCTTACGCTTCGCCTTCAAGAGTGGAACGCGACAGCGTTCCCGTCGACCCGCCAAGTGGTGTAAGACAATGGGCTACGGCGCAGCGACTACGCGCCCCGCATCGGACGCGGTGAGCGTCGAGCAACGCAGCGTTCGGCGCGACAACGAAATGTGCGCCTGAGCAAGCGACGCACGCCTGAGCCGTAGAAACAACTCGTTTCTAAGGCAACACCGCGTTCACTAGAGGCGCTTTTGTACCGCTTTGAAGCATCGAACTCGTGGCTCAGTCATTCTGCTTCTGGACGCCGTGCAGTACGGACGCAGAATGGAGGGCTCCTCGAGAGCTGCGAAAGCGGCCGACGTTGGCCGTGGTACCCCGTGTTCCGCGTTGCCCAAGGATTACCGTGTCATCTTGCCGCCGTTACCAACAGGTGAAGGACAAAGGCGCGCAGTTGTATTGCACTGCGACGTCACTGGACGGCCTTATAGAATCGACGACTTCCGGAAGCCCTTGAAGGATGCTGGAGTAATTCAGCAAGTAGGCGGAATTGGTGCATACCAAATGTCGCACGTGTGGCTGCTGAACATGAAGACAGATGAGGCAAAGCAGACGCTGCTAGACGCCGGACCACTACTGGTGAAGAACCGGACATGCCTCGTCATTGATCCAGCGAGGCAAGAACTCAGGATTAAGCTACATTGGGTAGCGTTCGACGTCACCTCTGAGACCATTCGACGAGCCTTCCGAGAGTATGGCGAGATAAAGGAAGTCATCAGTGATCGGTGGAAGGCCGAGGACTTTGAGGGCGCCGAGTCAACGACTCGTCTAGTGCGTCTTCTGCTGCGCGATGGTGTCACACCAGACCACATCCCACATCAGATGCGTCTTGGTAGCGGCACTGCGCTAGTGGTTGTGCCTGGACGTGCCCCGTTATGCCTTCGTTGTCACAACACTGGACACATACGACGTGAATGCCGAGTGCCCAGGTGTGCTGCTTGCCGAGCTTTCGGGCACGAGCAGGCTAATTGTACTCGCTCGTATGCCAGAGTTGCAAGCGTAGGCGGTGAAGCAGACCGGAGCGAGATGCTCATGGACGAAGAAGAAGCGGAGAGCGTGGCTGGGATGGTGGCGTCTATCAGGGACGCGGCCGCAGTGGCGGCGTCCACCAGCTCAGCAAGTGCGCAAGAGAACCAGGCTGCAGACGCTCGGGCAGCAGACGCCACTCTGGAAGACACTTCGACGGGAAAGTACGAACAAGGTTCGGCAGAGCGCCCTTCTGAAACCCACTCTTTAGGAAAGCAGCTGCCACTAAGTGCGTCCGGGAGTGGTGAGAAAACAGCTGAACTCAAGACCGCAGTAGGCGAGGCCGTTGCGACGCTCGAGGACAGTGATTCGACGGATGAGGCTGCAATGGACGCCGAGGCAACACCTACGAAGCGCCGACTCAGCAAAGCAAGCACGGCTTCTCAAGACACCCGGCTACGAGCAACGGAGAGGCGTGTGACCGAGCCTGGAACCAAAAAGCCTCGGGTGGCCACCAGCCATCAGCGGTCGGCGTCGCTTACACGCGGCGGCGGCAAGTCGACGCCCTGTGCGTCGACTGGACTGTGCTTTGCTACAAGGCAAGGTCTGTGAGGGGAGCGCCGTAGGCTCGGTCTGGTGTCACTCGCCAATATGGAGTCCTTAGAGAGGTCGATCAATATTGCAACACTTAACGTCCGAGGGCTTAGTGCCAACAGGCGGCAAAACCAACTTTACCGCCTCGTAACGGAGTACGATTTTGATATTGTAGCCATTCAGGAGACCAAAGTGGAGAGAGAGGATCAGACAGAGCGTATGGTGCGTCCTTTCACGAGACGCTATAACGTGTGTGTTGCCCATGCGGTGGGGAGGTCTTCGGGGTGCATTTTGTTAATTCGGCAGAGTCTTGGTGCTGTAGTGCAGTCGGTGACTACCTGTGAGTCAGGCCGTTTCATTGTATCTGACTTTTCCCTGTCAACAGAAAATTGGCGAGTAATTTGTCTTTATGCACCAACTCAGGCTCAAGAGCGAAAGCTTTTTTTTGAAGAAATAGAGACGTACGTGAAATGCGAGCGTAGACTAATCCTAGCGGGAGATTTCAATTGTGTCTGTACGGAACGTGACAAAACCAGTGGAAAACACAATGATGCAAGCACTGCTGTTTTGAAAGACTTGATTGCAGAATTTAATCTAGAAGACGTAGGTGAATGTCTTTGCGGTGGAAAAGCGGTCACCTTTACCCACTTTCAGGGTGCGAGCCATGCTAGACTTGACAGAGTGTACGTGTCGGCTGAACTAATTCAGTCGTGTCGAGATTATCGAGTCACACCTGTTGCATTTAGTGATCATTGTTTGGTTTCTTTCCGTGTTGGAAAGGAAAAAACAAATGGCAAAGAAATTTCCTGGGATCTTTGGAAATTTAATGCAAACTTGCTGAAAGACGACGAGTTTTGTGAGCAGTTTCTCAAGGCTATAGATAAAACAAAAACTCAAAACTTATATAGTTGGGGACATAAATGGGAAGTTTGTAAGCAAACAATTAAATTGAAAGCACTTGAAAGGGCCAGTGTCTTAAGTCACGCGAAAAAAGAACTCGAGTCCCGTCTTAGATTGAATCTGAAGCAATTATTGGAAGCTGAAAGTATACAACCCGGTTATTTCTTAGAAGACATAAAAAGCATAAAGCAAAAACTTGAGCTGATAGACCAAGAGCGATACAATGGAGCATTGATTCGAGCCAGAGCTGAAAAATGGAGCACAGGAGAAATGCCGACAAAACGTGCCTTGGGAGTCGAAAAGAAATATGCTTCCCAAAATGCAATAACAGAAATAGAACATAATGGGTTACTGTCTACCAACAAAGAAACAATAGCAAGTTGTTTTTTGGAATATTACAAAGTATTGTTTTCTCGTAGCCAAATTGACACTGATAGATTTAAAAAAGACTTCATGTCACTGATGCCAACATTAGATGATGAAACTAAGGAAGTATTAGAAGTGCCCATAACAGTAGAGGAAGTTAAGAATGCGATTGACCATTTAAATAATGGCAAATCACCGGGACCGGATGGCTTAAGCGCTGCATTGTACAAGGCGTTTAAGGGTGTTATCGCACCTGTTTTGACTGAAGTATACAACGAGGCTTACGCGAACAAACATCTACCGCCGTCCTTTTTGTCAGCACACACGGTCCTAATACCAAAAACTGAAGACCCAATCAAATTACGTAACGTCACATCGTATAGGCCGATTAGCCTGACAAATATAGACTATAAAATATTAATGAAAGTATTGGCTAACAGGTTGCAGACCGTAATAAAAGATTTAGTCGGTCCACATCAAACGTGCGGAATAAAAGGAAGGACAATTATGACAAATATACACATAGCACGATCAATCCTTGAATGCTGTGACGCAATGCAACTAAGTGTCGCTATGCTGCAGGTTGACCTTGAGAAGGCATTCGACCGCGTGCCGCACGATCTGCTTCTATGTATGCTTGAATATGTGAATGTAGGCAATGTGATCAGCGAGGGTGTGCGGATGGCTTACGCCGGATGTACGACGAGATTGATAATAAACAAATCAGTAGGTGAATACATACCAGTACAGCGCTCGGTCAGACAAGGGTGCCCATTATCACCGCTTCTGTTTTGCATATATATTGAGCCCTTTTGTCTAAGCGTAATTAGGAACAACGCGATACGTCGATTTCAGTTACATCAAGCCGAGGTAAGCCTTCTTGCTTACGCTGATGACATTGCAGTTTTCTGTGCTAATCATGAAAGTATAATGCATACCGTCAATGCTGTTAAAAGTTTCTGTCAAGCAAGTGGTAGTGCAGTAAACTGGGACAAGTGCGTTGGGTTCTGGCATGGGGAATGGGACGTCGCACCAAGGATGTTTTTGAACATTAAATGGCAAGAAACACCGACAAAATACTTAGGAGTACCCCTACAGTACTACTCTGATAATGAGCCTTATTGGAAAAAACAAACAGAGGTGTTACGTGAAAATGCACAAAAGTGGAAAGGATGGGATAAGTCGATTTTCGCACGGGCCACGACGTGCAACCTATTTCTTGTAAGCAAGCTATGGTATGTAATGCAAGTTTTGCATTGTAGCAGGTTAAATGTACAAAAAATGCACAGAGTGTTCGCGGTCTTTATCTGGAGCTCTCTATGGGAAAAAACGAGCCGAACAAATCTGTTTAAAAGAGGGAGTGATGGTGGGCTTGGTCTAGTGCATCTGTATGTGAGACAACTCGTCAGTCGATTTGTTTTTCTCAGGGATGTAGATCATACCTTTCTCAGAACTATGATTCAACTGAGGCTGGGTAAAGTGCTACCAGAGTTTGTTGTGTCTTCGGTGTGTCAGCAAGGACCAGTACGAGGATATCTAAAAGAAGTGGTGTCATCTTTCCGCTTCTTATCGGTGCGTTTTTCTTTGCAATATTTGACAGATGTGTCACGCAAAAAACTGTACAAGGACCTTGTGGATGTGTTATTTCCTGTGCCATTGTACCGTGAATTATACTGTGCAGGCAAAGGAAAAGATGTTTTGAAACGCGTTAAAAAAATGCTAGTTGCGCCAGGGGTTAAAACCTTTTTTTTTAAGCTGCACACAGGAACCTTACCTGTTAAAACATGGTTAGAAGAAAAGGGTTTATTTGTTCCGTGGGGTACCCATTGTTTGTTATGCAAAAAACCAGAGACAATTGAACATGTGTTTTTAGATTGCTGTGGTGGAGTGTTCTTCTGGGACATCTTACAGAGAACCTTGAAAAAAGAGTTGCCATTATATCCGCACGGAATCCGTTATCTCACGGTCGAAAACGACGATGGTGTACCTTTCGATCTGGTTATGCTCCTGGGCCTGCACAGTATCTGGCGAACTCGGACTGCTGTACACAATGCGGATATTGACGCTAGACCGGTTCGCGAATATTTTTGCGAATCAGTGTCCTATTTTGTCGAAGTGCAGAAGGTGCAGTCGTACGTACCAGAGTGGGTTCCAAGATTAGAAATGTTGTTGCAGATGCCGAAATACTGATGGCTTGTAGTCAGCAAACAGCTGACGGTTCTCGGTACTATTATCTTGTTAATCTGTTCTTCTGATCTCGTAAACTCTGTGAAAAGCGAGGCAATAAAGAAAAAAAAAAAAAAAACTCGTGGCTCAGTGGTAACGTCTCCGTCTCACACTCCGGAGACCCTGGTTCGATTCCCACCCAGCCCATCTTGGAAGTTGGTTTTTATTTATGAAGTGCCTGCCGTGATTTATCGCGCACGGCCAGCTCCGCGGACGCCGACACCGACGCCGACGACACCGGCTTTTCTGCAACACGAGCTCCTTAACGCTATCGCGTTAAAAGCACGTGGATCTGTGTGCGGACTTTATTCGGCAAGGCTCTGTGTAAGAGGCGAAGTCATGGACAAACGCTGGTTTCACCTCTTCACTTTGCACGCCCCATTGAAAGGGGCACTAAAGGAGAATGTTGAACGATGTTGTCACATATTTTCGAAGTCTCTACTCGCACGCTTCCCAAACGCAAAATATGACGCTAAAGTTGCCTGGAACCACCGGAGACTTTTCATTATTTACATATACATTTTCATTATCTTCATATATATATATATATATATATATATATATATATATATATATATATATATATATATATATATATATATTAGTAGCATTGTGTCGTCTCGCGTGCTCAAGTTGCGATGCACATCAGATAAAGCAATAACAACTATAGGTATAGGCCATCAGTCTGTTTTTTCACAGTAGAAAATGCAACGTCAGTACTACTTTTAAGCTAAATTAGACGCGAAATTGATAGAGGTGTGTGGCAACGCAGTGTTAAGTTAGCGCGCGCTACTGTACCCTTCCGTGATATCATGGACGTTCACAGCGTCTGCTCAGAATTAGGGAAAAGTTAATCGATAAGCAAGGATTACACTGAGTCACAAAGCAAACAACGATGCATCTTGACGAGTTCGGAAAAACCTCCCCGGATGCACAGAAGCGACCCAAACGCACGAAGGTGCCTTAAAATCCGCTATGTCAGATTGGCGTTGTATTTACCAGGTCCCTCATTGAAGAGGGCTAAATGTGATATTCATTTTCTCCACCAGTGATCAGCCTTTTATCGAAATATATATTTCAGAGCATCGCAGGGCGCCTGCTCTTTACTATATTGTTACTGGTTCCATATATTGGCGCTTGAGTGCAAGGAAACCCGTTGGTTGAATTATACGCAAGTTTTCAAGTTCCACAAAGCAGGCTATCTATAATTGAACTGGAGAAGGGGTGTGAGTCCCAGACAGCGGAGGCCTGTTTTTCAACAAGGAAGAAGGAAATGACACCCATTCGCTAGTTTTTCGTTGCCATGTTACTATACAAAGTTTGCGAACGAGGTACGAAACCAGAGTACGAAGGAACGGGAACTGACTGATCGCGACAGTCAACAAGTTGTCACTGTACGATGGCAAAGGATATGTCAATCGCGATATCCAAGGTGACCGTAAAGGGCAATCAGATAGTGCAAAGAAAAGGGTTTCTGACTATAGCGCTCTCAAATACAAAAAAAGCTCAAGTGCCGACGGTTGAAAGCGAGTAGCGCATTACCAGGATATTGGATGACGCAGAGAGAGAGAGAGAGAGAAAACTTTATTGCTCAGTTAATCGGAGTTATGGCAGGTCTGGGTGGGGCCCTCAGTCCAGGGCTCCACTGGCTCTTGCGGCTCGCTGAGCTTGGTCCAGGAGGGCCAACTGGCTCCCCTGATCCTCGCGTGCGAGTAGTGCCTCCCACTGCCGTACGAAGTCTGTGACGCTTAGAAAAGGTGAATTGACGTTGCTTGGCCGAGCCGTACATTCCCACGTTATGTGGGCCAGCGTGGGTTTCGCGCCGCACCACGGGCAGGTGTCGGTGTAATATGTCGGGTGGATGACGCAGAGAAGCCTTCGTTTTGGTAATGCAGCTCTTGAAAGCGGTAACCTTCTTACACCGACTTTTGTGAACTATGCTCAGGTCCACAATCGCCTCAGGGACAACATTCCCAGGAAAGACATGTATCGCTACCTCTTGCGTGCGCAGGTCTCAAGAACTCTCACACAGGGTGTAAGTGAGAAGGTTTGATACACTTCTTGCATCATAGCAGAGCCGTTTAACCCGTGTGAACGCTTGATGTAGTGCGTGAACAGGCTATAATTAGCCACGGCCTTGTGTAAAAGCACTCCTTGGCGAACAACGCCGCTGGCGCGCAGGGCAGACGAGGTCGTGCGGTGCGCGCGCGTCCAGCAGCAACGTCGCGTCGCATGCAGTGCGGAAGAGCGAATTTAGCGCAGCGGCTCCGACGCGTCAAAACAAGTCGACGAGAAACTCAATGCCATTCCCAGACGCGGCACGCCGTAGAGCGCGCACGGCCGCCTGGCTCCCCGAGCTCGCATCAAAACAGACCCGCCGATCTAGGTTACCTCATTCCTGGGGCGGAAGCCGGAGGGGGGAGAGTCACAAGAGAGGGGAGGCCATCCACCGCCATCTTGACTTCTTTTCGCTGTCGCCAACGGCTGCATTCTTTCTTCATTTGCTGTTATTATTTTTTCCTTTTCCCTGTTTTGCCGCCGTGCTTTCGCGCGAGCGTGCTTTCTGCTTCCGTCAGGTGCCTAGCAGTCCTCGTTATTCCCTAGGCTTTGAAGCGCATAGCCGCCGCGAGGATTTGCGGCGCAGTTGTCCCCAGTTGGCACGCTCCCTAGGAAGCTCACGTGACTCCCGGGTTCAACCCCCTCTGAAAGCGCTGTCGGTCGGCCCGCGTGCCGCCGCCTGCAAGCGCGACGACGGAAAAACGAGAGAGGAGAAAAAAAAGCGACCGGAGAGCTTGGGAGGAAAGGAGGGCGCCCCGACGAAAACAACCCCTAAAGATGGGAAAGGGGACGAGAGAGGACCTTGTTTACGTTTGGCGCTGAGAGCACGTGACGCGGCGTGCGTACGTCTCTCTTTCTCCTTGCCCCCCTCCAACTTTATATTTTTCGTTCTCTTTCTGTTCCTGCAGTGTGCGACTTGCGGAGTGCAGCTCCATCCGTCGTCGTCCTGCTCTGCGAACGGCGGCCGTATTCAGGCGCTCCTTTCGTGTCATTTGCTTAGTTGTATTTTTTTTTCGCGCGAGGTGGAGTGAAAGGGCACCTCATTTCGCCGGCGGCGCGCAGGTTACCGCTGCCAGCAGCTTCGCTTGCTTCCTCGCTTCGCCATCTTGCTTGTCTTTGCATCATGCGCTTTTTCTACTTCGGGGTTATTATTTGAACGAGTGCGCGCATTCCTCTTTGGAAAGAAAACTATAGAACACGTAATGACTATAGTTCGGTGTTTGCGACAAGCTCGAGCTTCCTAACGTTGAAGGTGGCACCTCCAAGAGCTCGCAAGTGCCGCAGCAGCGCACTGGACACTTGAACGCGGCGTGCGATCATTACGAGTTCAGGAAGCGAGAAAACGAAAACAACTCTATCCGGGTCGCTTGTTGACAGGCTAGCGAACGTGCTACGCAGTGCCACACTTCTCTCGCTTCTTTAAGCGCCGTGTTCGTGAAAGGTCATTATCTCCGCATTTTGGAGGCATCGGATTCAAAAAGCACAAACCATATAACGCGCGCTACGCTTTCTATGTTTTCGTTACAAAACTTCTATTCGCTTTCTCGCGAAACGTATGTTAACCACGCAACGCAAATGCCATAAGCGAGGCCGCATTTTTTAGTCTTTTCTCAAGACCTGCCAATGCCAGAAAAGGTGTACGCAGGCAAGCCGCCAACACGTAGTGTGGCACGACCGACCCAGTGCAGAGAGCGAACCGCCTCGGCTTCCAAACAAAACAATAATAGGCAGGTGCGGGCGCTCCTGCGCGACGATACATTGTTCCGCTGTGAAGAAAAACAACCCCCTCTTTCCACGTACCGTCTCCCTTCTCTCCTGCGCGCGGATTCTCTCGCCCCGGTCTTCCGCGACGCGCGTTCCCGCCTTTTTTCTCGCCGGACAGTTCGCCCGAAGACGCCCGCCCGCTCGGGTGACGGCGGCTGTCCAACGAGTGGGCGAGTGGCCGCCGCGCCCAGCTGTCACGCACGGCGCGCCGTCGTGGTGGCCCAGTCGCGAGGTTTTCAATCTCCTTTCCTGGGACGACCGACACTGGCGCAGTTCTTTCGCGTGTACCGATTTCTTTCTGGCCTTGTGCCGTTCTTTCTCCTCCAAAACAGGAAGACACGGCGAGGGGTGCGGTTGGGGGGGGGGGGGGGAGGTTGCTCGGGAGCGGGGCGGCTAAGCTTTCTTCTCGTCGGAACAACAGCCCCCGTCCCGTTCCCTTTGCGGTTGCCATCCCTACTCCCATTTCCGCTCTCCCTTTCGCCGCGACCTCGAGCGCCAGCGTGTGGCCCCGTATGCTTTTTGACGCATTGCGGACGGCGAGTGGGCCCCCCTCTTTTTCGAGCGGAGGAGAAAGCTGAATCGCGCCGCGGGAACCGGGGTACGCTTGTTTACGCTTGCCGCTAGCTTCGGAGGCGCGGTTCCTTCTTCTGCCTGTTGGGTGTTTACGGGGCCGCCCACGCGTGCACGCGCACGCACTGCCTGGCGTGCCGCATTCCGATTCGGCCGTCGACGGGAGTCGATTATCGCGAGATTGGCAGCGAACGGAAGGGGGACAACACAAGACCGATCTCGGGTCGCAACAAATGGTAATCAATCTGCGTGCAATGGTGAAAACACGGCAGTTTTTCGCCGACAGTTCGAGACTGCGCTTTGCTTTTCCTTCGGTTTTTAATGCGATAAAGATGACGGTTCAATGTTGAGTTGTTGCAGGAGGGATTCAGACAAGGTCATCAGGGCTGAGTAGGAAGCAGAAGTGGACCTCTGCATTATTTGCTTGAGATTACATAACGCAGGTATAATATATATCCGTATACATGTGGAAACGGAGAGAACAAAGGAGACGATAGAGAGATAAATGGCGGTGCTGTTGTACGCATCCGTGACATTAGCAAACAGCGGCGGTGAATTTCTTGCGCATAAAAAGGAGTTCCGTAGCACGGGTTCGGCATTCGTTGATAGTGCGCAGGCTCATGATTCAGTTTCGCGACTGTGTCAATAGCAGGAACGTACCCAGTGGCGGCGGGGCGCCCCCCCCCCCCCCCTCCCCGCCCACGCCACCACTCCCCACACAGACTCCTAAAGCGCCGCCAAATCAATGTTGAGACTTGACAGCTATTCGGCGGTCGACAATTTGCTGCCTTTTTCGCTCCTTTTGGATGGCGGTAGTTATCGGCATCTCCTGGAGTGTGAAGGCCAGTTTTCTCATCGATTCGGTGCCCGCGCGATTAACTCGAGATGCGTTCAGTTGTCAGAATCTATTCGACGGTCACACGCGTTGCTGCTGCTTCGGTAATTCAACCTTCTTTGACCAGAAAATGGATTCGGTTCGTGGTCAGCTGGCCCCTGTGCTCATAGAACGAGTTGCGGCCGGAGAAAACGTCAGTTGCGTTTAACTTTTCCTTTTGCTTCATTAGTTCCTCGAGTGACGGCTCGCCGCGACGCTGGCAGATCCTCGTAACCATATACCCGCGATATGGGTTAGATAAGGTGGAGAATAATATAATGCGAGACAGCGTCCATCATCAAACCCTGCAATAACAGTTAAGCCCATCAGCAATATGACTGTCACCTCGTCTGGTTTTTCCCCAATTGTACAGCACTTGACGCACACTTCGTCAGAAGGTGAGGACATTATACTATCTCACAGTTCACCGAACGATTTCGTTCCTCACGCACTCATAGATCGCGCTCGCACCAACGCCACCCGCCGAGTTATTTGCAAGCACCCAGGTGCGCGCGCGTTCGCCACTCACGCGATAGTATACGCTCGTTGTGCGGGAAAGCCCAACGAGCGCGCACGGCTATTTGCTCCACGTTTGCTCGGCCGCTGTTGCGATTCGCCTGCGACACGTGGTTTTGCCGGCGCGACTGCGGCGGGGCGGCAGACATTTTTGGCCCGATCGTCGTCGCCGCAACGCTCATCGCCAGGTGTTTCCAGGCGCGACTGCGGCGATGCGACCGCAAAGGATCACCCTCGCATTCCAGTCATTGTGCCTGAACCAGGCGAAGCGAAAGCAGGGATCATCCTCTCATTACAGTCATGGTGCTACGGCAGCGCTACAACAGGGTGCTACGAGATCGTGCTCGACATGGTGCTACGGCAGCGCTACGACAGGGTGCTACGAGATCGTGCTCGACATGGTGCTACGGCATCGCTACGACAGTGTGCGTCACCATTAGCCCATTGTACATTCACGTGCTCGTCTTTTGAGGGGTTCCTTCTTGCCCTCAACTGCGAGAGTATAAAAACAGCTGCCCCGGACGCCAAAGGGGAGGCTCCGATTTCTTCTGTTGAGTAAAGTGCTCTCCCGTCTCTCTACTTCGGTCAACCTGACCGCCAACTCTTTGCGATGTTAAAATAAACAAGTTGTTTTGTTGTTACCAGTCGACTCATGCTTTGCCGGGACCTTCGGATGCTTCCAGTTGTACCCCAGGCCGCCAGGCCAACGCTACCCTTGGGGCTTGCGACCCAGGTACAACCACGGGCGTCAGCGCCGAGTTCCCAACAGATCGTACCAGCGGTGCGATCCAAACATCTGGTTGGCAGCGGTGAGATCGCCTCCGACTTCAAACAACTGTCTGCCAGCGGCGAGATCGCGACAACGGAGGCCAGCAGCGAAGAGATGCAGTTGACTGTATGCTGAGCAGCTCAACAACGATCCGGGAGCAGTGCAACGAGCCCTGTGTGACGACTGGTTGCCTGCAGCGGAACGACTGCGCGGAATTCCTGCCTGCGAGGTTTGGTGAGTGCGGGACTTTCTTCTTCTGAGCTTTGCCAGGCTTTTGTTAGTGTCAGAAACAGAGCTGGTAATTGTGGTTGTCGTTGCTGCCGGGTTAGTTTGCGGCAAGACAATAGTAAGCAGTAGAGAAAGCAGCATTCAGAGCAGCCATGGATTTGAAGTCGTTGCGCAAACCGAAATTGTTAGAGCTTGCAAGAGAGTTGGGTCTGGATGTCTCGGACAAACTCAGAAAACCAGAACTGCTAAAGGCTATTCTTGAGTTAGAGGCTGAGGATGACGAGCTGTCGGAATGCCTTGAGACTATTGAGGAGAGGTCAAAAAGACAGGAGCGCGAACTTAAAGAGCAAAAAGAGAAACAGGAGCGCGAACTTAAAGAGCAAAAAGAGAAACAGGAGCGCGAACTTAAAGAGCAAAAAGAGAAACAGGAGCGCGAACTTAAAGAGCAGAAAGAAAAAGAAGAGCGTGACCGTCAACACGCTTTGGAAATGAAGCGTCTTGAGGTAGAGATGGAACGCGCTCGTAATGGAAGTCAGGCACACGGTGCAGGAGAACGAGTATTGTTCAAAATGACTGACCTGATGCGGCCGTTTAAGCTTGGAGAGGACATTGGTTTGTTCCTGTTTAACTTTGAGCGAACGTGCGAGAAGCAGGGGTTCTCTCGGGAAACGTGGCCACAGCGCTTGCTCACTTTGTTACCCGGCGAGGCGGCCGACGTAGTCGCTCGCTTGGATAGAGAGGAAGCAGAGGATTTCGACAAAGTAAAATCGAGTCTGCTAAAAAAGTACCGGCTGTCTGCGGAGGCGTTCCGTCGGAAGTTTCGGGAAAATGAGAAAGGCAGAAGTGAGTCATATACAGAGTTTGCGTATAGGCTTATGTCGAACATGCAGGAGTGGCTCAAAGAAGAGAAAGCGTTTGGTGACCACGATAAAGTTCTGCAGTGCTTCGGGCTAGAACAGTTTTATAGTCGGTTACCGGAGAACGTGCGATACTGGGTCTTGGATAGGCCAGACGTTTGTACGGTGGCTAAAGCCGCTGAGCTAGCCGAGGAGTTTGTGACGCGTCGAGCTCGCGGAGCTAAGGACGGTCAAAAGGGTGAATTTGGCTCGAAGTTTGAGAGGCCGAAGTTCACACCCATGAGAGCAAAGGAGAACACGCGTAGTGCGGATGCGAGTGGAAGCAGTGCGACCGAACCTAAGGAGACGGCGGCAGCCGAAGCCGAACGCAGAAAGCGGTTCGAGATGAGGCAAGCGCGCGTTTGTTATACGTGCCAGAAGCCGGGTCACATTTCGGCGCAGTGTCCGGAAACAACACCAAAAGTTGTGTTTTTTTCAATAGGCAGCACTGACGAGAACATGAAGCTTCTCGAGCCTTACATGCGAGACCTCCTCGTGAACGGGAAAGAGTGCCGAGTGCTTCGCGATTCCGCAGCTACGATGGATGTAGTTCACCCGTCTTACGTAGAACCCCATATGTTCACGGGCGAGTGCGCATGGATCAAGCAAGCCGTGGAAGCTCATAGCGTGTGTCTGCCGGTAGCAAAAGTGCTTATTGAAGGACCTTTCGGAGCGCTTGAGACGGAGGCGGCAGTGTCATCAATGCTGCCACCCCAGTACCCGTACCTATTTTCAAACAGGTCCGATCACCTCCTGCGCGAGAAGGGGCTTTTGTTTGGTGAAGCTAGTGTTCAGGCCTTAACCAGATCGAAGGTTCGGGAGCTCGCTGCAAAGGCGGTAGTTGCGGGGCCGACGTTATCAAACAACGAAAAAGGGTCAGAGGCGCAGCAAGCTGATATTCCGAGCACGCCCGAACTGAATAAACTTGAGTCTGTAACGTTAAAGGCGCCAGATACTGGAGAGGAAACGCCCGACGCGGGAAAGTTAGAAGAGCTATCTACTGATTTGCTCATCGCGCCTACGTCAGACGGACTTGATAGGTTGCTAAAAGTCAGCCGGACGGCTTTGATAGCCGAGCAAAAAAAGGATGGCAGCCTGGAAAACGTGCGCTGCAATGTCAAAGAAGGTATCGCCAGGAAAACTGCGCGTTTTGTGGAAAGAGGTGGAGTCCTGTACCGGAAGTATCTAGACCGCAGAGGAGTGGAGTTCGATCAGCTGATCGTGCCTCAATGCTATCGTCAGGATCTGTTGCGCTTGTCACACGGGGGTTCGTGGTCCGGACACCTTGGAGTTAAGAAAACTAAGGACCGTCTCTTGCAAGAGTACTATTGGCCAGGGTGTTTTCGGGACGCAGACCATTTCGTGAGGACATGTGACACTTGTCAGCGGGTGGGCAAACCAGGGGACAAATCGAGGGCGCCGTTGAAATTGGTACCTATCATTACGGAGCCTTTTAGACGGCTCGTTATTGATACTGTGGGACCTCTGCCGGTAACAGCCACGGGGTACAGACACATTTTGACTGTGATCTGCCCAGCGACAAAGTTCCCTGAAGCAGTGCCGCTTAAAGAACTCAGCTCAGTTGAGATAGTTAATGCACTACTGTCCATATTTGCGCGAGTTGGTTTCCCTGCGGAAATCCAATCAGATCAGGGCACAGTGTTTACTAGCGCTTTGACGACAACTTTTCTCGAAAGGTGTGGGGTAAAGCTGCTACACAGCTCAGTGTACCACCCACAGTCGAATTCCGTTGAGAAGCTCCACTCCGTCATGAAGCGCGTGTTGAGAGCGTTGTGTTTTGAACATCGAACTGACTGGGAGCTGTGTCTGCCTGGGGTGATGTTTGCTTTAAGGACCGCGCCGCATGCGGCTACGGGGTTTTCGCCAGCTGAACTGGTGTACGGTCGCTCGCTTCGATCTCCGCTTCGCATGCTTCGAGAATCATGGGAAGGTAGGGGCGACGACCCAGTCGTGGTGGAGTACGTACTTAAGCTCCTCGAACGCTTAAGAAGGGCACAGGAGTTGTCAGGTGAAGCAATGGCAAAGGCCCAGCAGAGGGCCAAGGTTTATTATGATCGGACCGCCAGGGCCCGTCGTTTTGAGGTGGGCGATGAGGTCATGATATTGCGCACATCGCTAAACAACAAACTAGACGTGCAGTGGGAGGGCCCAGCGCGAATTGTTCAGAAACTGTCGGACGTTAACTACGTGGTAAGTCTGCCAGGAAAGCGGAAAGCACAGCAAGTTTACCACTGTAATCTGCTCAAACCTTATAGACAAAGGGAAGCAGTGGTGTGCATGATGGTAAACGTTCCTGAAGAGCTTCCGGTCGAGCTTCCGGGACTAGGCTCAGTGACGAACAGGGAAGACACCGGTCAAGTCATTAGTGACCTTATCAGTAAAGCACCGCTGTCGCCCGAGCAGAAAACCGAACTACACCAGCTATTACAAGAGCTTCAAGGTCTGTTCTCTGAGAGGCCTGGTAGGACTTCTGTACTTACTCATGATATAGAACTTACCTCCACAGAGCCAGTACGATCCAAGGCGTATCGGATGTCACCCCGCCAGAGCGATATTATGGAGGCTGAGGTAAAGAAAATGCTACAGCTCGGTGTTATTGAGGCAGGTGAGAGTGATTATACCTCCCCTTTGATTTTAGTTGAGGTACCGGGCAAGGAACCTCGTCCTTGCGTCGACTACCGCAGGCTTAATTCCATCACTAAGGATCAAATTTATCCGATCCCTAACATCGAGGAGCGCCTTGAGAAAGTTAGTAGCGCTCAGTTTATTTCCACCCTAGATCTTGTCAGGGGTTATTGGCAGGTTCCACTTACAGAAGAGGCTAGTAGGTATGCGGCGTTCATTTCACCAATGGGAACATTCCGTCCTAAAGTGTTGAGTTTTGGTTTGAAGAACGCGCCATACTGTTTTTCAAGCCTCATGGATAAAGTGTTGCGGGGACAGCAAGAATTCGCTTTACCGTATCTAGACGACGTAGCGATATTCTCCGCATCCTGGTCTGAGCATATGGCACACTTGCGGGCAGTGCTAACCCGCCTGCGCGAAGCGGGCTTGACAGTCAAGGCTCCTAAGTGCCAGTTAGCACAGGCCGAGGTTGTCTACCTCGGTCACGTGATTGGTCAGGGTCGTCGCCGCCCCTCTGAAATAAAAGTGGCCGCTGTGCGAGACTTTCCGCAACCGCGCACCAAGACCGATATTCGGTCGTTCTTGGGTGTCGCCGGCTACTATCAGAGGTACATCCCTAGGTACTCTGATATCGCGGCTCCCCTGACGGATGCTCTAAGAAAGACAGAGCCTCAAACAGTCGTCTGGGACGAGACAAAGGAAAGAGCTTTTAGCGCCCTAAAGAGTGCCCTAACAAGCCAGCCTGTGCTACGATCGCCAGACTATACAAAAGGGTTCATTGTTCAGTGCGATGCTAGTGAGCGAGGCATGGGCGTTGTACTGTGCCAACGGGAAAATGGAGAAGTAGAACACCCCGTCCTGTATGCTAGTCGTAAGCTGTCCAGTCGTGAGCAGGCGTATAGCGCCACCGAGAAAGAGTGTGCGTGTCTCGTGTGGGCCGTTCAGAAATTGTCATGCTATCTAGCCGGCTCGAGGTTTATCATTGAGACGGATCACTGCCCTCTCCAATGGCTGCAGACCATCTCTCCCAAAAATGGCCGCCTCCTGCGCTGGAGCCTCGCTTTACAACAATATTCCTTTGAGGTGCGTTACAAAAAGGGGAGTCTCAACGGTAACGCCGATGGCTTAAGTCGAAGCCCCTAACGTAGGAATCAGCCTCAAAATTGTTTGTTACTGATGTTTTTCTTCCTGAGGCAGGATTTTTTTTAACATATTGCTTTTGTTTAGTGTTTCAAAGTGATGATATGCTTTCTAGTGCAATTTTCCAATTTGTGGACGCGTTCTGAGTGATGCTAGACTACTGTAAGGAACTAGGCAGTGGTATAAAAAGGGGAAAGAGCCTGGCAGGGCTTAGTGAGGGTTGTGCCGTGCTTGCTGACTGAGCGGTTGAGTTTCAGCGTAGTTCTAACGCTTGCCGGGAACGAGAACAAAAATGTGAACTCTCCCGAAGTCACTTTGCAGTGTCCCGTGCGAACCTGAACGAGAGAACGAGGCCTTCTCTGTGCGCTGCGCTCAAGAAACGTCGAGGGACGCCCGACTTCGGTTATGTGCATCATCGAGCGACATCCCTCCGGACAGCGGATGCAGTCCCCTGTCCATCGGGATCTCCTTCCCCCGGCGGGGCGGTCTGTTGCGATTCGCCTGCGACACGTGGTTTTGCCGGCGCGACTGCGGCGGGGCGGCAGACATTTTTGGCCCGATCGTCGTCGCCGCAACGCTCATCGCCAGGTGTTTCCAGGCGCGACTGCGGCGATGCGACCGCAAAGGATCACCCTCGCATTCCAGTCATTGTGCCTGAACCAGGCGAAGCGAAAGCAGGGATCATCCTCTCATTACAGTCATGGTGCTACGGCAGCGCTACAACAGGGTGCTACGAGATCGTGCTCGACATGGTGCTACGGCAGCGCTACGACAGGGTGCTACGAGATCGTGCTCGACATGGTGCTACGGCATCGCTACGACAGTGTGCGTCACCATTAGCCCATTGTACATTCACGTGCTCGTCTTTTGAGGGGTTCCTTCTTGCCCTCAACTGCGAGAGTATAAAAACAGCTGCCCCGGACGCCAAAGGGGGGGGCTCCGATTTCTTCTGTTGAGTAAAGTGCTCTCCCGTCTCTCTACTTCGGTCAACCTGACCGCCAACTCTTTGCGATGTTAAAATAAACAAGTTGTTTTGTTGTTACCAGTCGACTCATGCTTTGCCGGGACCTTCGGATGCTTCCAGTTGTACCCCAGGCCGCCAGGCCAACGCTACCCTTGGGGCTTGCGACCCAGGTACAACCACGGGCGTCAGCGCCGAGTTCCCAACAGATCGTACCAGCGGTGCGATCCAAACACCGCGCTCCCGCGATTCATTCGCTGGTCTGGCCATACTTGTGGCGCACTCCATCCTCTCAGCTCGCTTCATCCGTCACCACTCTTTACTCGCGGCAACCCCCTGCAGAGAATACACCGACAGGCCAGAGAGAGAGAGAAGCGTCCGTCTACTTAAGGCATGCACAAAACGCAAACAGGCCGACCACGCGTTTCTTCCACGGTCGTCGGTCGATTTTCCCTGCCGGTCTTTTTCCGCGCCGCAGAAAAACTGCGCGCCGTCTCGCTTATCGCCCTCATTCCAGTCAAGATAACGGAACCGGCGAGAAAGCGCGGGTTTGGTGAAGGGTAAGTGGGCGGCGGAGGGCGTCGTTTGGAGCGGGGTTTGCGGTGTATGTTCGAGCAAAACCTCCTTTCGCGCGAAAGAGACGAAGGAGAAGAGAAAGAAAGAAAAAAAATAACGCTTTCTCGTTCATTCACTTTTCTATCGCAGAGTGTCGGTTGTAGCGAGCGAAACAGATTGTTGGCGGTCGCTGCAGCGCTTCCCTCCCCTCCACGCGCCTTGTTCTTCCATCGCCTCTTCTTTCAGCTCGCTTGTCTATGATTTGTTGACGGCAGCGCCGTTTAGGAAGTATATTATCTTTCGCGCTTCCGCCACTTCTGCGGGAGCGATGGGCCGTAATTTGATGATGCCCATCCGCGAAAGTGCCCACGCGCGCCGTGTTATGATCGGCAGGACACGCGGAAGCGACGAGCCAGAAAATGAGAAACTCCGGTGTATGGCATGTATACGGCCTTGTACGTAGGGCACTATGTAAACACTATGTATGGCCTTGTATACTACGCGGTGGATTGAAAAGTAAGTAAGCAAAAGGGGCGGGGCGGGGGGTCAGTAGAAAATTACTACCGATATTACCTGCCCTCGCTCTACCGGCCGGAATGACGTATATCTTATATCAATGTTATCATTAGAAACCCGGCGCCGCGACATCTGAACTCCCTAACGTATACACGTGATAGCGCCCTCGTTAGAGTATTTTAGCGTAGCGTTACTCGCGGTTCTAACGCTGCCGCTACGCCTTCGCATGCCGCCTGTCGCGCACCGTCGATCGCCGTCGCTATGGCGACATTCCGCTCTTCAACTGCATGCGGCAAAGTAGGACGCGAGAACCCAATTGTGTGCTATATTTCGGCACATCCGAGGCAGCGGTGAAAACACGGCGGTTTCTTTCGCCGACTGTTCGCGACCGCGCTTCGATTTTCCTTAGGTTATTTAATGCGATACAGATGAGTCTAAAATGTTGCGTTGTTGCAGGATGGATTCAGACATTGTTGTCAGAGCTGAGTAGGAACCGGAAGCGGTCCTCAGTATTTATTATTTATTTGAGATTGCGTAAAGTAGGTAGACATGCGTAGACATAATAGGAAAGTGGTTATAACAAAGGAGACGATAGGGACATACATGGCGGTGGTGTGCGTATCAGCGTCATTAACCAACCGCGACGGTAACTTTCTCACGTACAAAATGGAGTTCCGTAGCATCAGTTACTCTCTCTCTCCCCCCATATATATATATATATATATATATATATATATATATATATATATATATATATATATATATATATATATATATATATATATATATATACGTACGTACACGCTATGACGCACTTACCCAATAACTTTATATGAGTACATGTTTTTGGCAAATGTTTTGCAGGGCCCTCGAGCGCTGCAGAAACTGAGTCCCATTATTGTGTTTACCCGCTCGATCGTTAGGCTCTGCTACCTGACCCGTTTCGTAAGGAGGTTTATTACCACACTCAGTCACTCATTATTTCATTCATTTGTCCGCTCATATATTCCGTATGCTCTACGCGACGCCTCACGTCGGCGAAACGTTTCCAGATAGCATGAGGGTTGAGCGCGTGGCAGGGTTCATGAACTGGACACATCGACTGAAAGGTCAGCGTTGACGTCCGCTCGTGGAAAATTATGCTGCGACCACTTGAATGACAAGAATGACGTCAGCATGTTCATCCAGTTGTTATATTTTATTCATTTACTTACAGGATACTGCAGGCCCGAAAGAGGGCCCAAGCAGGAGGGGCAAAAATACATAAAAGTATATTCAAGCAACGCGTACAAGTATTAGCATATAAAGCGATCATGTACCTAGCAACAAAGAGGAGTAATAATTGTGAAAGCAGAAAAACGAAATAACAAGGCACGAACCGTACAAATATTAGCAAATAGCCACATCAAGTGCAGGGAAATGAAGCGTAGCAACACAATAATATAAAGCTTTACACGCACTTGAAACACAAGCAAATTGTCAAAAACCTGTCACACACGCAGATACACAGATAAAAAAAATTACGAGGCCGTCACTGCAGCCAACGAGACACAGAATAACCGAACACAACAAAACAGATAAGTGTAGGTATGAATTCGCAGTACATTAATGCCAGTGATGTTAAAGACTTATATGTTCTAAAAAATCTGCATTATATAACTGTGAAAAAGGTAGGTTGTTCCAATCTGTTATGGTGCATGGAAGGAAAGAATATTTGAAAAGGTTTGTTCGGGTGTTATAAGGTGTTAAAGAGTCAGCATGACGATGCCGTGTTAGACGTGCTGTTAGTGGTTTTAAATAAGGATCTGGGTTTACATATACAAGAGATTATTCTTGAGCGTAAACAGAAATTTTAGCCTTTGTATCTTTCTTCGTAACTGTAGAGTCTGAATGTTATGCTGCGTCATTAGACTAAAGGGAGAGTCCCTTGTACGATATTTAGAATAAATGAACCTGACCGCTTTACGCTGCATCATTTCAAGAGCATCGATGTTAGTTTTTGTATAGGGATCCCAGACAATGCTGGCGCGTTCGAGTTTAGGTCGAATTAGATATGTATAAGCCGTTAACCTAGTTCTAGGAGGCGCATATTCTGGCTTATGTCTGAGAAAGCAAAGTTTCCTGAATGAAGAGTTACATATGTTAGAGATGTGAGTACTCCAGCTGAGGTTGTTGGCTATTGTGATTGCCAAGGATTTGTACTCGCTGACTTCCGCAAGCAGTTCGGAACCTAGTTTGTAGACAAACGACAGTTTTTTTTTTCCTTTTCTTTTTCTTTTTTTCATTTCTTTTCAAATATATGTAATACATGTATACTGTTTTACATGTATTTAATTCCATACTCCATTGACGACACCACAAAAGAATGCTTTGGAGATTAGAGTTTAGTACTAATTGATCTTCCCGGCAGTTAATTTCATTATACAGTACACAATCGTCCGCAAATAATCTAATCTGAACCGGCGATTTAATTTCATTTGTAATGTCATTAATGTATATCAAGAAAAGTAAAGGGCCCAGTACGGTGCCCTGGGGCACTCCAGATGATACTGGAAGTTCGTTCGATGAGTGAACATTAATTGAAACAAACTGCATGCGGTTAGTCAGATAAGCAGCCATCCAATTCACTAAGTAGGTTGGAAGGTTAATTGATTCTAGTTTATTAATAAGCTTGCTATGTGATACGAGGTCGAACGCCTTTCTAAAATCGAAAAATATTACATCAATTTGACCGGTCCTATCAAGAACACTACCAAAATTGTGGATAACTGTTGTGAATTGTGTCGTACAGTAAAATAACCCTTGAGGAAACCATGTTGGCAAGAAGAAAGTATGTTGTTATCCCCTACAAACTTATTAATTTCCTTAGCTATGATATGTTCAATAGTTTGCAACATGATGAAGTTAGTGATATAGGACGATAACTTGTTACTAGTGTGGCGTCACCTTTCTTCAGTACAGGTACAACACGTGCCAATAGCCAATCTCTAGGCAGGGTAGCTGAAGACAAGGACACTTGATATATAGTAACTATAACAGGTGCTAATGCTTCGGCATACCTCCTCAAAAAAAAAAAAAGAAAACGTTGGGTATGTCATCTGGACCTGAGGAGGATTTAGTTTTAAGGTTGAGTAGCATTGAAACAACAGCTGGTAATAACACAATATCAGGTGCAGAGTTGCGTGGCGTACAGTTATGAAGTGTAGTAGCATCAGAGTTAGAAAAGACACTGTGGAAGTATTCATTAAAATATTGCGCAATATTGTGATTTTCGTTGAAGATAATCCCCTCGCGTACAATATGGCTAATTTCCTCGTTCTTTTTTCTTAGAAAGGCCCAAACTTTGTTCGGTGCGAAGCGAATAAAATTTGGCAGTGTATGCTGGAAGCACCGACGCTTAGCATGCCCCAACTTTTGGTTTAATTTATTCTGAATTTCTTGGATTGCGCCACGTGAACCGAATCACCGTCTTAAGCGCTTAGCTTTTCTTTTAAGGTGTAAGGTTTCTCTTGCAATCCAGGGAGTAACGTTATATGTCCGTTTAGTTCTGCTCGGAATAAAATTGTTGAGGCAGTGATTAACAATATTTTTTTTAAATCTGTCCCAAAGTACAGTAATACCATGCCCTCGGAAATTGTCGAGGCATATTTCAATGTAATCTAGAATGCTTTCATCATTGGCTCGAGAGAAGTCTTTAATAGTAATTGTGTTGTTTTTATTGACTTGAAACGAGGTTAACGAGCATGTGAAATACACGAGTTTATGGTCAGAAATACCAGGTTCAACGGAGACAGAAAAATTTTCAATGGATCGACTTACAAAAACAAGATCAAGGACCATTGCGCACGTGCCGTGAACGCGTGTCGGATGTTTGACAACCTGTTGCAAGTTATGACAAAGCATAATATTGCGCAGGTAGTTCACGTGCAAGCTAGTCTCGGTGAAGGAAGATGCATTCTCCCAATCAATGTGGGGGAGATTAAAATCGCCTATAAGCAGCGCATTGTCACTTGTAAACGATGCAATATGTTCACAAAGATCGCCAAGAAATTGCGCAGGTGAGTCAGGGGCTCGATAAACGGCAAACAATAAAAATGTTTTACCCCAGCAAGAAAGTTTCAATGTAACAGCTTCTAGGTTTTGCGAAAAGGAACAGCAGTTATATTTTTGTTTACCAGAATTGCTACCCTACCCGCCGTGGTTGCTCAGTGGCTATGGTGTTGGGCTGCTGAGCACGAGGTCGCGGGATCGAATCCCGGCCACGGCGGCCGCATTTCGATGGGGGCGAAATGCGAAAACACCCGTGTGCTTAGATTTAGGTGCACGTTAAAGAACCCCAGGTGGTCAAAATTTCCGGAGTCCTCCACTACGGCGTGCCTCATAATCAGAAAGTGGTTTTGGCACGTAAAACCCCAAATATTAAGAAGAATTGCTACCCCGCCTCCCCTCGATGACCTATCACGACGATAGGCCTGATAAGAAGGGGGAAAAAGAACTGTGTCATCAATAGCGTCATGCAGCCACGTTTCGGTTAACACAACTACATGGGGATTGTAACTCAATATAACCGCTTCAAGTTCCTGAGTTTTGTTAACAATGCTTTTGACTTTTGACGATTAGTGCGGACAGCTAAAGAAAAATGGTAACGAGACAGACAGACGGACAGACAGACAGACAGACGTATTGCAAGTGTCTAAACAGAAGCAACGCTGCGACCTCCGTCACACTGGCGTCCATTTTTCGCCAGTCACACTCATGTTGCTTTGGTCATCATCTCTTAAGTAGGTCTTTGCGAAAAACTACATTCCATATCACATGCTCCGCCAGGTGACCAATGTCACCTATAAGATCATTCTAGCTACGACCACTACGTCCTCCGCTGTGACAACCAGTGACATCGCCCACATCGCCGGGCTCGAGCCCTACAACTCCCTCCACGCGCCTTAGATATTTAACAGCATCGGGACGGAGCTTTTGCCGCCGGCGAGTAGTATTGCGATACCATCGACAGATGCTGAGGAGGCGAGCCTCCACGAGAAAGACGATCAAGTGTCCGGGCTCTTGACGCGAACGAGTTCCTATCTTGAGGTCTGGCTGCAGTGTAAATACAGCGTAAATCGCCTCTTTTGTCTTTGTCTTTCCACACGTAACAATATTATTTCGAAGCGCTCCAGCTACGGCGCCTAGCTCTCACAACTAGATTGTGTTTCGATGTGTAAAGCCGCATAACTTATTAAAATAAACTTTCTTAAAATAAATATGTCCATGGAAAGAAACGTTTCCTTTGCTTGCTTTCCTAGTTGGCGCGTAGTCAAGATAGGTGGTTGAGCAAGAGTGTAATGGTATTGGAAACTGACATCAGGTGCGGTAATCTTCAATACAAGGAGAATTCGTGGCAAAGACATCAAATGAACTAGAATAGATTAGAATAGAGCAAATGCTTCAGCAGAGAAACTCCCTTTGCTCAACAATGAACCCCTCAATACTGAACATATATAAAGGCTTAAGGGTTAGAAGGCTCAAGCGCACCGGCGTCTAGTGAGCCCCCAACACGCACTTTGCAGAAGCTCGCGGTTAAGTTTCCCAACGCCGCCGCCTGCTGGAAAAAGCTGCCACCAGTGGTAGCGCTACCTTCAGCGGACGGAAAAGACTCTGGTTCAAATCGCGCAGTTTTGTTTTTATCTTCTTAGGTTGCATTACCGTGGCAAACCGGCTTAACCCATGCGTTGAAGACATAAGAGGACGATAAGGAGGTTAGCAGGTGATAGAAAAATTGGTCGCGCAGAGTGAGAGAAAAGTTTAATGATAACAAAGGCAGAGAGGTCGGCCTAAGATGGGATTCCTCTAACCACGTACTCTGCGCTCCATGGGGGAAAGGGTAGAGGAAAGAAAGAGGAACAAAATGGGTGCCGATGACGACAGAGCCGGAGTGCATGTCTGATATGCCTACTGGTAACCTACACAGTCCAGGTCCGTAATTTTTTAAATGTCAAGTAAGGCCTGGAAGGATCGAAAAAATAGGTTCACAGTCGCGGCAGGGACCCAGTATAACGTCCTCTGACAATGGCTGTCTGCCGAGACGGGCACGAGTATCAGTAAACCACATTCCATCTCCCACGTATCAAGGGCAGACACACGTACCATACGCTTTATAATAGATTCGTGCACGCGGCCCACGCACTCGCGTCGCACCAACTGTAGCAGCGTTGAGGATTCACAACTGCATCAAAATACTCACGCACGAAGAAGTAAACACTCTCTTGTTCTGCAACATTTTTGCGAGGTTGTTGCATTTCTTCGCTTCGCTTATAAATTCGTTTCTTTTGTATTTTCATTTATATTTTTGTTCTCGTAATACCACACCATTCTTGGTCTATATACCGCATAATGGGTTTGTGTCGATTTTTGGAGTATATAATCATCATCATCATAATCGTCCGTCATCATTCGTGGTAATAAGCACCACGAAAAAGCGACCAGGACCACCGAGGCATCATGTCGCCGGTAGGACAGGAACACAATCGCTCCGAGCTAGGTGACATCGGTCGAGTGCATCGCAGTTTAACTTCGGCGGATAACCCGATGCCAGCCCGTTCCGATTACGGTAACAAGCCTGAGCTAAATACGAGACACGCGGGAACGTTTAACAGAAATTTAGTTGAGCGAAAGCAACAGCTTATTCACTGTTATAGGGAGCATTTACATGACGTCACACAAGCCACGTTGCTGTCCCCTTCACATCACCCACTGCGCTGCTGGATATAGGCGAATCGAGATAACGCGTCGATTTGTGCCGTGCTGGCTGTAAAACGATATGGCGACCTTTACGACGTCAGTGCTCACCCCCTATTGCCGGTTTCCCCTGTTGTACAGCAATCCGGAGGCGCGCCCTGATTGCCCTCCCTAACTTTCTCTCTCTCTCTCTCTCAGGACCAGCGCTCGTCCTGTGTCCTCCCTTGTCCGTGTTTTTTGCGCTGTTTTAAATATGAATGATCCGTACCAACTAGCTCGCACCAAAACCCTTCTGAGTCTCATTAAGTCCCTCGGCGATTTTATTAAGTTTCGTTAAGCGTGCCCAGATTCACTAAAATGGCATGCTATCGCGTGATTAACGGTACAGAGATTTCCTCCTGCGTACCACACGTCCAGCCCGCTCACTCTGACGCAGTTACCAAACGGTGGGGGAGAGACACGTATGCCTCCACGTGCGGTTTCCTGAATCACTGCAGCAAAACAGCGCGTGCGTTCCGAGCACTCCATATAAGAGGGTTGCAAACAGGGCGGAGTGCGTCATGGTAGGACGGGGTGGGGGTGGGGGGGGGGGGTGAGGAAAGGGGATGGGCGAGGCGCGAGCGCACCCGTGCGCGGATGCGACGACGTCGTCGTTGTTTGTGCGGCCAGCCCGTTCTGCTTTCCGCCCAGCGCCGCGCCGCATTCACCGCCCGCCCTCCTCCTCCCGTCCCACGCGCCGCAGAGCGAAAATTCGCGGAGCTGCTGCTGCAGACTTTGCCTGTCGCTTTCCGGGAGCCGCCGGCCGCAGAGAAAGGGAGACGCGAACAAGTGCGCCGTCATCAGCTCCTATTTTCAGGAGCCACGGGATATCAACTTCCATTGGGCCCGTGTAAACGGGGCGGGGGAACGAACATACTGGGGCATGCCTGCTCGGATACAGCGGAGTCCGAGCGGGGATAGGCGGGAGGTGCGGGAGGAAAGGATGGACTGGGACTGAGAGACACTGCTGGAATGTGCGCCTCGCCCACAGAAGCTGCATCACATTTTCCCGAGAATCTGCGGCATTGCTTTACACCGAACCCCACCGCCCACGCGTGCACCTACGGGCCACGACCCTCCTCCCCCCCCCGCCCACCCCCCACCCTCGACTCTAAACAAGTGTCGCCGTATGCACTCGCGCTGGCGGGCTATTATACTGTAACGGAGAGAGGCGAGAGGAGAAAAAGAGCTGGGCCGTGAATGGATTGCTTGACAGCACTACTAAATTCTCTGTACACAAAAAAAAAAAAGAAAGAAAGAAAAAGAAGAAAAGCTTTTTTTTTTTTTTTCTTGGGCTGGCTAAGCTTTTATCCGAGCTCTGTGCCGCCCACGCATAATGCACTGCACTATTGTATGGAAGCTAGCCCGTAATCTGTATTCAATTAGCGATTGCTAATGTATATGCGTTCAGAACCTTGCTCACTACTATATTCGCTCTTAGTCCAGGTCCGGTGTCACATCATGTTGACTCACGGCCGAAAACTCATCGTTCATACCACATCGAAAAAGAAAAGAAAGATAATCACGAGGACCAGACAGGAGCGCCTCCCTCTCGCTCTGTTTTCTATACAGAACCTAACCAACTAGCCCGAGTCAACACGTCACTCCTGCGGCTATGAGAGAAGCTGTGCTCGGGGATTCCGGATGTTTTTTGAACTCATAGGAGCACCAACAGGCATTACGAGCGTTTTTATTAGGGGCAGCCGGATATTCGAATACGAATCGAATATTCACAATGTTACAACTATTCGTATTCGAAAAACAACTATTCGGTATCTTCGAATACTAGGAACCAACCAGATATTTCGCAACGAACGGCTGTTAAAACCTCGTTAATGTACTCCGTCTGCTAAACAAAGTACCGAATTATCAGAAGTAAAACAACGACAAATGTTTTCGAAGGAATGTAGAAACAAAATGCATAATGCAAGTTTTGATTTCTGTTGCGCGGTGGAACTTTACATGACAACCTCCAAGTTTTGCTTACAGTCTGTCGTTGAGTGTCTTCGGCCCCCTAGTCATGTCGCATTTGTATTTTTTTTTTCACTACGACCATGTGGTGCATTCTGCGCAACGAGCTAGCCTTTCTACATGCGTTAGCGGCACGCAAATACTTCAGCAGCTTCTTTCTTTTTCCCCCCGACAACTGTAAGGTCGCACGATTGTTTTGTACACTTCCTCAGTTTCGCGAGTTGCCCACGTGTTTCGTGTGTAGAGACGGGTCCACTCCCATACGCGTCCGGGGGCAACCGTTGTGTTGTTGAGATGTCTGAAGGCCCGCGTGTTGTCGGTTGACGAATCAAGGTGCGCTGCCAAGGGGAAGGGGGGGGGGGGGGCGGTTTCGGAGAACGGATTCGGAGAACACGGTCTTATGCACCGAGTTGGCATTCCGCCGACGGTCATAAGAGGTCCACGCAGACAAACCTTAAGAGGGACTGCTGTACGCGGTGTCACGGCGCGGGCTCCCGAGTCCCTTGCTGGCTTGCGACGCCGCCGAGGTTTAGAGTGGCTTAGCAATATTAACCACGTGTTACATGTATTACAGCGCGGAGGGTCCACTCCCCTACGCGCCCAAGCGGCAACCGTCGCGATATTAGAGAGTTTTAGATTAGGGGACGCAAGCGGCTTGCATACGCAAGAACTAGGGGCCACGGTACTGCGCATGCGCAGACCGCTACGTCTGAGTGCGCACGCGCAGTACCGTCGCCCCTAGCTCTTGTGTACGCAAGCCGCTTGCTTCCCCTAACCTAAAGCTCTCCATTGTTGAGCGCTGAGAAAAGCCCGCGTGATGTCGAGTGTTACGGTGCGCGCCGTAGAGGCGCAGTACGCACGCGATGAACGCGTTCGGAGAACGTCGTCTTGTAGACACAGAGTCCGGATGCCACCGAGGGTCATAATTCTTCCACGCGGACAAACCTCGAGTGGGACTGCAGTGCGCGGCGTCGTGGCACCGGCTCCCGAGTCCCTTGCTAGCTAGATACACCGCACAGGTTTGAGATGCTCTAGCAATAAATTCTGGGTGCCTGGCGCCTTTCGCGTAAGCCTGACTACGTGGAAATGGCAGAGGGAAACAGAGTTGTAGGAAGAAGGAAAACGGTTTTGTTTTCGAATACGTTTACTTTCAAGAGTAAGCCCATCCCTTTGAGTTGTGGCTTAAGAAACGTTTAGCTACCGCCCTTTTTCTTTCTGTGTTTAAGCTATAATAATAGAAGACGATAGGCCGTCCCTCAGACTAGGCTGAAATCAGGATTGCTGATAGATCAGTGAGGCTCCGTACAATGTATGTTCAAGTGAGTCAGGGCTCTAACGGTCATTGAGACACTCGAAGAGTGAGACATTGTTTCCCAATTGTTCAAGTTGTAATGCATTTGCTTTATCTGCCATGTATATGGAAATGTTTACCTACAAATTTTTATCGTCCATCTGATCTTCACCGCTTCCTATCTGCGTTTGAACATCGCTGCCGAACATCACACGAGATACTTCGCATTCCAACGGAGAAGCAAGAAGAACAGCCGAAGAAACAAACTTTAATTACGAGAACTTCTGATCGTTTTTGGCAACCATTTATTTAGTATTTTTGTAAAGCTCAATCCCAAAAAGCAGCCATTCATTGTCGGAATGCTTGTTTGTAAACAGGCTCCAAAGATGTTGAGAGGCTATTCGTGCCGTTTTTCATTGAGAATTACTGATCTTATGTTTGAAACAGAGTCTTCGTCCTCCATAGTTAGCTGTTTTTCTTGGACTAGTCAATACATACGCAGTACCTAATTATACAGAAATAAGTATTCTTGCTATATATATATGTGGTAGATACGAGCCAAAATCGATTAAGCTACTTCGTTTTAAGCGGCAGAGCGCCCCCATCCGAATATGTAGATAATACGGTGGGGGCTCGTCGCATTCCAGACTCCATGCTCAAAGATGAAGCGAATGAAAATTTGTAATCTTAGGGTTTAACTACAGAAAACTGCCCGTTCGCTTATGAGAGACGTCGTGCCGGACGCATCCACGTAAATTTCGACGACCTGCGGTTCTTAAATGTGCATACAAGGCGCGCTTAAACGAGCGCTTTTGCATCGAGACCACATTGCAATGTGGCTGGCGCTACCGGGAATCAAATCCGGGACCTCGAGCTCAGAAGCGCAACGTCGTAGCCATAGAAGTCGTTTTTGTGGCTCAGGTTGCGCTATACACTATTGTATGTTATAAAAACGTAGTGTGGGGCTCAAGTGCCTGCTTAACAATTTATCTTCTATAGTGTAACGTAAGTACACCCAGCGGGCAAGGCGACCAGCCGGGTCACTAGTGACTTAGCATTAAGGTTGTGATCACCATATAGGTCGGCTCAATAAACAGAACTCACTTACAGTCACTCAGAAATTGAATTTCTAGCTTAGGGCCTCACACGAACTCAGACTCACCGAAATTCTACTCAGCCGGGTTCTGAGCCTGAGTGAGTCGACTCGTGGGTGAGTTTGTCGACCTGTGGTCATCGGCGCGAACATCTCTCAAAACCACGTAATGACTTTTACATGTCTTAGCGCAAAGTGACACGGTATCTTTAAGAGATTACATATCGGTACGCGAACACATGGGTCACGCGTATTCTGATGCAATCAGAACGACGCATTTTGACCGCGCGTTTCGAAGCTCGTGGGTGGTGACATCAGCTATAAGCGCAGGCGGTCGATAAAAATAAGAAGCATCGCTTGTAACTCTTCTACACATGTTAACTCTAATAGGACTTGCATTACTGCGACCACACTTGGCGAACGGTATCAATCACTTTTCGAAAAAGCCCCCAGGTATAGCTGAGAGAGCTGCCGAGTTGTAGGGACCTTGTCGCGATGGCGTATCAGTCGTGAGGACGACCGCGTGCATTTGAAGACATCGCGTGCTACGGTCTCGCGATTAGCGGAAAGTACCACAAGTATATATATCTATAGAATCACTTACATAGAGCGCTCTGCACGGCCACTGTGCTGGCCGATTAAACGCACGAAAGGTTTAAGCATCGACATCTCACGTGCTGATGTCTCCGGTTGATGCTAATCACGTTTCACATATATACTTCAAACCCACGTTCAAGGAGGACCTCCTATGCGTATCTGCGTTCACTAAGCGGCTCGCGGTATGAGTAGATTTACGGTGACCAGCAGGAGGAAGAAAGAAAAAATGTAATGATGACAAAATTATAATAAGTAAGTAAGTAAATAAAGAGGGCGAGAGACCTCGAAGCAGCGGGTATTAGTACTATGGAGCAACGACTCGATTTTCCTTCATTCAATTTCGAGACTCCTACAGCTGAAGCCAAGGCTAATTATCGATAATTGTCAGTGAGCAATTAAAGCGCATGCCATTCGTTCTTTCTCTGGAAATATAGAGGCCGTTCGTTTTCGCACACGATGCTTAAGAGCACCGTCACTTGCCCGAATTCCTGCAGGATTGATTGTTGAGAGAGAGAGAGAGAGAGAGAGAGAGAGAGAGAGAGAGAGAGAGAGAGAGAGAGAGAGAGAGAGAGAGAGAGAGAGAGAGAGAGAGAGAGAGAGAGAGAGCATGCTGCCTCTCACGTTTGCTCTTCCACAATACGAGAACCTTCGCAGAGGACTCTCATTTTACTTAATTATGCATTGTTTAATTTTTTTTCACTCTCTAGGCACTTAGGAGCTTTGCCTGGTTCGATTAACGACGTGAAAATCCAAGAAATTTCGTGCCTTCGTTGCTAGCCGGCGCCGTGGAAGTAAGCGCATTTCTTATCGCAGATATATGAAGGTCCTTAGAACTAATTCATTGGAGAAGACAGTGCGGTCACACACAGAGTCGTTTTCAATTTCGGGTGGTCTTTGAAGCCTGTCAGGTTGCGTAAATCTACTTATATATTTGTTGAGGACGTTGTAATCAGAATAATTACATTTGCAGTCGGTGTCTTGACACTTCATCTAGCTATGGCCCTTTCCGTCCTTATTCATTCCTTTCTTTTTTCACTCATTCACCCCTTGCTTCATCCATTCCATTATTCATTCATTCATCCATCCCTTCCTTCATTACTACTTCTGTCTTACTACTTGAGTAAGACTATTTCATTACTACATCCGTCATTACTTCCTTCAGCCTGTAAAATGACTTACGTGAAACGTGATCTGTGCCGTTACTCTTACTCTAACAATAAATTCTGAGAATTCCTTCAATTATCCATTCATTATTTCCTCGATTCCTCCCTTCCTTCATTCATTCATCTATCCCTTTCTTGCTTCCTTCCTCCATTCCTTCCATTATTATTTCACTCATTATTTCATTCCTTAATTAATAAATTCATTCATCCCTTCATTGCTTTCTTCTTTCATTCCTCCTGTCAAACTGCTGTCACCGAGCGAGCGAGCGACCGACCGACCGACTGACTGACTATGCGTGGCGGGGTTTAACATCCGAAGGCGACACAGGTTCTATGACTCGGAGACGTCGTAGCGGTGGGACGCAGACTAATCTAGACAAATCTGAGAATCCTCAACGTGATCCTAAATTTCGGCAGACGGGCGGCAACCTAATCCGCGCGACCTCGTGCCCAGCAGGAAATGTAGCCACGGTTACACTGAGGCGGGTCGATGCTGCGGTCAATAAGCGTCCAAGCGCGTTTCCGTGCTTTCCTTCATATACGAGTGATATCGACGCCCAGCTTAGCGCAGACTCGCGATCAGTACTGCAGGTCAACGTGGGGCAAAACTCCCAGCTTGAACCTGTGCTTTCTTTACCCTGTTCTCTCCCTTTGGCGAGGTCGGACGCTGTCAGGGAATTTCGTCTACTCGCACGCAAAAAGTCACAAGATCTCTAGTGTTCAAGTGTCTTCAGTTGCCGATTACATAAACTGGACCCCACGCTACGGCTACAGCTGCCATCTAGCCTTTTCCGTGGCGAAACAACCTTGCTGTGCCGCTTGTGTCTGGAAGCGGCGTTCACGAACGCATACTCCTATCGTTTGGGAATGGCCGAGAGCCCGATGTGCGACTCCTGTGGGTGCGAGGAAACCACCGAGCACCTATTGTGTGCCTGCCCTCGCTACGATGTACAACGCCTCTCTCTGCGCGCAACTACACCGACTAGACTCGAGACCGTTCGCCGAGTGAAAGATACTCGGACCGTGGCCACGCCCGTCACTGGCACGGAAAGCGATTCGCGCACTAGTGCAATACTTGAAGTGCACTTGCTTAAGAAACCGTTTATAGTGTCCCTGTGTATAGTGTCCCTCCCACACACACTCAGTGCTAACTCTCTCCCTTTCCTCTTTTTCCATTCCTCTTTCTCCCACCCCCAGGGTAGGATAACAAACCGGGTGCTCTTCTGGTTGACCTCCCTGCCTTTCCTGCCCTAGCTCTCTCTCTCTCTCTCTCTCTCTCTGTCTGTCTGTCAAACTTTAACCACAGTGCCATCTTTATATTTAATAAGGGGAACTAATGTAAATCACTTCAACGGACAAGTGCACGATTATTTCCTGATGCCATCATATATTCAAGTACACGGTGACAGGCCACCGGTTCCTGCAAACCATGAGGCTTAACAGGCAACAGCGATTGCGTGATCTGCTTGCTTGATGACAACGATTCCGGCCTCACCAGGTCTATAATTACCTCGGGAAGGATACAAGTGCATACCTCGATTAGATGGGACTTGTCTGTTAGGTCAATCAAATGCGCTGTGTGGCTTCTCTGCAATCGGATCCGAATTATGTGGTATGTATTTTGAGCTGCACCATGTACTTGGACCTTGCGGCAACGCCTGTTAGTGTTCCGCGCGCAACAATGACGCTCCTGACATTTGCTTCAACCAAATAGTCCAAGTAATCGCCACTGGGTCTATTTGCGGTCGAAGTGTACCGAGGTTCTGGGAACATATTTGTGATTTATACCACGAGGGATAGCATGCTAAGCAGGTGACCAGGCAAGCATGATTCCAGCATACGCCAAAGAATGTTTGTCTCTTGGGGCAGAAAAAACACAGCATGGGAAATGAATCTTTGCATCGTGCGTTTGGCGCTCTTTGGCCAGAACTGGCCCTTGCGCCATAAAACCCAATCATCATCATCATCACATAAATCTTTGCCATGAAACAAGAGGCAGGGAGGAGGCGTTCTTTTTCTTTCTTCACGCCTCCGTTCCCCCCCCCCCCCCCCCCCCCTCATCGCTACCGTAAATTTATTCTGTCAATATCCGACATTTCAAATAGTAGTTGTTTGATTTGTGGGCCCAATCCCAATTAAATGACAACCGATAATTCGAGTCGAGGACCGAATCTAAAAGCAACTTATATATATATATATATATATATATATATATATATATATATATATATATATACTCGATTTGATACCTGGGGACGTTCGAGTGTTGGAATCATATTCGTTCGAATGCGAGCTTTTGAACCGAATCGAATAGCAGAATATTGGAGTCCATAACAAGGCACGTAGTCGAGTGAAATCGATTCGGATGCGACTATTACAACCGAATCAAATAGCGGAACACTCGATTCGACAATTCGTCAGGTTCGAGTATTCGATTCAAATCAATTAGAATTCCAGTAGATGAGCAGAATCGCGTGGCAGGATTACTCCATTCGATAATTCAGCTGCTTAGAGTATATTCAAATCAAATAGTTCCCAATTCGAGTAGCAAAACCGAATCGAATAGCGAGGCACTCGGTCCGATACTTCGAGACATTCGAGCCCTCGCGCCCTCCTATATAGTTTATAATTGGGCTCCTCTGCGACAGGAACCGTTAACAATGTTGCGGAAGAGCGATGGAGAACGATGCGCGCCTTCCTCGGATCGCTTGTATACAGTGTTGCCGCTCTAGCAAGGCCGGCGACGAACGATCGATGGCCGTTCCGGGCCGGCCCCGGCCGACTCAAGGTTTTCCCGCTCTCGTTCCACCGCGGCAGCCGCGGGTGCAGGCGTTGTGCTCGTTGCGCGCGTCCGCCCGCGCCCGTGACGAATGCAGCGCGAAAAATAACAGGCAGGAAACCCGGACGGGGATGGAGGCGAGTAATCAAACGCGCTGTCTTTTCCTGGTCGACTTGCGGGCGATGACGAAAGTCCGGGCGTCTGTTGCGTCATGTCGAATGCCGCGGCGAAGTGGTCGGTGCGCCTCGCGTGGAATGTCGGGCCCTCCTCGGACCGTAAAATACTTGCGACGATGACCTCGGGCGAGAGAAAACGGCGTTCTCCGTGTGCAAGCGGTTGTGCTTCCATCGCGGGGCACATCACGCGGAACGCGTTTTCCGCTTAGTCCTTCGACTGCGCTCCCACAAGCCTGCAGCGTAGCCCCGGACAAGAAGCTCATATACAACAAATCTCTCTCTCTCTCTCTCTCTCTCTCTCTCTCTCTCTCTCTCTCTCTCTCTCGTTTGGCACCAACGCAGTTTTTTCATTTAGCAAAGTATAGTTAAAGGAAGAACAGCGGTAACTGACAGGAGGATACAAGGAGGAACACACACAGACTGCAGTCTCTGTGTGCTTCTTGGTCCAGATATCATACCATCAAGTAACGCTGTTATTCCTTTGATCATGAACTAACCCGCCCGTCAGTCCTGCTACTTAACCCAAATGTGCTTTCTGCTGATGACATCTTATCGTAAAACGCAGGTGCCTCGTGTCACTGGCTTCAGAAGAACACCAGTTTGGCCTAGTTGGTGTTTAACACTTGTGTTTACCAGTTGAAACTTACCGCCCGTGTGGTTTATGTGTTCTCTTCCGCTGTCCCCGTCTTTATTTACGGTCAATATGATATGCAGTGTCACTGGCCTTCCAACAACTTGTTGTCGAAACTTTCAACAAGAATTGCGCCAGCCATATATCTCGCGAGTACATTTGAACCGCGCTGCTCGCTGTGAGTCGCTGACGCTTGAATTACTTAGAACTTTCGTGAATAGGCTCGTCGGACACCATAACTCCTACGCTAACCACGTTGCTATAGAGGAATTCAGCTGTCCTCGGCCGGGGTCATGTATGACGACGCTATTGTACCGTTATACCTCTTCCTTTACGCGCATCGTCGTTGGCCTGAACGGTGTTCTAGGCGTATACGTTATCATCGCTATCGGCAGTCGATTAGGATGCGCTTGTTTGCGGGAGCAATAATCACTGCTAGGATTACCACCTCTTGACCCTGTCACCGCCCTCTCAGGTTCCAGTAACCGCAAGGATACTATTTCTTGCATATTTCTTGGCGTACTGCGGTCGCGTCTCACTGTAATCAGGCCTGAAATATTTTCAGTGCGTATATAGCTGACACTGAGTGCGAAACCTGCAGACGCAACGGACTATCAGCCCTTATTACGAAACAGGATGCAACGCGTAGGAAAATCAGTCCGCAAGACTGACTTACGTTGCGCAGTACTAAAACTGTCTAATAAAGGAGCAATTACGCGGAGACGCAAATGCGTCGCAAGTACGCTTCACTGTTTAAGAGGACCGTGAACGGGGCAAGTTGACAATGGTTCGTAATTACAACAGCTTTAAAAAAAAAAAGAAGAATGAAGGCAAAGGAAAGAGGCAGGTATATACGACGCTGTATCAATCGACGTTTATTTTTTAAACGTATCAATCTTAAACAAATTTTTAAATGCTTTAGACGTTCAATAATTGTGGTCCTGTCGTACTCTGCTATTTTCTGTGTCTCCCATTTTTTGGAGCTGTTCAAAGTTCGTGGTCGACGTCGCAGTGATGGAAGGAAGCAAGGTTGCCAGCAGCGGCACCGTGACCGAGCGCTCGCCTCCCGCAACGCGCGTCTCGGCGTTCGTATACAATACACCGGCGCTACGTCAAGACGCGCTCACGCGCGCGTCTGCACGTGTTACAAAGGCTGACGAAACAGGCAGGAAGGGCAATCTAATTTCGGAGCTCGAAGAGTTCACTCACGTGCAAAATAGATACAGAGAAAAAAGTAATAAAGCACGGGACTTGAGCCTCGTGTTTAAACGCCTCATCTTGGAACTGTGCCCGAGTGGAACGACCATTCAGTTAGATGCGCGAGGACGCGGGCAGCCATCGAGTAGGAGAGAGAGAGAGAGCGACGGCGGGCGAGCTCGCAAACAAACGAAGGAAGGCGCAACGCCACAGAAGTTACAGAAATAAGGAATCAAGAGGAAGGGGGGGGGGGGTGCGAGGTATCTGAGGGGGCGGGAATCGCCACTTCCGCGTTGTGCCACGTATACACATACTCTTACCCGACCGCCTGCGGCAGCACCAGCGATAAGCCGAGAATCGTTCAGCAGCTCGTCCAGCGAGGACCAACGCAAGCTTGCGTCATCAGCAGAACGAATTTTCTGAGCGTTAGCGACCGCAACGAAGGCACATTCCGCGCGCTTGCCACTACAGGTGAGAGGACTGAGAGAGAGAGAGAGAGAGAGAGAGAGAGAGAGAGAGAGAGAGAGAGACCGTGAATGCCCGTCGTTTCTGTCCCGCTGAAAGAGAGTCAAGACTGAAGAGCCTTGGCGAAGAGTCGCCCGAGGGTGTGCGCAGGAGTCGACGTCCACACCGAATGCACACTTTTGAGTATGGATATACAAGACTGCAGTTATACTTCGTCGCGTCCCCTGTGCTTAGAGATTCACACAGGAAACTAGTCCAAGCGCATCTGCAATTTTAAAGCGAAGTTCTTTTTGCCTCTTCCTTCGGCATTCCCACTGCTGCTCCTGCTGCTGCTGCTGCTGTAACGCCGGCCACGTCAGGACGTAGTTGAGACGTACGCCACTAACGGTGGCGGCGTCGGGACGTGGTTGAGACGTGGCCGTGTCGCAATAACATAACATGCATGCTCTGTCGTTATTTTGTTTCATGACATTTGTTTATGAGCTGTCATTCTCAAAATTCCGAGGAATAGCTTTGTAAAGAATCTAAGAATGCGCCACGTGGAAGGCCTGCGCGGTTGTGGTTCAGGATGATTACTGCGACGCCCGTCGGCGCCGGATTTTCTGCGACACGGGACCCCTAACGCTATCGCGTTAGTACACGGCAGGAGTGTGGCACAAAGGAAAGACGACCCGAGAAGCTCGTGTCAAGAGAGAGAGAATAAACATTTATTTGGCAAAACAAGTAGGAAATTTTCCTCGATGAGTGGTGCCCTCAGTCCAGGGCTCCATTGCCATGCGCGACTTCGCGAGCCCGCTGGATCAGCCGTTGCTGTTCCTGCCGGCGTGTGCTGAGCAGCGCAGACTCCCAAGAGGAAAGGATAGGGTTGGGTATAGGAAGAACACCCGAAGGGTTAGGGCATTCCCATGTGGAGTGGTACACCGTGGGTTTGGCCCCACAGTAGGGACAATAGGAAGGGTATAAGATGGGATGAAAGATATGTAGCATGTGGAGACAAGGAAAGGAAATGGTGTGCCGTTGCCGTCAGGCAGCGGCGTCTGCGCTCTTAAGCGAAGGATGAGGAGGGGGATAGTTATGGCGGCTTTGTTGGTATATAGTACTCGAGCGTCTCGATGTAGTGCAGGGGCTCTGGCGGTGCGTCGTCTACGTTGGACAGCTCTTCCGGTGGTGCCCGGCCAGTCAGACCTCGGGCTATTGCATTAACGCCTTCATTACCATGGAGAGAGGCGTGTCCACGAGTCCAGACGATGCGCACCCTGCCAAACGCGGAAGGGGGGACAGAGGAGAGAATTCGACGTGTGTGTGCAGTCACGAGTCCTTGCGCGAAGGCCTGGCAGGCAGCCTGCGAGACCTTCACTATGGTGATGGGGGTGTCATGTGCGAGAAGGGTCGAGGCGTGGACAATGGCCAGGGCGATAGCTCCTTCCCCTAGTGAGCAGCTGTACGTTGTGAAAACTGTGGCACACACCCTAAGCGCGTCCGTGTTGTCAGTTACAGCTAAACACATGGCCCGCCTCCCTGGGTAGCGGGCAGTGGTAGCGGACCGCGTCTGTGTACAAAACCGGTGTCATTGTGGTGCCATCTCCAAAAATGCGTGCCACCTAGGGCCTGAGTTCGGGCGCGTCTACGGCCGGCGTGTCGCTCGGGATGCATATTGCGGGGAATCGGAGTTACTAGCGCGTAGAGCAGGAGCGAGGCGATATTGTGAGACGTGTGTGGGTGTCTCAGGGATAGGGTAGCCAAGGCGATAGAGTATAGCGCAGCCCTGACGGCTGCGCCTGAGACGTTGGAGCTGACCGTTGCGAAATCCACGCCGCGTCGCTACGCTTCGCATCTGCATAACGAACCTCTGGACGCCGTAACTAAGCCTCACAAATGCTGTGCAGGAGCTGACGCATTTGTCTCTGTGCCCACCCGCAACAGCAACTACAGCAGAGGGAGGAGGTGGGGAGGATATTTGCGAGGGAATAGAGAGAAAGAGAGAGAGAGAGAGAGAGGCAGTTTTGCTAAAGCCCCTTAAACTTCGTAAAGTAGTGACACTCTCCTCCTCCGCCTTCACTCCTCCTAGTTTCTCCTCTCTTTCATGCTCCCTCCTCGACTGTGGCGCCTCCTACACTGCTCGAGCGCAGCAACGGCGCCAACATGCACTCCTCGCCACTCCACAGACACTTCTAAAGCAAAAATGGCGCTGATGCACGGCGCAAGAGCCCACATGAAGCTATTAGGCCAATAGCGACGCGGCATCGGCCTCGACCAGAGCGCGCGAGGAGGAGGCGGCATTCTTCAAAGCGTGGCACTACTTTACGAAGTTTAAGGGGCTTTAAGTTTTGCGAGCTACAACACTCAATAAAAGTTCATTGTCTGTCTGTCTGTCTACAACACTACAACCCAGAATTGCGCCGAAGCGTGCACTTAGTGCCGACAATACGAAGGCTCGCATAAAGCGTCGACCTGAGCAGGCAAGGTAACATTTCACATCCCGTCACTCTGTCGTATGCCGTCAATATATCACCGCCAAATAACATAAATAAACGCAAACAGCAGACAAAGCTTCGCTTACATCGATTCCCACAGTGCGTGGGATCTGCATATTTTTCTTTATTACTTTTTTTTCTTGGTTTTAGAGCGCAGCTCTTCCGCGCCCGTTCCCGCGTTTCACGTCGGCCTCGCCGTAACCAGTTCCGCAGCCGCGGAGCGTATTTCCAATTGCTAGTAGGTACAGCGGGGCGTGGCACTTGGGGAGACGACGGACGTTTGCGCGCATGCGCGAGGAAATGTGGGGACTTTTGCTCCTTGAATATACGACTCTGCCTAGGCACTACGGATGAGTTTCTTAGCGCGTGTTGTATGCGCTTGTCCCTAGGCGCGCCGGCAGAAGTCGCGGGGCGCGGTAGTGCTGAACCTAGCATCGCAAGTTGGTAGCTCGACGCAATTATATTTATTCAATCGGGTTGTTTGCTAATTAAAACAACGTGTCACTATTTCGCATTATTGGCGGCGCCTACAGGACACCAAAGTGGCAACGGGGACATCAAAGCTAAAAGCCGGACTGGTCCGTGGGTTGGGGCTCGCAGAGGCCTGCGCGTGCCAGGGGAGCATAAGATCGACTGTCCGCTATCGCGGACAGCCAATTTTTTATACGAACATCCCCTGGCACGCTTCCGCCTTCGCGGCCCCAACCCACGGGCCGCACTGCTTCCAGCGTTGGTCCCCCCGCTACCACTTGGGTGCCCCGGAAATCCTGCGCCGCCTGATTTAATATTAACCTCAGGTGCTCTCCTGAGGCCTCGGTTTGCCGGTTACATGTGCCTTCCTGGAGCAGTGCTTCTAAAAAATGCAATCTATCGTCGCGACTAACAAAGTGGCCCGCGTCTTATACAACACAGTCAGAACCTTGCCCTTTCAGAGACAGTGATCTCCAAATGGGGCGTTGGTGCCCACTGCCTCACCACGCGGGCAGTCAGCGGCGGAGCGTAAACAAACTCGACTCCCCTCCACCATGCAGGCACGCCTAGGGAGAAACGCACGCTACACGCGCAAAGAAACTTCCCCACCGTAGTGCCTAGGCAGAGTCACATATTCAAGGAGCAAAGGCCCCCAGATTTTCTCTCTAGCACCCGCTCTTACTCACGCCTGCACAGAAACGTCGAGCGCCGTCAAAAGCGCCACGCCCCGCTGTACCTACTAGCAATTGCAAAAACGCAGCCGGGGCCAACGCGCTGCTCTAGCTGCGCGCACTCCTGGCGCCATCTCTCGCGCACGGCGCGAGCCTTGTACTCCCCGTGTGCTCTAAAGCAGGATCACGTATTCTCGACTATCCTCTAGCCCCCTTTTAGGGTGTCTCAATTTCCTCCTCGCCCGCTGCGGCGGCAGGCGAGGACATTGAGGCACCCTGCACTCTTTCTCCGCGCAGCGCCGTTGCGGTGACTCTCGCCGTTACCGTCGCCTCCGCGCTCGTCATTCCTTCTCCAGCTGTCGCGGCACTTCCACGATGCCGGCGGCGGGCGCTCCTTGCCGCCTCGCGCGTGATCCACGGCTCTCCGTTCCTCCGTCTCCGCGTCGCGTGGCTGTACGGCTCTCAGCCATGTCTTTCGCTTCCCCATTTGCGGGGCGCGTTCCTCAGTGGCATTTGTCGCCTCTGGCAGTACTTGCGCCTGGCTGTACTTCTCCCGCCTCTACTCTTGCCCTATACTTCCCCTTACCTGGCGCTGCCGTTGTGGTGACTCGAAAGACAGTTATAGCATTTCGTCCCCTTACTTCCCACCCCAACCTTGTGCGGCCCCATTGAGGCCTGTCTGTGAGTGAATTAGTGTGTGACCTCTACTCAATGCCCCTGTTCTCCACCCGTTTCCTCATCCCACCATAGAAGAAACATTACATAATAATTGCTAATCTTCCCCACCCCTCTCCGTGGCGCTAGCTGACCCACTATCGCGATGGCGCGTCGTCGGAGCGCCGGCTCGATAGCGGCGGATCGCGGTGTATGCCTCCCAATCCGAAACGCAGAACCACATCCGTTCGGCACTGTGTGTTCTGTATGCGGTTGCCTGTTGTTGAAATAAGGCAGCAGCTGCGCTCAAAGATCGCATTACCAAGAAGCGTAATCGTACGTCGGCAACTTTTTTCTCTTTTCTTTCCTATTTTGTGTTTTCATGACGTCGCCCGGCCCGCGTGGCACGATAACAGCGCTTTCATCATTGTCATATTCAGAACATATTTCGCGGCCGTGATGGATGATGCGTGGTTCTTGCACAACATTAGGCTGTTTTCGAATTGTGCGAGGCCTTACGTATACTTCAAGAGCAAGCACCTTTCGAAACGCTGTATAGGCGCACGTGCGTCGAAGAAGAATTTACTTAAACGTACACGAGAACGCTTACGTAATGAAAACATATATGAGGACGTAGCCCCATCTCGATGGATGGTGTGCAGGCCACGACAAACAGGCACGCACTACGTGTTTCTTTCCCTGCGCGTCTGCCGGGAAAACTGCCGGGAAAAGCGATGCCGGGAAAAGCGATGCCCGATACTGCCTAAATAAAATACGCGGACATATACTGGCAGAACAAACGTAGCCACCCTTCAGTAAACAACTGCGCGTTTAGAGAGGAATGCCATGTTCGATACGAGTCGCAGCTCGAGGAACGTATCCGTGTTCCCATGAGAATGCGTGTTCGGAACACAGCGGCAGCGTTAGCCGGACTGAAGTGTCTACGCCGACACCGTATAAGTTATACAAAGCCGTGCGACAGTGAAGGACCAGAGGACACGGGAGGCAGCGGCGGCGGCTGTTTACACGGCTAGCGGCGGAGGTCCCGTTTAGGGGGGCTTGATGAGTACACGCCGCGCACTGCGGCTCTGTATATATACCGACGTTGGTGGCCCAGAGACTCCTGTGGCGTTTACGTCGCGACGGCTGGGTACTATTCCCTGCCGCGCCCGGACCGTGGGAACCTATTTTCGCCCAGCCATGCGCGGACTACTAACTGAACCGTGCAAGGAGGGCTTTTAAGCAGGCCTAAGGGGACGGCCTGGGGAGAGTCAATTCAGAACGGACCGAGTGCGCCATCTCGGAATAAATCAGTCGCATTTATTCTCCGTGTCAGAGCAGGCTTAATTTATCTATGTACAGCAGTCTGCAATTGGGAAAAGGGCTCCAAACCTCGCTCCTATGCGGACACCATATAGTCGCCGAACAGTCTACAAATTGGACAGTCTCTGGCGGCTGATAACTCGCGGTTCAAATTCAACATCTATATTTGAAATCGACGATATCGGGAGCCCGCAGACGTCGCGAGAACTCGCACTAAAGTGCGAGTTCTCGCCGTTACCGTCGCCTCCGCGCTCGTCATTCCTTCTCCAGCTGTCGCGGCACTTCCACGATGCCGGCGGCGGGCGCTCCTTGCCGCCTCGCGCGTGATCCACGGCTCTCCGTTCCTCCGTCTCCGCGTCGCGTGGCTGTACGGCTCTCAGCCATGTCTTTCGCTTCCCCATTTGCGGGGCGCGTTCCTCAGTGGCATTTGTCGCCTCTGGCAGTACTTGCGCCTGGCTGTACTTCTCCCGCCTCTACTCTTGCCCTATACTTCCCCTTACCTGGCGCTGCCGTTGTGGTGACTCGAAAGACAGTTATAGCATTTCATCCCCTTACTTCCCACCCCAACCTGGTGCTTCCAAGTGCGAGTTCTCGGGTACCGCGTCATGGTTTGCCAACGCTTCTGCGCAAAAGCTGTGTATACGTTAAGTTCGCAAAATAGCGTACAGAGTGCGCAAGCCTGCGAAGCCGTCATCACGTGCGGAGCACGCACACTGAAGGGGACGCCATTTCTTTACGGGTGCTGTCTGCATACGTTTACTTGACATTCGCCGAGCGGGGTCACGTTGAAAAGTACCTTCTGCGAGGTTGGACGCTTTCGGTATGTATAGTGGGCCCGAAAGCTCGGTCGGTTTGTGCTTACGTGTCGCTTGATGACGCCTTCAACGGCGACGCGCACACGTGCACACGAATGGAGCATACGTCCCGCTCGCACGCGCCCCGATGTTTGCGTGCGTGCGAGCGTCGGTTGGACGACGCGACATTTGCGGTTACGTATAACCTTTCGGCCCGGTCTCAATTCAACAACAACCTGTCGTTTTAGTAATGAGCCTGTGCGGAGAGCAGTGCAATAAACAACGAATTACTCTCGTTTACCTGCCGCAGCGTGTTTCGTCATTCGACGGAGCGCGGTGCTGACTTAAAAAAAGAAAGAAAGAAAGAAAAGAAAATCTCTCTTGTCTCACTTTACGTAAAGATGCGACACACAAAAAAAAGAATAGAAAAAGCCAGTAATTTTACGTCACCGTCCACAGCGTCTCGTCATCCGTTGAAAGGCTGAGGACATCGTTTTCTACATGACGTTGAGGCAAGAGGACAGAATTGTCGAGCGAGGAGCAGTATGTGTGCGAGGGGCATTTTGAGGGATTTCGCGGCGATGCAATGCCGTGGCCAGGCGAAACGCATCGGTCGTCACGTGACCTGCTTTTGAAGGAGAAGAATAATATGGAACGAATGCATTTTCTTTTATTTAGATCGCGGGACTCGAGCAGCCGTCTCGCAGGTCACGATGGCGATGTGTACCTTATGCGTAATAAGCACACGAGGCCGCGCCGCGGCAACGTACAACTCTCGCCACACGTGCAATTAAATATACTATACGGCGCTGTTCCTTTCTTCAGTGCCACATAACGAAACTGGCGCGGCCATACGCCTCGTTTAAATCAAACAAGTACTTGGAATAAATCAATGGATAAATAAAAGCCCGTTCGCATTTATTTTTCCTCGAGCAATGTGGACTGGGGCTCTTTGGCCACACGTGGCCCTTGCGCCGTTAAACACCACGTATAACCGTCAACAACGCGGAACGGAATTTTCAGACAGTGAAAAGAAGAGCGGGAATGTGACCACATAGCGCAAATATATAGAGTGCGCACTCATTCCGAGCGAGGGTGTTGGCAGGTTCTGGTCGCGGGGTTCCTGCAAAAAATGTTGAACTCCTTAGAAGTACAGGATCCGTACTTATTGCAAACCTCTGAAGGCCTTGCGAATTTTCTGGCATCAGATAGAACAAGCTGCAGCTGGGGATTCAGCATAGATGTTCAAGATCTCTACTATTCGTTACCGAACGGGCCCCTAATGCGCAGTGTTAGAGATTGCATAACAAATCAGAATGACGAGGTGTCATTCCGCAACATTGCGGCATGGCTGTTGAATCCTTTCTTGAACTTCTGCATTTTTATTTAGCGAATACACATGCAGGATTCTGTGGTGAAACGTATACACAGGCAAGGGGCTGTGTGCATCGGGTCAAAGGTAGCTCCCATCCTTAGTAGCATTTTTGGGGGGAAGCATAGACAGAGAGTTGGCCAAAGATTTAGAAGGTGTAGTAAATAAGGTATACAGATATGTCGATGACTACTTGATTTTAGGCTGTCATGTAGACAAGGGTGCTTTCAGGGATAGGGTTGTAGAAGCCTTCAATTCTCTGGGCAAGGGCTTAACATTTACTTCGGAAGTACCGGTAGATAATAAGCTACAGTTTCTTGATGTCAAGTTAGAATTCCTACCGGAACATGTACGTGTGTTGGTCATTCTCGCCCCGAGCTGGAAAATCGCTATTGAACTATGCTTCAAACCATGCATTCCAGGCTTGTGAAGAATCGGAGAGTCATTTCGTGTTTCCGGTCAGCGTTGTTGAAGTTATGTCACCACACTGTAAACATTGCATTTTTTGAGCAAGTTGATAGGTTGAGAAAGGATTGGTACCCGCTCGCTGCGATGCTGGCGTCATGCGCTTGACTAATGAAAAAACTTAAACAGGATAAAGAAAAATGCACAAAGAATCAAAGGCAGAATGATATAGCTTCCAAGGTTTCAGTGATTCCGTATGTGCACGGCCTTTCACACAGACCTAAAAAGGTGGCTGGTAGTTACGAAGTAAAAGTGGCACTCATTTGTTTCTGTGACGGAATGTGCAACAAAAAGCGGGGTCTAATTCGTACTGTTGGTATCATGCGTGAGAACCTAGCCCGTTATTTCAGGAGGGACTACGTGTATACGACATGTCAGCCTCGTCCGTCTGCGCCAAACCTGGGCACTCCCTTGAATATCGAGGTCTTATGGTCTAGATAAAAGAGCGAGGTCTGATTAAAAAAGGACAGGCTTCGTTTCACCATGCGTACGTTCCCGCTAGAGACGGTCTTTCTTTCAGGGAAGTGCTGAAGTACGGTCTGTTAGATGACTTACAAAAGATGAAGTTGACAAAAGGCAACCTCTTAACAAACGCGAAAGGCCCTTGGTACAGCTGTTCCACGAAGCAATGCTATATAGGTGTGTCGGGGGGCCACTACTACAAGGTTGGGCCCCTCCTAACGCAAGGCGCTCTGCACGCCTATATGTAGGTTCCAAAGGGCGTGATAACTGAGAAATGACTGCTGATTTCTTCAAATGAGGTTTACTCGGCAGTCAGCGCTACTGCGACATTACGTGCGTTCTTCTTTCTTTTTGTCGTCGTCCAATCGCGCTGCTTCAATTTTCCGTCTTCAAGATGAGCCAACTTGCCCAAATCAAGTTGCTGGTAAGCTCCCCGTATAGAGTTACGAGTTACTCGGATTCGCATACATCCGCGGAGTTTTCATCATTTGTTTCGCGTTGTGGTGCGCAGGCGAGTCGTCAAAGGGGACCGTCCACATCGCCACTCGGTTGCCATCTGGAACCTGGCCGCGCCGCTGCAGGACCGGGCGCGCGCACCTAATTATATACGCGCAACCGTGCTAGTCTCTCCGGGGGCGCACTATATATCGCTCGCGTACGTACCGTGCATATCGCGAAGACTGAGATCGGAGGGAGGGGGTCGAGCCAATTAACGATTGGCGAATGCGCACGAGATACTGGAAGAAAAAAACAAATGAGCGAGCAAATAATAATAATAGTAATAATAACAATTTCAAAAAAAAGAGAAAAGAACAAGGAGAACGCAAACGCGATAGGTACAATGTGTGTGTGAGTGCGATCGTAACCACAAACACGTACACACCGACAGTGGAGGTGCCGGGGGATGGCAACGGCAGCAGCGGCGGCGGCGGGGAAACGTGTTTGTTGCCCTATAAGGTTGTCAACCTTCGCGGGAAACAAACGGGGCGTGATTAATGGGCCGCCCGCCTGCGCCTGCCAACGCGCCATGCGGCCGACCGACGCACGCAACGCCGCTCTAGCTGTTCCCGCTGGTTTTAAGACTTCCATATCCCCTTGTGTGTGTGCGCGTTTGTGTGTTGCCTTCTTCTCTGCTATTGCTTTTTTATTGCTTTTTACGCTTTCCTTCCGCCATGCCTGTCTTTCCGGTGCGCGGCCGTAACTTGTGCGGGTGTGAGCGTGTCTCCTGCGTGTCTTCGCGAACGCTGTTGAGCATATCATGATGCCCGCCGAGAAAAACTAAAAACAGTGGCGCGTCTGGACCGGAGTCCCTGTGTAAATGAATTTAGACAGTCTATATGGGTGGTCTGTAGCACGCGTGCCAGAACGCTTTGCTCTGGAATATATTTCCCTTTTTGTCTATAGCTATATAATGTCTGCGTACTGTCCGACTTCCTCTGTACACACTACTCTCCAAACAGATAAACGTAGTTAGGAAATCTATTTCTTCAGTGTCGTCCATAAAGAGTCGCAAAGGGTTGCTTACAGAAGGTATATACGCAGGCATTAACCGACCGAAAGTCTCAAGGCCTCAAGTCCAGATGCTGCGTATAGACAACCACTGACTTCAGGACAACGTCTATAAACATTCCGCCAACTGTGCATAAATATCTGTCGGGGGGGGGGGGGGGGAGGCTTACGTACATGCGCAACTTCTGCGTACGATCCATGTGACCTGGGCTCCTCCTCTCAGTTAAAGACTGTCTACAGAGAGGGGAAGAGCGAAAAGAAAGGCAGGTAGTTCAATCAGACGCGCGTCCAGTTTGCCATTAGGCAGGGACTTAAGGAATGAAATAATTCCTGCAAATCCTACCTCGCGACGAATATCGACGTTAATGCAATTAGCGTTAAAGCAATGTACCTATATATTGCTGCCACAGACACACGAAGCGGCGCAATCTCGCTGCCAACCACAATGCCGTAACAGCACGACGAAGTGTAATTAATTACTACTCGCCAATTGAATCACCGAAGTACATCGTCCTAGAACCACCGCTGCAACTTCGCTGCAATGGCTCTCCACCAAGCGGCCGCGCTCGACGCGGAGGTGTCTGTTGTGAACGGGGCGCTGTCGCTTCAGTACATCCCAGGGTATACACACATACACCACGTGTCGAATGGGCACTTACGTCAGTATCACGTGCGCAGTGACGAAGGTTGTCTGTTTGGGCACACATCCGGCGGCCCACTTTTGTGTACATGGAACAGACAGCGTGCAAGTTTGGGCCCATACGCACAGCGGTCCACGCTGTCTTCTCGGCAGTACAGCAGCCAGCGCATACCTATAGTGGCCCAAACTACAGTATAAACAAGCGGGGACCCTGGGTATGCGAAAGACGTTGGATACATACCGCAAAGGGGGGTTAAGTACCCAAAAGAATGCTAACCGCGTTGAATATGAAAGAAAGGAGAGAACACACTTAGGGTGTTGCTTCATACGGAGTTACGCGTCTAGACAACGCAATTGGTCTCTGACACCCAACCTGTCGAGCTCCGCGAGACTCTAGGTACGTATCAATCAACTCTTCAACGTGCGGTGAATGCGACAGATTGGCCATCTATATCCGCACGCACCTCACGTATGCCCATGTGGAGAACCAGTATGACAAGTTTAGAAAGCGACATGCTAATTGCTCTATTTCCGAAGCGGACCACTCGTAAGAGACATCTGTGAGCATCATGGCACTGCTTACGAGTAAAGTTTACGCCGAAAGTTTGATTGATCTTTCTTCTTTACATGTACGCCTGTCAATCGGGGCACCGAATTTGTAAGCGAAAGATACACCATTCATTACCACAATTTCTGTACTTCAGGACACGGGCGCAAAGGCATACAAAACGGGTTGCAGCGACATGCGCATAATTCCCGCTCTGACTAGCTTAAAATTCGCAAACACAGGAAACTAAGCGCATGATCTTCTATTTTTGTTTTCTTAATTTTGTTTGTTGCTGTGTCATTTTTTTTTAAGACCACGTAATTAATGCTACCCCCGTGTCATTTCCTGCGGTTGTGACATCACGCATGCATTTGATCCCGAAAAACAGAAAAAGCTAGAAAGCTGCAGCTTCAAAAATTAGAAGCAGAAAAAAAATATAAGAGAACTGCATTTTCTGTAAGCCTGCGTTGCAAATTACGCCCATCTAATACATTTCAGGTATTATTTCGACAACAAAAAATTGGGAAGAAGAGGGAAGGAAAGGAGAAATTTAATGACAACACAAAGACGTCAAAAAATAAAAATCAACTTTTATTCGTACGAGTGCGGTGAGCCAGAACCGTCGTTTCCATGGCAGTTGCAGATGCGAAACCTAAACTGATATAGTTCGAGGACGCGGAGACAGGGAACAGCGGACAGAAAACAAGGAAGAAGGCGTACACCCGTTCGGAGGAAGAAAGGACTGCATCACGCAGATACGCTAGCGCCAACAAGCATTTTCGCAGTATATATACGTATACATACGAACAGCAGAAGAACAAAAAAAAAACTGAGGAAAAAGAAAAGAAAGTGAAAGAAAACGACGAAAGAGGCGGAGGCGCGGAAGCCAACGCGTCGACGACAGAGGACCCTCGATAGCGCAGACTTCTGTACAAAAAGTACTCAAGGGAACCGTCTGCTCAGCCTGTTGTGTACACAGAAGCTGCAAGTATGGCAGATCAGCCAGCATGGGAATGGTGGGCAGCGCACGCGTGCTCTTACTCTTCGAGGCTTCAAACGGTTTCGTGACTCTTCGTGCCGCATATACCCAACCAAAATACCGCCTTATGGATGCAACAGTTCGCAATCATTACACATGCACGCCGGCCCTGTACTGTCTCGATGCGCGTGGAAACTCGCAAAGACGGAGCATTACAACAAATAACGCCGCGAGAACGTCTGCAGCTCGAATCACGTAGACGAGACAAATCCGTGTACATGCTAAATATACCGGTTTTCTATTGTGGCACCTGAACGGTCGCCGCAATGCCAGAGTTCCCTCTAGCAATTTTTGCAAGAAACTCCACGCTCGAAGGAGGAAGAAGAGTAGCAACGTCAACAACGACAAGAATAAGAAGAAAAAAACGAGGAGGAGGAGGAGGAGGAGCAGGGTGGGCGGATGCGAGGAGCCACGGCAGGGTCCGCAGCAGCCGCAGCCGCGACCCCGCGTGTGTGTGTACGCGTCGTTTATCTCTCGCCAAAGCGGCGACCAACGACCGCGCCGCGCGCGTGCGAGGCCCCTGCGGAAGCGCGTCGCCGCTTGCCGCCGCGACCGAGGGCACCAGCGCCGGGTCGCGGTGGTTTCCGCTGATGAGTGACCTTCTCCCCTCCGGAGACACACGCCCGGGGGTAAACAGCGCGCGACTATCGGACGCCCGGCGAGAGAGAGATTAAGCGGCGCGAGTGAGCGAAAACAGAAACCGCAGGCGCGGCGAAGAGGGAACGCACCGGATGGGCGAAGGCAAAACAAAGAGGAGGTAGCGAAAGGAAACCATCGCGCACGCAGTGTCTGGGAGGCGGCAGAGGTTAAGGGCAGCAGCGGCAGAAGAAGAAACAGCAGCAGCAGCCGCCGGGAAAGCTTATAAATATAGACTTGTCGGAGACGCCGCCAGCCTATAAAGCAGACTCCAAACACGGAAACTAGACGCTGCCTCCCCCTTTTCCCCAACAACGTCTACAGCAGGTACTACTTACTTTTTGCTGTCCAGCCAGCAAAATTGAATGTCCGGCGCCAGCATGTGACCTTTCGGCACAGTGAAACTTGTAGATAGTGCCACCACTGATGTTCTCTGTAAACGAGAGAGAGAGAGAGAGAGAGAGAGAGAGAGAGATGAGAAAGAGCGCATTTCCTGATATAGCAGCTAACCTTCACCGCAGGCACCAACGTCTTTTCAAGGCGACCTTTCATTATTAACTTTTTATATATGGACATGGACACCTACATGTCCATATGGTCTGCTGCTGAAGTGCTGATTGGCTGGGGGAGCATGTCTCCAGCAGAACTGATAGTTGGGCGAGTTGGTACGAATTCATAGTAAAATATTTTTGCGCTCACAATTGACAAGGACACAGTGAAGGGGGACACACGAGCGCTCGTGTGACCCCCTTCCCTGTGTCCTTGTCAATTGTGCGCGCAAAAATATTTTACAATAAAAGCGCATGTCTCCTTCTGACGCATACGCCAGCCCAGCCAATCAGAACTTCAGCAGCACACGAAATGGACATGTCCACTTGGTGGACACTTACAAAATACCCCCCCCCCCCCAACCTCCCAATCCCCAGGATTGCTAATTTGGCAAGTTGGTAACGACCCGTCTTCAACAGCACCACTTAAGGCAGGGACAAGCGAAAGAACTCCTGTGTTGACCACCAAGTGAGTTTATTGAATGGAAACAGCAGGTTATATAAGCCCACGAACGTCACTGCTGCAACCCGCGTTTCTTCGGTACCAAAACAGGGCATCGCATCAACAGGACCGAAACACGCGTAGTGTTACACCTACTTCCCCCCCAAAAAAGGCCACTTCGCGGTCGCGTATGAAGCAATCAAGGGGCGGCACATAGCAGACGCGTCGCCTCATTTTATTATTCTAATCGCATCGGCTACTTCACGCGTTATCTTTCCCTGTGTTGTAGATGGCATTTGCGCGTTCAAAACATTGTTCTTTTTTTTTTTCTAAGACGCAGAAAGGGAAGTCTCGCATTTTCTTCGCCATAAAGTGAGGGTGAAGCTGAGGACGACGATAGCGTAACAAGAGAAGAAGGACGGACGCATGGTGATGAGTGATGATTATGATATATACAGCGATAAACACTTTACAACACACACACACACACACACACACACACACACACACACACACACACACACACAAACACACACACACACACACACACACACACACACACACACACACACACACACACACACACACACACACACACACACACACACACACACACACACACACACACACACACACACACAAACGCACACACACACAAACGCACACACACACACACACACACGCACGCGCGCACACACTGACAGAGTTTACAACCTTTCCTTTAGCGGCTATAATAGTAGTTTCTCTAATTACCATGCAGGCGTGGTGATTTCAGCGGACTACAGGCTTCAAGCAAGATCAGCTAGCTTGGCCTCTTGCATAGCATCAAGTTGTACAAGCAGCCGTGAGTGCAGGGGGACGGGCGGAGCTAGCGCTCCTCCTCGCCTTGCTTTACCAGCGGGCCACAAACAACGTGGTATTCGCTTGGATGCAACGTTCGATGCAAATTGGATTCCATTTTGTATTTTCATTCACTCCCCACTCGTGGTATGACTGTTCACCGGAACGATAAACTGATGCCCGGAAAAATACGTGCTAAAAATTTCCAGCGCAATTACTAATGTCTCACAAAGCGACGTCAAAAATTTTCAATGGTGAACGTAAGTTTGGTGCCAGAGTAGAGAGGGGCGCAAGAATCTAACTTTGCCCGAGGCTGCAAAATACCTTAAAACGTTGCTGCCTGAAGGTTGTCAGAAACTGCTGCCGCGTCAGTATAGATGGCGGTGCGTACAGTCTTCTGCTGTCGTCGCCAGAAAAGCAAAACCACCCGGAAGGAATAATATAGATGGCGGTGCGTACAGTCTTCTGCTGTCATCGCCAGAAAAGCAAAACCACCCGGAAGGAATAACCGGAAAACAACACGCGTTGGCGCATACCCTATTCCTTCGAGACTTCAATGCAGCGCCTGCTCGTGGCGGGCCTGCATGCCCTTTGCTTCGTTGCTACGTGTCTCTAACGAGGCACTAAGAATAGCCTTAATGTGTGGGCTTGTTTACCGTGCGTGTCATCTGATCCTTCGCCAGGGACCTGCAGTATAGCATGCTGCGCCGTCATCCAGGTTATAATAGCGCCAGTCTGTCTTTCAGCCATATTTCTCTCTTAAGCTCGAGGTACACGGGGAAAAAAGAAAGAAACGAGGGCGTAAATGACAGCGAAAAGTGCGATCGCGTGGCAGCAAAGTAACGCGGCGAGTTGCGCCGGAGGCACGAAACCGCCGCGCGCGTATAATTAAGCGAAGTACCGCCATTCACTTGACGGGCGCGCTCATTCAGTCGGGCCCCGGAGCGAAACTCCGGAGTCGACGCGCTGGTTCAGCGAGCCCTCGTTATCCTGCCCACGCATACGGGCGGTGCGACGCGCGTGTTGTTTGGCGAGCCCGCAGCTCCGGCGCGGCGACCGAAGTCACGGCCCGTGGTCGCGCGGTGTCGCGTTGCGACGGGACCTGACAGCGGCTGGCACGGGCACGCCGCCCGGAGACAAGGGAGCGCTGCTGTCACCCGACTGCGCCATAAAAACCGCGTCACGCGACCTGTCTCGGGCGCCACGCGAGCGCCGCATCGCTGGCACGCCGCGCTTCGTTGTCCTCGCTGCCTGCTGGCGAAGGCCGGAGCTCTCGCGTGGACTTCCCCTTCGATACCGAGCTATCGCTTTCTTCTTTTGTGGCTTAGAGGCTGCTGCGCCGCCTCCTGTGGGCGCTCACGGTGCCGTGCTCTTTGAGAAGAAATCGATGATGCGCGCGGATCTCTATACCGTTTCTCGTTGGCAGCGAGGACGTCGTTAATTGAGAAAGGCAGCTAGGTCGGCGAAAAGGTGCTGCGTGTCAGCCGACAGGCCTTGATTTGTGCGAGCGTGATCTTATACGTCGTATATGGATCGGTTAACGGTAAGGCTAGAGTAAAAAGAGACCTGTCATTCACTTCATTTAATATATATATATATATATATATATATATATATATATATATATATATATATATATATATATATATATATATATATATATATATATATATATGTTGAAGTAGTAGTAGTAGTAGTAGTATCCTCTATTGTAAACCCTAACAAGCGGGATATAATTTAACGCTTTTCGAGGGCACGCACAATAACAACGAACATGAACAACTTTTGAATCAACTTCCCTTCATAACAACTTCCCTTCATACCAAACATTAAAGGGCCCTGCAACGATATTTGAGCACGACATTATATACTTGCGTATTCGCTGCGCTCAATGTCAGGAAGATCTAAGCCGGCCTCGAACAAAGCGTTTGTAGCTTGAAAGCCAGAGCTGGCGCCCACACCACCGGGGAATCCGGCTTTCTCGGGATTCTGCCGCAGGGACTCCTCGCTTATGACAGTATTGGGATAACTCTTAATATTTGCTGGGAGAGCCCTATTTCGCTCAAATTTCGCTTGCGCCACTTTTTATCTGACTCTTCCGCAAGAGTGAACTCGGTGGCTACTGGGCATATTTTGTTTAAACGTCGCGACTTGACCGCATACGTCTAGCAAAAGAAAAGCGGGAAATGTCATGGATGGATGGATGGATGGATGTTATGAGCGTCCCCTTTGCAACGGGGCGGAGGGTTGCGCCACCAAGCTCTTCCTATTATACTGCCTAATGTCCTAGCTTGGTTAAACAATAAAAAAAAAATAAACACATGAACTCCCACACCCAAATTTTCTGATCCCCTATTGCTAACTGTGCTTTTGTACGTCTCCGTTTTTTTTTTCGTTTCCCTACTTTTCATCCACCAATCCTCCTATCCCCTCTTGCCTAATGCCTATTGCGGACATGTTTACTTTTCCACTGCTCCCGCTGAACCCAAGGGCTTCAAGGAGGCCAGTGGTGCCTAAATCGACCGCTGGGTAGACGTCTTTCTATTCTAATAAAACATGCTCCATAGTTTCCCTAGCTTAACCGCAGCAAGCACATGCTTCTTGTTCCTTCTTATATCTCGCTTTATAGGTGCGTGTTCTAAGGCATCCCGATCTCGCTTCGAAAAGTAATGAGCTTCCCTTTGAGTTATCATAAATTGTTTCTTTCCTGATTTCATTCTTTCCTCTTAAGTAGTTACTCATGGCAGGTTTCCTTTCCATTGCCGCCACTGATGAGATTATTTCAGCCTCTCTGACTTTCCGCTTGACCGTTTTTGTTGCCGTGCTGCCCACCCTACAGACCGCATACTTGCTGGTAAGCTTACTAGTTCTTTTCCTCCACTGTGAATCAATTTTTTTCCTGTCATCAGTGGTGTGATCAAGCCACCTGGTGGCGCAGCTCTGCCATTGCGTCGATAATGGCCTCCGAGACGGACGATGCAAGCAAGAATCGCGCCACACTATCTTGAGGTCACGTCCATACAAAAGTCTCATCGCGACTATGAACGTGGCGTGGTGGTCCTTGTTCCGCGTGTGTGCGGGACACAGATTTAAGCGCACTAGCATTGACAAGAATGAACAGAAAGCTGAGAAGGCGTGGCAGCCTTTGATAGCCAATCGCACGCACACAAGGCTCATTTAAAAACTTCCCGTCGGAAAAGGTTCGCGCGCAGATGCCCTCTGAATTCTAATACCAGACACATTCCACAACTTTCACAAAAGGCGTCGCAGGCCTGTTTCGAGTCGAAGTAAGCTACGAAAGCGGCAGTGGTCACATTCGGAGAGAAGAAGAAGAAGAAAAAAAAAAGAAAAGCGAGGGTCACGAAGAAGTGCCAAAACGATTTCGCATATCACGAGCATTGGAACATTTCCCAAATGCATCCAACCGACAACGAAAAGGTATGCACTATCACGTGGGAGATCGCTCTACGTTTTACGACCATCGTTATACAGTGCGCCCAACGATCTCTCGTTGATTCCACGTGATACCCCGCTCTCGCGCAGATGCATATAAAGCAGTGGCTCGGCCTAACGCGTCTAACGGAAGCTCGTGCGTTCGGCCGACCCGGCTGGAAACAGCGGCTAAATATGTGTCGCTCGCTGCGCTGGCTAGCCGCCATTCGAGAGGGCGTGCGCATCCGCTCTGGCGGCGTTTACCTTCTCCTGAAACACGAGGCCATGCACAGACGCGCACGTGCGAACACGCTGTTGGCGCTCTGCTGACGGTGCCGGATTAATGTAGGGAAATGTATCGTTGCTTTTCGCGCGCACGCCACGGTGACACACTGTATTTTTAATTCAGACGGGAGTGGTATAAGTGCACAATCGGGTTGATGTATTTTTCTCGGGCGGGCAGTTTGCCCGAGACGGCGGTGACAACGAAGCAAGTAGGCCTCCTTAACTTTACCAAAGCGAAAGGGAGGTTTACCTCTGGTTAACCTCTGGTTAACCTCCCTCCCTTCTTACGCACGCTCTCTCTCTCTCTCTCTCTGTCTGGGAAAGAAAACCGTTCTTGAATCCTGGCCAAACCATGGGCCGAAGCGTAGCTCCACATACTTCTACGTTTCTTCCGCCCCACCACCACCACCATCACCTTTTCCTTCTCTAAAATTCACATGTTTAAGTCCAGAGGCGTGCAGTCTGGCACTCTGCGCATGGTATTAGATACGGGACCGTTTCCTGAGCCTACTTCGAGTTCACCAGACCACATCGAATCGAGCCACAGCTAATTAAGAAGCTCAGAAGCACGGATACCACATTCCAGAGGCGCGGCAAGTGCAAACAAGTTGGCGGCCCCCACCTCGTGTGCCGCAGGTGGAGCTATTCACTGCTTGACTCTTCCCGAAAGTGAAGCGAGAGCCTGGCACTGTTCCAGGTAACTTGGGTACAAGAGGCAAGACGGGTGTAATGCACCGTAAAACCCTGGCAGCGTCGCCCCCGCCCGCCTATTGTGACGGCGCATTGCAAGTCAGCAAAGCAAGACCACAGGGAGAAGTAAGCCCTCGGACAATCGGGGACCAAGCAGCGACTCTCTTCGCCGGGTGTGACACAATCGCACGGGCGCCGACCATTGGCCGAAAATGACGACACCTTAGCGGGCTAGCCCATTGGCCGAACGTGACGTGTCTTCGAGACACCGAAGGGCTTAAAAGACACAGACCGAGAGCATTCCGAGAGCATTCCTTGATTCATCTCTTTCGAACTTCTTGCGACGGGTCTGAGTTGCTGCCGGCCCGTAATGACTCTAAGACTGTTAATTGACTCTCACTGTAAATAATGTAAATAAATCTCCCAAGTTTTCATCCCGAAGTCTTCCTCAACTCTTACAATGGAAAGTGCATCTCGAGCAGTTATGCTCCTCCCGACAAGGGGGAGAGTCACAGCCTCGGTTTGAAGATTCTGCATGTGGGCGGCACTTGTCCGAGTCACTGCATTCCTTTAGGCGTTCGTTTTAGAGGACGCAGCGCGTGCGCGCAGATACGTATACGTATCCAAATTCTCTGTTTGCGTTAGAAACTGCAGGCGTGACTCCCTCGCACCTTCGCGTGGTTTTGTATACTCCCGTAAGCATCTCCCCTGCTTTGCCATATCGCAGTCCCCGTACTGATAACGTGATCGCGGAGTAGCTATAGCATTCACGTTTGTCACGCCAACCTCTCCCGATCTTTGCTTTCAAAACTTAACATCTAAACCATTGCGGCAATTGCAGACCCAACATTAGTGTGTGCCTACTTTCCGCGATGGCAAATAAAAAAAAAGCAGCAGCCATCGTGAGAAATCCAATAAATTAAACGAGGCGTCAGAGGCAATGTACCAGGTGTGAATTTTCGTACGGCAAGCAAATATAGGAGCTCAAGTGTCTGTGAAAAAAATAATAATAATGCATTTGTTTTTGCAGCCTAGGCGAGGCGGCTTTGTCATGATGCCTGGGAACCGCGCGAACGTCGGTTGTGCAACTGCATATAGAGTGCGACCTGTTTGATGAAGCGAATAAATGGAGGAGATCTAAAAAAAATAAACGAAAGGAGAAACAAATTAAAAACACGCAAGGCTTCCGAGATTCTGCGAATGCTCTGGTTTATTGTACGCTGACGGAAGGCGAGGAGGTTTGTCCTCTGTAGCATTTTGCGACGAGCAGTTGTTTGACAGAGCGATTTGTTCTCGGAGCATGCATACGAACTGCGTAAAAACAAGACGCTCGCATTGTGACCCGTGTTATTCGAATAATCTAGACACGTTGTCGAACATTACACCTGCTGCTGTAAAAGCCAGGATGTTTATAAGATCTTGGGCTATATACAGACAAGCGCGCCATGCGTATTCATATAAGGTGCGCGTGCACAAGCGTTCAGTATTTTGTTACATTGTTATTTTCCACGAGCAAGTGTGCAGCTTTGTTTGAAATCGCATTGCTGTTCCCGCAGCCCACCTTTCTTTCCGTTTTGTTGCTTCAATTTTCTTGCTTGTCTCGCTTGCGCGTGATTTATTTGTCGAGGCAGATTCTATATTTAACTTTTGAGCATGAACATTTTTCCGTCAGGCAGCGCACCCTCCAGGCTGGCTATAACCCTTGACGTATATTTCGTGGCAATAAATTTTCAACAACGACAGCAACGACAATGTTCAGCAGTCCCGCAAGATTTCTGTCCGATGTGCCGGAACAAAACGCCAGGAAACTGAGTCTATAATTAAAGGAACACCGATATGACTTTCTTTTTCGTTAGGTCAAGGTCCTGAACCTCCCCAAACGCAAAAAAAATAAAAAATAAATGCTGGCAAGCGTCAGAGCCCTCAGCAATTCACTATTATAGCTTTTCCACGAACCTGTCTAGCCTTCGTTTGCGAGGGGAAAGAAAGGTGGGGTGGGGGGGGGGGGTGGCATGTGTTAGGACGTCATAACGCAAGAGGTGGTCAGGTGGAAGCATGACATCACGACGTCCTGGCAATCGCTCCGGCGCGTCTGTTATGTTGCTTCTCATTGTGAGTTCCTTCTTACAGCTAGCCTTGGATTGTCAAGGACGCGGTCCCGACTAAAACATTGAAAGCGCGATTCACGCGTTTTGATGCATCTCTTGAACATTATAATGATGGTGAACTCTGCAAGCTCTCGATTTCTTCGTGTGTCCTCACAGTCTCCGCCCTCCTCTCCCCGTGGCTCTAATGAGATACCTCGAAGGGCTCGCACGTCAAAGAGCGACAACAGGCCTGCATTGCAAGGTCCCGTTAGGCCGACGCGAAGTAGTCCCGAGATGAAAGTTTTTGATAAGCGGCGGCGATGCATAAACAACTCGCCTCCGCGTGCGCTGTTATGAGAAGGAAACGAGCGCAGTTGGCCGCAAGCGCTTTTGAGGGCGCGCGCACGACAACGACGCTGCCAGCGACCTTTTCCTCTTCCTGCGAGGAGGCGCATTCACCGCCGCCGACGAGGACTCCACCTGGTGCGACGAGGGCGGGAGGCGAGTGCTATGTTTGGCAACACCGGTGCGACGTACCACGTATATACGTGTCGCGTTGTCAGAGACACGCGCACCACACGAGCCATGGTTTTTCTGTTTTCTCCCACTTCTTTCTTCGTCTTTTGCTAGCGGTGGCAACCCTCGGGGCGGAGTGGCGCGTTGCCTCCCGGATACGCTATTGGCGGCGAGGAGTTACGGAGTCGCCATCTATCGGAAGCGCCTCGCTGGCGTAGTATGAGGGATCACGCGGCGCGCTCCTCATAGGTATTGCTGTCAGCGCTCGCTGAAAGCACCACGCGTGAGCTCTCCCGGACATTTCTGTAAGTACTTTCGAAACGAGAGAAGTTGTTTACTGTCTAAATAATAATCTTGGGCAAACTGAAAGCACACAATCGTTTACAGGCGCTATATCTTTACCGAATACGTACAGTGAACGCCACTGCGCGCGGTCGCCGCGATGGAGTCTCCCGAACCGGCTTCTAGCGTGAAAGGTAGGCAAACGCTGAGAGCAAACTATGTGAAATATGTTCTTATAGTGTTTGTATAACTAAATGGAGCGTAATAGAAAGAAGCCTCAATGCAGCGATCGCGCAGATTCGCAGCGACCTACTGCGCGTCTGCATGCTTGTCCGCGCACTGTTTCGCTTTCTCCGCGCGCGCGTTCTCGCACCGTGCCATGAGCTTTAGGCCGCAGAATATGAGCATTTGACAGTATACAAGCAACCATTGTTGCGTGGGAACTATCAGAGCTGTTCAAAAATAACTTCATTGTAGAGACTTCGACGCCTACAAGGGACTATAATGTGCCATCGCGACGACTCAATCTTTTTTTTTCTTCTAAATTCTTTGACTTTTCAATATTATTTTTCGAGTTGCGTCGCACTGTATGTTTATCGGTGTTCTCAGCGTGCAATTTCCCGTTGCTCCTTTTTTGTAATCCAGTGCATTAATTCATAACACAAACATGACCATATGCCATGCTTTTTTTTTTAATGTGCTTCTTACCGCTGCCTTTCCACTGCACTGAACTTGCCAGTATCTATAGCATCGACAAGTTGATAGAACAAACCGTCAAAACATTAGTCGTGCAGCAGACTCGGGCGAGCGTCTCAGTGCGCGTTTTCAGAACATCGCAGACCGGGCGCCGTAGCAGAAATCTTCCTCGCGTCTGTGCTTGCTGCATACCCGAGTTGTAGCCGATGACTGTTTGCCGGTTTTATGTTTCGCGAGCCAAGCTTCACGCAGCTTCTTGTCCTGCGGCTACGTGTGAATAAGGCTGACACCGGCCTCCGTTACGTGCGTCCGGCCCTGCGGCACCGAGCAGTAGCCTACCATGTTGCGCGCCTTCAAAGGCAGCCACTGCCTATTGTAGTGCTTTCAAGCGTTGTAAAGGAGACACTCGAAGCGGGAAAATTTCGCCACTAAATGAGGACCGCAGCGTACGAGGGAATTCATACTCGTTTTCAGCTCGCTTCGGCGCTCCCGAAGCAGCCGACGCGGCCGCTATGTCCACGTGATCCCTCCTAGCACGTCACACCGACGGTGGCGCCAGTTTTTCCAGTGGTGGAGCTCGAGGCCAATAGGGGACCGTTACCGCGCCGCGCCGTCATCAAGGAGAAGTAGAAAGCGTCGAGCGCAAAGCAAAAGTGGCCGGAATCAAGCTGAAGGAAAGAGGTGGCGGAATGCGCTTGGTATTTCAATGTCGTCTTTCTTTCTTTCTTTCTTTCTTTCTTTCTTTCTTTCTTAATTTTCGGTGACCCCGCAGACTTTTTCGCTGCCAATACGTGACTTTCCTCGCATCAAACTTACCGCGACCACGTTATGTCACGGTAAAGAAGAGGAAAAGAAACTTACGAACAGTGCCTTTCCTCTTCCACTCCCGAGCAGGAGTTGAGCAAGCGCGGCCCTGCTGCTGGTCAAGGACGCGCCGCTGGCTTGCGATGGTGGAAACAACAGAGGCCGGGCTGCCGCCCCGCCACTGCCACGGACGACGTGGTCAACGCGGAGGAGGTAGAGTTCCTGTATGTGGGTCTCTCTAGCCACATACAGCAAACTCTAGAAGAAGGGACCCTGTGCGCTTGAACACGACGAGCGATCTCGAAGAAGAGGCGAACGCAACCCATCTGCCGTTGCCGCGACGCCGTCCAACAGTGGACCAGTGGGCGCATGGATTATTATTAGCACAGCGAAGCTGTTAACCTCTAGTTGGTCGGGACCATTGCCGTGGCTTAGTGGCCATGATGCTGCGCTGCTAAGCACGAGCTTGCGACGTGGGGAGTGACGTCACTAGCCTTTCTTATATAATAGAACCAGCCTAGCAACTGATTTCATTGTTGTTTCAGAACCGCCAAAGCAAACATACCCAGTAGCATTCAAAACATGGCGATTCATCGGCGGTCGATGGGGTTAACGCCATCTGTGTGACCAGGGAACACTTACAACGGAAGAAAAAAAAACAGTGTGACGCGACGCCATTTCCGTCAAAAACAGAAGTCACGTCATTTTTTGCTTCAAGGGCGCGAAATTTGTTTTGGTGGCCTGTCATTAGACCTGTATCTTGAAATGCCCAGCAATACGACTCGATGGTTGTTTCGTGCTTTCAGCGCGGAAAGCGACGCTGCAAAAGGTCCGCCGTATACGGGTCTCGCAATTGCACTCCTGCACAGGACATACTTTCTTTGGAAGCCGACGAAAGCTTTGGGTGTACAGAGCATACTTGTGCCATCGTCGGACGATAAGCCCGTCGGCCAGCGCAGCTGCACGAAAACAGCTAAGGTAAACAATTGTATGGCGGTCACAACTCGCTGCTTTTAATTGAACAGGTTAAAAATCGATGAAACTACTCGCGCCGTCAAATTCAGACAAACGTGGACAAGCAAAACAACACGAGCGCGCCTTTCTGCACGCTTGATGGTGATGATGATGCCTCAATTAATGTCACAAACCCACTACGGGGGATAGGCCACGAATCGGGTGGTAATTTCAAGAGCAGCATTTTATTGCAAGTGATAGCGGCGTATTGTAGTGGGCGCTGAGGAAAAAGGTATTTATTGATAATTAAAAAGTAAAGTAGAGTTGCCTTTTCTTTCCTCGCCACACGTATATAAAATGGGTTAGGTATTTTATTTTCGTTGAAAGAATCAAACGGTGTCTCGTTTTAATTAAAACGCTTTTTTTCTTTCCGAGAGTTTGCTCCTTCCTCACATAGTCGCGCTTCAATTGCTGCTCCGGTAAGCATCCTTGCGGATGCCGGTGACAATTTGTTCTGAACCGCTTTACACCCGAATCTTCGCGACATATTTGGATCGGCCTTGCCACCGGTATGGGTAGGCAAGGCAAAGTTCAGCATGAATACGAGGAGCGGCAAAGGGGAAAAGACCAGGGGCGGCGTGCTTGTTTGATGATTGATTGATTATTGCAACATATTTAACTGATAACTGTAGCGCTAATGTTTCCCGTTTCTCAAGTTCGCGTTATTGCTGTAGTGTTATTCACTATGAAGCTGTTTATCGAGCTCTTTTCTTTTCTTTCCTTTTCTTCATTCCAGTTTTTTATCCCCATTACTTTTAGTCGCAGTTGTTTTAAATTTTTACCGTTTCTTTTTGTTTTTTTTTTCTTTGCACCAGCACCCAGACCTACGTGTTGTTCCTGGGAACATTAAAAATATATATATATATTCATTGATCGATCGATTGATTGATTGATTAGAAGAAGAAGAAGAAAGCGGGAAATCGTGAGCATTCTTCTGAGGTCACCCTTTCAAGCAGGGCACTTATTTGAGTATCGCTGCACCATAATCGAATATTGAATCCTCAGCGCGCGGCGAAGTGGGGAAAATACGCGCTATATACGAGTATATTCCGCAAGTCTTTGCAATGCAACTGTCACTCAATCCGGGCGTTGTTCGAAGCAGGGTCATCATAACGGGCACGTGCACATACAGTTAGCGCACGGATACACCCTTCTTGTTCTCTCTGTTCCAGATATTCTGTGTCACTTTCCCGTATCGATCAGCAGAGGGACACACAATAGATCTCCTTGAACTATGACAAATATAAGCGCTGGGGACGAGCCGTATTCGAAGACAACGGTAGTAATGACGCTGGAATCAATCGGTAAGGCTTCTTCTATTCGAGCATCCGGACAACCCGTTAGACAATAAGTGACGGCGCTCAACGCGGCGAATGGCGTCGTCATAACACCGGGAATAACGTTATACGAGCAGAGAAAGAAGAGTGAACATAACTCGCGAACGTGACAGAGCGAGACGGTGTCCAGCTCCCAGTGTGAGCTCACCACCATTATCCTCCACACGTCTGTATTCTCCCGTTGGTTAACACTATTTCAAAGCATTTTAGGAGTATAGGAATCCTGTAGGCTGTAGGCGGATCTACCCTTGCGATACTTTCCGGCAATTTCTCCGCCTTGCAGGAGAAGCTAAAGAAGTGTAAATTCTATCTAATGTCGTTCAGTGCATCATTCAGAAGCACCCACGCTGGGCTTACGAATGAATGAATGAATGAATGAATGAATGAATGAATGAATGAATGAATGAATGAATGAATGAATGAATTAATTAATTAATGAATGAATGAAAAACGACCCTTTCGCGCTTCCAGAGTGTTGTAGGGAGTCGCAAAAGGTATCATAATGCAGGTCTGAACTAGATAAAAATCGATAATTAGTCATTGTGTAGGTAAAATTAACGGTACGGGCGTAATTAGTGCCGAAAGTATAGTTTAAATTTAACCACATTGCGCAATAGACAGAGCTGCCTCCGGCATCGGCTGGCTTGGCCTCTTGGAAAAGAAAGGAAAAAGAAGGGCGTGTCAAAGAAGAAGGTTAAAAAAAAATTTAAAACCTCCTTGGCATCAATCAAAGCCGATGCGAAAGAAGATAACGTCGACGCGTACATGTGCATAAAAAAAAAGAAAGCGAGTAAATAAAGCACCTTGACATAAATAAACGAAATAGAGGGTCCGAAAAAAAGAAGAATGTTAAGTCTGACAATGAAAAAAAGAAAATAAAGCAAATAATGCAAAATCATCTTGCAAATATGCAACATTGCATCATTAATTCCCCAATTTCAATACATAATATATGAGCGAGGCCGACCAAGCTGCCAAGCGCGTTCTATTCAAAAGAGGAAACCGCGCCAGCTCATGCATGAAGAAGTAGAACATCGGGGATGATGATGGCTATGTACATATGAGAGCGATTAAGTACTTTAATAGTGCTTACAATATACATAAGTATACACCATGTACGTCGGCCTTCTCTTCTTTCGCGTCGACTTTGGCTGACAATAATAATAATATTTGGGGTTTTACGTGCCAAAACCACTTTCTGATTATGAGGCACGCCGTAGTGGAGGACTCCGGAAATTCTGACCACCTGGGGTTCTTTAACGTGCACCTAAATCTAAGCACACGGGCGTTTTCGCATTTCGCCCCCATCGAAATGCGGCCGCCGTGGCCGGGATTCGATCCCGCGACCTCGTGCTCAGCAGCCCAACACCATAGCCACTGAGCCACCACGGCGGGTTTGGCTGACAAGCCCTTCATTTCTGCCTTTTGTGACAGTTTAATAAGGTGAAGCGTCTTCCAAAACTCGTTTTTCATTTATTTGGTGCTAAAAATTTCAATTATTGTTAGAGTAAAAATGCAAGGGAAATTTCTCCCTCCTAAGAATTCGCGCCCCGAACTATAGACGGTACGTTAGTGCGACGCCACGTACTTCAAGGTGTCTTTACTTAACGAGCGCTTTTCGACACGTGGACCTAAAGAGAGCATGTAATCATCTTGTGTAGACGAAGTAAGCACGTCGCAGCCAAATTTCTGAATATTTGAAACCCTAGCAGAGCGTATAGAGTTTCATACATATACTAGAGGGAGCAGCTGCGGCGCTTACTTCCAGCTGGAGCTGCAGGGACTATATTTCATTTTGAAGATAGTACTGATCATTTTAAGAACGTACTGCGCCATAAATAATTAGGTGAACCCTATTAAAACTGTCCGACGGCATGATTCGAACACAGGACTTCTAGTACAGAAGTCCGGTATTGAAACCACTACGCCACAGACGCACGGACAAACGGAACTACTGCAACTAAGAGCGATTATGCGTGCTTGCAGAGTCTTATGCCGTCTGCATTAAAATAAGTATAAGTTGCTTTGAAATTAGGGCCAGTTTAGGCCCAGATAAAGCGTACTAACCGAAGCCCCAAGCACGAAGATATCAGACAAATCCATTTAGTGCCCATCATTCCCATGGTGGTTTAAAGATCGGAGTGCCAGAGTTCTCTTTAGTGATTGCGGGAAACTTAATGCACCAGAGGATCTTGTGCTATTGAACTAAATATAAGCTTGGCTCGCGCCAAGTGACTGAAATGGCCATACATTTTCTTTTTTTTCCACTGAATTCAGCAGCGACGACCCCTAATGCTTGTTGTCTGCTTCCAGAACCGAGGTTAAGCAGGGACCGGAAGCAGCGCCGAATCATATTCTGAATTCTGGCCTGTTTTTGTTGGACCACAACAGCTGACGTAACCCTGTGGCGATCGTGGATGCGAGCCCGCAATTTGATCGGCCACCGGCACACTTCTGCGCAACAGCTGCGTAGGAGCATGGCTGTCGCAGGCGCGACGCTTTCATTCATTAGAGACAGCTCATCGATTGCTTGACTTGGCACCGAGAAGCACGAGACAATTTTGTGCGCTTTTTACGTATTATTAGCTCCAGATCACAGAACTGTGATATCGGTTTTATTTCCTTTGTTCATGGTTACTGTTACAGAGTTGTAAACTTGATACTTAAATTTTTTGTCAGAACCGCGCCAGCTCTTGGCACAACGCTACAGAGCACTCGACGCGCTATACAGATACGCGACCTCACAGTGACAGGCGCGTATATTTTTGGCCAGCAGCGGCGAGATGCGCAGGAACGCTGCCGCCGCCGCGGCCACATCCGTTGTCACGGAGAGGTGTTTGGCAGAGGCTGCATGTTGCCAACGTGTCCACCGCACGTGACTCGTATATAGACTCCGGCCGGCTGCACGGGGTTTGTTGCCTTGAGACACACCGTCGGAGCGCCTCGCTTAAGGTAATACTAAAGAGGAACATTGTAAGTTAAGCCTCATTAGTAAAAGCAGCCTCCTATAGCAAAACGGAGAAAGCTTGGTATATGAGTGAACAAAGACGCGAAAACGATGGATATGGGTGGCGACGCCACTCTGACGTTTCCGTGCCATTATTGTGCATACTGAAGATGCAACCTGCTTAGGTGGCGAAACGTCTGTCTTCCTTTGTTGTTAATTTGTTCAGGCGGAGTAAACCTCTTTTCAATCATGAATTCACCCGTCTTTTGGAACATTTTTGCGTTTCCTCGCCAGCTCGCCTTGACGTCATGGATTTTGACATGGTGTCTATGCTCGTCTATGCACAAATATAACGTTTCTCTCTCTCTCTCTCTCTCTCTCTCTCTCTCTCTCTCTCTCTCTATATATATATATATATATATATATATATATATATATATATATATATATATATTCTATCTCAGTTCATGGTTCCTTCTTTGAGAAATTTATCATGTATACTAGCATGCCTCTCTCTCATATTCGCAGGCTCTAGCACCTACAATTTCAATTACAGTGCCTATATCTCCAAACAAAATTTACATAGCAAAGAGAATCAGCAGCCAACACCGTGCCCACGACGCACCTTCTCCTCCTCCCCCCCCCATCTCTCCCACCCTTCTCTTTTCAGACGAATGATTATAGTCTGCGCTGGCATATATACAGATCGACATATCTATTGCAGGTATATATAGAGCACCATGCGTGTTACTTGCGAATCTGCGCCACGTCGCTGGTCTTCGACGCGCTCCACTTTCACAGTGGCCAGTTCCACTTGTTATTAAAGGGTACTGTCGCTAAATTCAATGTGCGCCCCAAATAAGGACCGACGTTTCCCGCAGGCCCGAACCGCTATTTCGTGCAATCCTTCGGGTAGCGCCATGCAGGGTGCCTTCAGCTCTGATCCGTCTCGGTCAGCAAGTCAAATTTAAGCGGCTATTTGCGTGCGCACGAATTTCTCGCATGCACGCTTCAATGGCGCGCATGCACTTTGTGCGAGGCACACATTCGGGCGCTCCATTCGGGCGCTCCATCCGGAGTCCCCCACTGCATACGGCGTGCCGCGTAATCAAAATCGTGGTTTTGGGCACGCAAAACTCCGGCATTCAATTCAACCTGCCAAACTGCGTGGCAAGTGTTTTCGAGGCCTCGCGGACAGACCGTTTTGCAAGCAAGTCGTGCGTCGTCGCCCCGGAGGCGTCGGCGAGGAATATTCGCGACATTTGTGACACAATGCGCATCCAGCCGCACGCACGCGCGCGCGGCCGGACGCAAAAAAACCTCGGCGCCGCTGCGCGCGACAAACAGCAGCTGCTGCCGCGGCGGCGTCGAACGGCGTCGTCGCCAGCGACGTTGTTTACGCGGGCACGCGGCGGGGCGCATGTCCGGTCCCCGCTAGCGGTCATGACGCGGCCTGCACGTGAAAGGTCGCCTCCCGACGAGTGCAACATGTGCTCGTTCGAACTGTTTACGGCGGACCGCTTGCTGGGTCGTTGAATAGAGCCTGCGCGAGCGAGCCGGCGCCGTGCTTGGTCCAACAAAAGCGCTTGTCGCGGCCGATATGCACACGCACCGCCGTCGGAGAAGGCCAGGCCGCCGAACTGATTATGCCAAACGTAGGGGGGGGGGGGGTCGACAACGAGACTGTGGAAAGTAACCAAAGTCACAGTTATGTCCGTCCTTGTTCGCCTATTGTCCCTTCTGTTCTGTTGTAGATGGTTTTGCTGTGGAAAGATATATAGTGTCTTGGTCCAGACGCACCGAACTTGCAAGTTCGGACCTACCGGCCAATATTAAGACGTAGAATGCACTTGTAAACAACGGATCAAGACAACAAAGTGTACAAATCGTTCGGCTAGCGGCACGGACAGACGTTAGATGTGGAGCGAACTCTCTCTTCTGACATCATTATCGTCGATTTTCTTTACACATCTTTATCGCCTCCGTTATACCGGTGATCGAGACGAAACGAGAACTCCGAAGTGACGAATCCGGAAAAGGATTCAGAAGGCGAGGCAAAACGCTCGATTAGTTTTCGGCGCAAAAATCTGCCTTGGCGCACGTTTCGAGGTCTTACTTAGCGACCGCCCATATAAAATTGCCATACTGAATACTCAAGAGCGTGCGTGATGCGTGGCATCAGTTTTTTTTTTTTTTTTTCTATGAGAAGCACTCGGAAAGTTATATGCCTGTTTTGACGGTTTAAAAAAGAAAAAAAAAAGAAACAGTCACTCCACTCTGAGGTGGATGACCAGCGAAGCTGTGTAGCACACGACAAAGAAGTGACACAGAATTTCGAACAAAGGCGCGAACACATTTATTGTCTTGATCGGTGGTCATCGTGACGAAAGGTACACACACCCATTTATTTTTATTCATCCGCGTTCATTCGTGTGATACATTCCTTCTATACATTCGTGTTTTCATTTCGCGATATATTGAGGCAACGAATTTGATACCGAAATCACCGCACCGACTGACAGTGGGCCAGTGCCGTCATCGCCTTCGCAGAGGGAGGGGCAGTATGGGAACGCTGGCAGGATGAGCGGCGACGGAGCCAGCTGTGGTAGAAGACGACGAACGCGCGAGCATTGGCACGAGCCTTTGTTGACGATTGTAGCCAGGCACAGCATCGTTCAGGCTCAACCAGAAGCAATTACAGCTCTCACGGAAGTATCCGCATGCAAGCTGTTGTTCGGAATGTTGTCGCAAGCGGAATCGAATGATATGAGAAAAAAAAAATGTAGTTAATTGTAAGGGAACAAGCACGGCGCCCACACGAATAACTGAAAGGTATACGAACAAGCGTTCACGGAGGCGCACGCTATTAACCGCACTGATTCCCACTGCTGAAGCATCGTGTAGAGAGGCAGAGTCCGTAAGTAAGTAGGGCCTTTCTTGGGTTGTGTGGCATACCTAAAGTTTGACGGCTAGCTGAAAGACACGTGCCGACATGTTTCTTTCTTTCTTCTCTCTCTCGATCTTTCGGTTAAGCGGCGCCTGGCGAATCGTTCGCTATGAGCGGCATACCAGACGGGGGCTATCTTTTGTTTGAGCGGGAAAACGGGGCCGACATCGGGCCGCGGAGTAAGTGTGCCATCACCGCGGGAACAATGCTCGCCCCACGCCAGCTCGACCAAGGAGAACAAGCACCGCGGCGAGGAAGGACCGCGAGACCGGAGGCGCTTCCGTGCACCACGCGGCGAGGAAGGAGGGCCGAATGATTGGCTCCCGTTGTGTTGCGCGGAGCAGCATGCGACTGCTGGCGGCGGCAGTTGTCGTCTTCGCCTCGCGGAATTGGCCGCGGCGGGCTTTTATTGTTTGTTTGTGTGTGCGTTCTCCGGACAAGTGGGCGGCGGAGCCCTTAACTATACGGTGTTGCACGACGCGCCGAACGACGTAGCTTCATCTGCAAGGGATGTCGTGTCAGGAAACACTCGAAACATTCCAGTGGTTGTGTCGTCATGAGAGAGTTTCAGCCTCTTCGGGGGCTGCGGAAGTGTACATTGAGTGCGGGCACCGAAGCCGGGATTCATTTCACGGACATAAGCCTTTTTTTTCCTCTTTCCTTTCTTGGACAAAGATATTTAGCGCAGAAAAGAAACAACACGGACACGGACTATATAATGTGCAAGCCAAGAACGCACGCATTAGAGCTACAACACAGACGACAACGCAGCGCCTGTATTGTCGTTTTGTACAACAGTCTATGTTGTTTCTTTTCTGCACTAAAACTCTTTGTTCGTGGAATACCAACTCACCCAAGAGTTGGTTTTCTACTACTAAGAGTTGGTTTTCTTATATTCCTATTAAGTTGCCAAGACTTAAATTACTATAGTAGAGGGGGGTTAGCGGCGGCAGTTATCTGCGGTTCAGTTATCTGCGGTTCAGTTATCTGCGGTTCAGTTATCTGCGGTACAGTTATCCGCGGTACAGTTATCTGTATACTCTAGGCTATAGAGGGGTACAGAAACCCCCTGCAATGGAACTTGTGCGGGCGCCAACTCCACCCCCCCCCCCTTTTCCCCCCATTTTCCGTCGGTACTCACGCGCCTAAATTCCCCCGCGTGTCTGTTCCTTTCCCCGTACACTTTCTCGGCTGGAAGTAGGTCAGGTCGTCTCACTTGGCTGCGATCTCAGGGGCCATGTACTTGGCGTAAAGATTCAATAGCCTGCCGCTTTTTTCGGGCGCAGCGAGAGCTTCCAGTCCGCTCGGTCTCACAACGCGCACAACCAAACAAATACGACGAGAGCTTGGACTGCACGTCATTCTGTAGTGGCAGCAAATGTTCTTTTTTTTTTTTTCGAAATTCGGAACACATTTATGCCAGCTATGCTAAAGACGTTTTGTCGAGGAGGTTACAGTAGCCTTTCAAACAATTTACAATAGGCGTGCACGCTCTGTCGGGAAACGTCACTTCGATGCAGCGTATAAGCCTGGAAGAGTCCACGCATCTCGGTTTGCAAGCCGCAGCAGCAGCGTGCGCATAGTTTCGCTGCACCGCACCGCGTTCGAGGACCGCGGTGCAGTAGGGGAGTGGGGGGGGGGGGGGGGGGCACGGTTTCGGCACCAGGGAATCGAGAGGAGGCTGTGGTGCGGCACACCGTGAAATGCAGAAGGTGCTGGCGAGAACGCGTAGATCCGCGTATTGTCGCTTCGCTTGATGCGGAAGGTCACACGGTGACACGGAAGGGGAGACGCGTTTCGTACCAAAGAAGTGGGTCGCAGTGGTCGCTGCCTTCTTTTCGCGGCCAGCCGCATAGAGCACCAGAGAATCGACCAATACCGCTGCCACCATTAGGGAACTTGACGCGGCGTTAGGGAAGTAGCGAAGTATACGTGCGTGCGCTCATCCGCGTTGTTCGCGAATGAGCTGGGTCTTGGCGGGTATAGGTCGCGGACTCTGGCAGCGAGCAGCGTTGCGTGTCCGAACCTATCTATACGAACGAGAGCCCCCCCCCCCCCTTTCTCTCTCTTTATTATTTTTTTCTTTCGCTCCCTGCGCGCTCGATTCGCTCGTCCTTGGCCCCCCTCGGGCAGTGTGTTTGTTGTGCTACTTACGGCCGATGATGCACTGCCAGTCGGAGCTTGCCCAGTTCCGCGGCCGTCTCAATTGCGTTCAGGTGGTGCTTTAATTTATTGTTTAAAGAGAAAGAACAGAACGGGATATAGGTTTCGAGCTTCGTTACTAGAGAGCTTTAGTTTAGGTGACGCAAGCGGCTTGCGTACGGAAGAACTAGGGGCGGCGGTACTGCGTATGCGCTGACCCAGACGTAGGGGTCTGCGCATGCACAGTAACGTCGCCCCTCGTTCTTGCGTACGCAAGTCGCTTGCGTCACCTAAACTAAAACTCTCTATTGTCTCAACTGTCAGTGGACACCTGAGCTGCCCCGCAGCCAAGGAAAGGGGCGGAGAAAGAGAAATGATTAAAGGCGAGAGGTAAGGACAGAAAGGCTGCATAAGAATATATATATATATATATATATATATATATATATATATATATATATATATATATATATATATATATATAAGCTCTTTTGTGCTACAAGGAAGAAAAAAACTGCGAAAGATGGCTTTTGAATGCGAGAGAGCCGTGGAAACGAAATGGTGCTAACGTTAGCTATACTATACGCCGTGTGGCTGAAAAGTCGTTCAATATGGGTGCGTCCTTCTTAATTAATTTAGAATTTCACTGGTGCTATGTGGAAAAATTCTATGCCTTGAGTTGAATTAATCTAAGACGCGATTTTTTTTTTGCATGTGAAATAGAGATGCATAATCGACCAATTACGAAAACTTTGCTAATTAACTCATTGCTTTACGGCACACATTGCAATTCACGTATTGAAGACGGTGAGTTCGCAAGGTTCATCTCCACTTGGAGCGGATTCTGAGGATGACACCAGTTTCGTGATATGCGTTCCTAAAATGTGCGACAGAAACATTGGCGTTCCAGATATTTTTTGTGCTTCGGTGCATGAAAAAGGCGTTTCGTTAAAAAAAGTAAGCAGTACAACAGCGCATGTCTACCGCAGCTAGGTTTGACAGCGCGTATCTTCAAACTGGTACTATAGTTTCAAAACCTGTTCCAAGTGGACGCGCTTTGAGGACTCATGCATAGGTTTCAATTCGTAAATTGTAATATGCACCCTAAAGGTTTCACGTATGTATTTTGATAAGTCGCGCAATCGATGTCCGCCTCGTTGAGTAGTCCAGCTCAAAGTTATCTGTGCTGTATACGCCTATACAGCAGGAGATGAGAGAGAAAAAAACATGTTTGGTGAGAGTAACAGAATTGGTGCGAAGGAGAGGGAAACACAGTCGAGCATGGCGGAGAAATTGGTGCGATAAAATTTGTAAATTCGCAGGCTTAGCATGGGAGTCAGCCGACGTCAGACATGGGTAACTGGAGACCGCTAGAGGGAGGTCTTCAACCTGCCGCGGAAGATGAATTAGGCTAACGATAACACGGATAATTTCTGTCCGGCGCTGTGTTTCCTGCAATGTCTGGACCTGGCAATGTACGTGCACATCGTCCCAGCGGTGGCCAGTGGGACTAATGCACACGTGCACTCTTGACGACTCATTCAGCACGCACGGTCGCGCACTCCTCGGAGAAGCCTCGTCAGAACCGAAAACATCCTTCCACGGCGCCACGTAGTTAACCTTCGTGTCTCAACCACACTGCCCGAGCAGACGTCCTTCTTTCCAATCGGGACTTTCGGGGAGGCGTGGTGCTGCAGTCTTCGACGCTACAGAGATAGTATATAGCGCGGGACAATAACAGGATTTGCTGTATATACCACGCCATCGCAGCTTCGTCTGTTTGTCTTCCTGGCAGCTCGCGAGCACGCGCCAGACGCCGTTCGACCGCTATATGCGTGTTCCCCCACGTGAACACAACGTGCTTCTCGTGCAGCGATTTGCGTAAGCGTGCTTAGCGCCCATGAAAGTGCCTCGCGAAAAAGAGACTGGCGTTTCGGTCGGCTCTTGAGTTCCGATAGTGTTTTCCCTCCCCCCCCCCCTCTTTTTATTGCAACAACATGTCTGAAAATATCAGACGTGGGTTTGCTGTGTCCGTCCGTGCGCCCTCTCCGTTACGCCATCGCCGTGTCGTGTCACGTAGTCGTTACATCGTCTCGTCGTCAGGCCACCTACTCATATCACCCTCCTTTGGGAGCCCACATAAGGCGCAATGCACTGAGCTATCGCGCAACATTCGCGTTGACAGTCAGCGCGGGGTTTTCGAAAGCCGCGCGCATATATACACACTCAAAGAGTTGTGCTCGAATGTCTCAGCGAGAAATACTGTGGCGGTCAAAGACGGCGAACGTTGTGCGCATCACAAGTTAATTGTTTCTTTAGAAGCCATGCTACAGCCACCACATTGTCTGAGGAGCAACCAGTCAACGAAGATGCCGGCGTACGTTGTGAGAGCCTGCTGCTCTCGCGCGGTATTTGCAGCGCACCGCCGCCGAAAGGAACGATGAAGTCCTCTTCTCTCGCTCTCTTTTCTTTTAACAGGTGTCGATAACTAACGCGCCCGGGGTTAGATGACGTTCCTGCTTGCGCATATACTAAAATAATAGACCAGATACATGCTGAAGCCCAGCACTGTGCTGCATTCAGAACGAAGCGGTCGTTCGTCTACTCTTTCCTCTGTGTGCCACGCCTACTGCATCTGTACTATAGGTGTTTACGAGTTTCCTTGCGCATTCAAACTTGTAATTCTGCGTTTATGTGTTCGCGTGCTTTCTGGCTAGAACAACAGTTCCACACTTCCACGCGGATTCCTATAGATTCCTGGAAGTATGGTGTTTGTTTCTTGTTTACCGTCTTCGTGCTAAAAAATCTCTCTCTCTCTCTCTCTCTCTCTCTTCTTTTTCTTTTTTTCTTTCTTTGCTTTTTTTTTACAGGACTAGACGCAAAGCTCGAAAAGCACAGAAAGATCACCGTTCCGTCCGGTTAACTCTAACCATTCAAAAGAAAGAAATACAGTAAGTGAGCCCGCAGGCGTGTCTGCGTCAGCAGGCGTTTGGTGTGTGCGACACCACGTAACCCGAGCACACGAGACTTGGACCCTCCCCCGGGTAGCCGTGCGCGGCTTAGCCGCCCGGGGAAACGGGGATCCTAGGTGGTTCCCTCGGCGGCGGCAACACGCCTCTTTGGCCTCGGCTTCGACTGACCCATCCGGGGGTAATCGGTAGTTGCCTTTTCCTATACTCCTTTCCAATCTTTGTCGTTCTCTCTCACTTGAAATCTGTCCTGTCTCCTTCTCTCTTTTATTTATTTCCGACTTTCCAGGCAGCAAGGGTTAACCTTGTGTCGGTGGCCAACATTGGGTTATATATATTCCATATATATACATATATACAACATATTCGGTTATAGTAGCACCGTACAACTGGCGAGGGCTGATCTTGCTCCGTCTTCAGGTTGGGCTCGGTGGTGTGCGGTTGACGCTGCTGCAGAGCTCATGATCCCCTATATGTTATGGCTTCCCGTACCTCGCTTTCTCTTGATCGCCCTCTGAGGAGAGGGCGCGCCGAAGCTACCTTTCAATTCTGTTTGAAAAACAATGCAAACACCTTCCCTAAGTACCATGTGATTCACAGTGAAGGCAACAAGAGTGTGCGGAAATTCTCCCCTTTCTTGGTGCCGAATTGACTCGTGAACACAATCGGGCCTGGCTACGAAGCCACAAAGATGACCAATGAAGACCTGTATGCGTTCCTTGAACTAAAGGACAAAATCCAATTCTAGGAAATTAATGATTTGAAATGCATTGGCGATGTAGCACCTACTGTGTCGGTACATCGAATCGTGAACACGAGCAGTGGAGTGATCTCAGAAGACGACTTGTGGGACCTTAGTGAGGACGAGCTGCCCGAAGGTGTTCAAGACCAAAATTTCATCAAAGTAGAAAGAATCCTAGTCCGCAGAAATGATGAACAATTCCGAACAAAGCACACTGTGCTAATCTTTGGTGCTAGTCTGCTCCCTAGTACATTACATGCAGGCTACATCGAAGTTCGTGTGAGGCTGTACATCCAAAATCCTCGACGGTGCTTCAAAAGCCAGATATATGGGCACGGATCTCAGACATGCCGAGGAAGGCAGACTTGCGACTCATCTCCGCATTGTATGAACTGTGGTGGAAGCCATCCAACCTACTCCAGGAAATACCCTAAATGGAAGAAAGAAAAAATGAAATCATTGCACTAAAGGTAAAAGAAAACAACATTTCAGGAAGCAAGGAAACACCTTTCATACTTAACACCAGCATTTCCGAGGTGGCGCGACGGAGGGGTAGCGCCACAAATGCCCCTGGAGTCTACCGCGGTCACTAACAGTGTGCCGCTAACCACTCCGCCCAGCCCCACGATGGCAGCAGTTAGTGCTGCTCCATCATTATCGAAGGCGGGCCTGCATGCAGACCTCGGTTATTCCGGAGGTACAAAAGCTAAACCGAACTGCAAGGCCCGAGACGCGAGTCTCAGCACCTAGTTCTTGATGTTCCAGCGCCTCAGAGAAGGCTATGGATATCGATGCAAGAACGCCAGCGTCGTCGACGCCAAAAGATCAGCGCTCTCTGCGGAGCGCGCTAAGAAGGATAAGAAAGGGACCGGTAACCTACACAGTTATCATCCTTGTATGCATAGTTACATATCCTTATTATGTTCTTTTGAACACAGACAACAAAACTCTTCCTCAATATGTCTACACAAATAATTCAGGGGAATGCCAGCGGCCTAATTCACAATCTAGATGATGTCAAAAGGTAACTAAACGAATATCAGCCAAAACTGTTCTGTGTTTAAGAAACACGCTTAAAGTCAACACACAAGAAATTTTTAAAGCAATGCATAGTTTTTCGCAAAGATAGAAATAACGGTAATTCCTCTACAGGCGGCGTGGCATTTACAGCCCAAAAATCACACACACACACACACACACACACACACACACACACACACACACACACACACACACACACACACACACACACACACACACACACACACACACACACACACACACACACACACACACACACACACACACACACACACACACACACACACACATACATATATATATATATATATATATATATATATATATATATATATATATATATATATATATATATATATATAGAAATCGGAAATTTTAATGCTCACAGAACATTCTGGGACGACTCAAGATGTGGCGCGAGAGGTCGAGCAATAGAAAAATTTCTTCTGTCATCTTTTACAGTGCCACAAACAACACGTATTCATGTATAGGTTTATCCATAGGGTCAGCGTCACTCCTTTCATAACTATAGAGAATGGAGGATTATTAATAATCCGTATGGGGGCGATCATTTCCCAACGCTTCAAGAAACAACAAAATGGCACGATGGATCGGCTTACCCCCCAAAAATGGAGGCTTCATAGCGCAAACTGGTCGAAATTTAGAAAGCTGTGTACACTGTGTCTGGAAGATGTGAACCATGTAGGCGAGGAGGAAATGGCCAGCTATATCACTGCTAACTCTGCTATGCTCAAAACTGCATACCCGAGTCATGCACAAACAAGATCAATACAAAACCGTCGTGGAACAAAAAAGTGTGAAATTGCAAAGAAATGCCAGAACGAGGCATGGATCATTTTTTACTCGCTACTCAAGAGCAGAAAATCGAATGTTTTAAACGGTGCAAAGCAAATGGCCGGCGTATCCACCGAATATCCAAATAGAAAGCTGAAGGCGTTACGTATCTTCAATAAACTCCTGCGTGGATGCGAGAAGTATATAATAGGCATACGTAAACGAAGAGGACAACGCCCAATTTTTTTCCCTCTTGTCACTGTCTCTTGTGATACAATAGATGATCACGCGAACAATCTTGGTGAGCACTTTGAGAGTGTATCAAGCTCAGAACATTATGCTGAAGGATCCACCCCCCCCCCCCCCCCCCCACGCCATAATAGGATAGCTGAAAAAATACCTCTGCGTCCAAACAAGTGTTCATCAGATGGATACAACCAACCACTAACATTCCATGAACTCAAGCTTGCCTTATAAGCTCTTGTGGCAGCTCGGCCCCAGGTTCTGACAATGTAACATGAAATAATAAAGAATCTGCCCGATGAGACCCTAAACTGCCTTTTAGGCCTTTACAGTAAGATTTTTACAACTGGCCACATACCTTCAGCTTGGAAAGAGGCAATAATCCCACAAATACTCTAACACGGCAAATACCCTTCCTTTGTTACCCGTTACAGACCTATTGCACTCACTTGCTGTTTACTTAAGGTCCTTGCAAAAATGATTAACCGTCGCCTTATCTATGTTTTGGAGTATAACGGTATATTGGAGCCACGCCAGCCTGGCTTCCGAAGAGCGAGGTCTACAACCGATAACCTTGTCCTCTTCGAGTCATATATACATGACGCATTTGTACACAGCCAATACTGTCTATCTGTATTCTTTGACCTTGAGAAGGCATATGATACCGCATGGCTATACGGCATTCTGCAAGACCTGTCGTCGTATGGAATTTGTGGTGGCGTGCTGAACATTTTGCAAAATTATTTATCTGAAAGGAAGTTCGGCGCATGAATTGCCAGTGTATTATCGGGTACTTTTGTCCAAGAAAACTGTGTACCACAAGGAGGAGTGCTCAAGGTGCACACTTTTCATAAAAATGATCTCTCGTCGTTCTGTTGTACCACCTACGGTATCTTATTCTGTCTATGTGAACGACATCCAAATCAGCTTCAAATCTTGCGACCTCTCTATACGTGAATGCTAGATACAGTTAAGTGTTAATCGGCTCGCCAAATGGGCAGAGGAAAACGGGTTCAGATTCGATCAACGCAGAAAATACTACTTGCCAGTTGTTTTCCAGACGAAGAGGGGTTCATGTCCTGACTCTTGCATCGCGATGAGTGGGAAAAGCCTGGCAATTACGAAAGTACACATTTTTTTTGGTTGCAACCATCGATGCTAAGCTAACATTCATCCATCATATAAACCAGTTAAAACTGAAATGTCTTAAAACCATGAAGCTTTCAAAGATTCTATCTCACCAATTGGGAACAGATCGGTATTTTCTCCTGTATTTGTTTAAAAGCCTTGTGTTGTGACGCATGGTTGTATAGTTTACCAGTCAGCTTGAAAGAAAACACTTAAGCTACTTGATCATGTCTGCCACTTACGTATCCGCCTTGCACTTGGTGCCTTTCATACCAGCCATGTTGCAAGCCTTTATGCAGAATTAGATCAGTGGCCACTGGATCACCAGCGTACATATCTTGGAGTCACATGTGCGATAGCGATAAGAGCTATATCCCTAAAGAACGATCCATGTAAATCAATTATAAATGATCTGTCCACAAATCCTCCGTACTTAAACCGGCCGTCACACGCCTCGCCGTTCCCGTTATGAGTAGAATCGGTTGCGGAAAATTTTGGAATAGTATTCACAGACCTGCAGGTCTCATCCCACCTTGGGAGCAACGTCCAGTCGCTTGTGATTTGTCCTTTAAGGAACATAAGAAAAAGAGTTGTCCAAGTGCCCTGATTCAGCAACATTTCTTGGCCCTTGAAGACAAGTATGCATCTATGGCCTTTTTCACTGATGCTTCAAATTCTGCAACTTCGGTATCATACGCAGCCCATGGCCCAAACTTTCCCAACTCTAAAACCGTGCATAGCCATAGCAGTACCTTTATAGCGGAAGCGTACGGTATCCTGATCACTGTTGAGCACATAGTGGAATACAAAATACAAAAGGCTATAGCATACACTGATTCTCTAAGCGCTATCACGCCCCTGTCCTGTGACAAAGCTAGCAGAAATCATGTTTTCATCAAGCTCCTGAAATAGATTCATGCAGCATATAAGCTGAACCTTGCTCCATTTGTATTCTGGGTGCCAGGCCACTCTGGGATCGCAGGCAATGAAATGGTGGGCGAAAATGCTGGAGAAGGGACTCATCGGGACACCATTGATGTAAGCTGGGTACCTGGTGTGGACATGAAACCTATTGTACGCAAGGCGCTCCGTAATCACTGGCAAACTGAATGGAACAAGGCAGTTCAAAATAAGCTGCATCTGCTTATACCGCAACTAACCAAATCTTTCCCACTGAAGCTTGATAGACTCATCCTGGCACGGCTCAGAATAGGACACACTTTTGGGACGCATGAATACCTCTTGACTGCAACTGATCCACCAACGTGCGCAAACTACGCAAGGAGCCTAACCGTTCTCCATGTCCTCATTGAACGTCCTGAACTTCACCGAGAACGAGTGGCTCACTTTAAGGAACTTTACTCACATCATATACGCCCCCCCTCTCCCATCCCTCGTTGTTCTTATCAGAGGATCCACTTTCTAACTTTAAAGGAGTGCTTAATTGTTTTGCGCAAGTTAATTTCTTGAAGTTGTGTCATTCCATCCCAACCGTTAGGTTCTACCTCACAGGTGAAGTACGATCTGATGCTAAAAGTACCTCTGAGCCCACGCACTTCTCGCGCAAGCAAGAATTGTACAGTGAGGGACTCCGACTATCCACAATAATTTAATATCTATGCATGTAGCCAATCTACTTAAGGGCCTACCTTTATTTTAGTATTTATCTTATACTCGATGCATCAATAAACATAGATCTATTTTACGCGTAGGCCTCTGTACAGCCTCTATTTTAAACCATTGTTTTAAGCTCACAATTCTGCAAAACCAGAACACTGGTCCTGGCGCTCTTTGTATTTACACGCCCCTACACCAATAAAATGCAATCATCATCATCATCATCACCATCACCACCACTACCACCGCCGCCGCCACCACCACTACCACCAGGAAAGTAGGTAAAAAAGAAAGAAACAAAGAATTATTGAGCTGCATATTTACGTCTCACGCCTCCCGACAAAGCAAACAGCGACGATAGCGACTTCACAAGTTCAGCTTCCTGCCTCAGTGGAAACCAGCGGAAAGCGACAGTGCGTGATAACGACGTTACTAAAGCGAGCGCTCTCGTCACATCGTCCGGTGCACGAGAATAGCCCGTGCCCGCATGCGACATATGAACACGCTGCGAAGCTTATCTCATATCCTGACTTTTCCAACCGCTTCGCCTCGTAAACACGCAAACATCCGTTAAAAATTACCTTATCCGCAAACGAAGTGACGATCGCCCCTTTCTTCACATTGGCAGCCCACAGAGCACTCGCTGCTTCCCTTCATCGTGGCTGGTTGTACTTTTCTGTTTAAAGCTGAGGTTCTCAGCTACTATATATATATATATATATATATATATATATATATATATATATATATATATATATATATATATATATATATATATATATAGAGAGAGAGAGAGAGAGAGAGAGAGAGAGAGAGAATGCAGAAAAGTAGGAAAGTGGCCTTCTTTAGGGTAACCTATCCGAAAATCACAAATATACTATACTACTTGAGTAAAGGCGACAAAGAAAGCGAGAATAAAACATCAACAGGCACTATACGCACACAAGAACACAAGTCACAAGCGCACAAGTAGAGTCACTTTACAGGCACCAGCAACAGGAGCACGGTCCAGTATATAGGTGAAGGCGTCACATGCACTCTTCCTATAGGGCCAGTCCACACACATGTCCCTTCAGGTATACATAATTGCAGCGTTCATATTTGCACATAGACTTAGCCGCGTAAAACACAACGCGGCCGCGACATAAAGACGTGCAAAAAAGAAAGTAAAAAGAAAGAGAAGGAAGGCACGTCTTCTTCTTATTAGGGCACGACCAACGGCCCACACTGTCGCAGCTGTACGTAGCAACAACAAAGAAGACGACCGGCGCAGCTTGTGTTGAGGCAATAACAACAACAACAACGAGGAGGAGGGACGGTTTCTTACAAGTGATCTTTTCAGTGGGTATACTCTCGGTACATATACCAGGCGGAGGCCATGAGTAACCCCCTTACAACACTTGAAGCGCGTGTCAAAAGCGGCAAACCCTCGTTTTCCACGGCTGATACACACCGCAACGCGTGTTTCTTTCATACAATTGTGCGCTCGATCGCTTCCGCAACGCCCTCATGTTACCACCTTTCGATCGTCACGCACTGGTGACATCAGATGGCGCATGTGGCCCGAACATTCTCGCCGTTTCTAGTCGAAAAGGGTTCGTTTATATCACAAGGCAAAACGCTTACGCTCCGAGATGTTTGTGGCATGTTCTTGGAACGAACTTGATCGCCAGCGGTGCCACGAACGCGACATGAAGACGTATACACTAACTGAAAGAAGAGAAGCGGTCTCGGCGAAACGTTCGAGTGCGCTACATAGAGGGTACACAGTGCACACCAGGCGCTTCTCGGAAACCATCGGCCTTCTATCGGCAGCAGAATTTGGCCGTTCTGCGGTAACAACTATTTCTCGGAGAACACGCGGCCCAGTTCCTCGTATCGGCGGTGTATAGGTTTGCATCGATCGCCGCAAAATCGATGAAGCCACGTCTTCGCCGAAATCCGCGAGCTGAGCGTCGCCTAAAGCGTTCTTATAAGAACCTCATCGATTCCGTGTTATGTGGGTGACAATGAAGGTCGAGACATGTCGTTTCTATATCACAATGGGCTATCTTGATACAGCCAGTTCGACGGTGGCGCGCGCATACCTTAAAGTCAGTGTATAGGGCAGCTCCAGCGCAACGCGCACATGCAAGGATTAGTCACAGATGCGCTGAAAACACCGCCTTGTTTTGCGCACGTTATTATAATTCTGACACGCGGTGTGCTTTTGTATGCTGCTGCTTCGTAGCCGCACCTTCGAAACAATCGCTCTCTGCCTTGAATATTCTGATTGCTGATGTGTCACTGGGTCGCGTCGTCCTTTGAAAGAAAGAAAAAAGAAACAGGCTTGCTGCGACGCTTTTACGTGCGGGAAGCCTAAGGAAACAAAACTTTCAAACTTGGAGGCACGTTCGTATATAAAGGTCGCGTTTCGTTTATTTTTATAGGCAGAGGTCACAAGCCACGCAAGCTCAACATTTGCATAGCGTATATACTCTCTGAAGGTACAAGCATCGCGTGACGTGTTGATCTAAAATGCAGCAGAGCGACTATAGCAAGGACAACATATTACAGATTCCACAGAGCCAAGATATAGCACGATCTTCGACGCCTTGATCACCTCGAAGATTTACGGCTAATTGGCTTATTTAGATTGATTAACATCTAATCCGTGGAGTGATCACCTTGCAGACTCAAACGCGCATTAAAGGCGTTTGATGCCTGGCATTCTGATGACGAGCATCAAGTCGAGCCGCCATGAAAGTTCCCTGTCATGGCGGCTATATTCCCACGAGGGAGCTGTATGCGGTGCTTTTTTCACAGTGCTTAGATAACTGTTAACAAGAACATCAATGCCTTTGGCTGAAAATTTTGAGGTAACTAGGGCTAACTGCTGAACTTCTTCTAAATATATATAGATGTAACAATATTTATAGATGTGAATGAGGCAGAAGACAGGAGGAAGAGGACAGCCCACGCACAAGCAGCATCGCCAATGCAGTGCGCGAGATAAGCGATCGACCTGAAGTAGCGCTCTTCACTGCAGACTTTTTTAATCTACAGCCCTCGTAACCGTCAGCCCCTTTCACAACACCACTTCCGTCGGCGTTCTGTTTGTTCGTTTTCTTTTTTTTATATATAATACAGATTTACTTCCGGAACAGACTCACGATGCCGTCCAATTATCTATTTTATCGAAACAAAATAACTCGAAATCAAGGCCCTTCCACCCTGCGAAGGATGACCGGCGGAGCTCTAAACATCCTGGTGAGAGAACTTGTAGTAAAGACTTTATTGTATCACTCATTGTCACTTAGTAACGACGGTCACAATGGCTTTGTGGTCGCTATGATATACACTGATCGGCATACTAGCAACTGCAAACATGTTCTTTGATAACGTCAAAAAGATGCACTTGCGCCGCTGGATGGTCGGTTGGGCCGGATCGGCGAGTCATCGCAAGCAGTATGTCTGCAACACGAAACGCGTTAACCAGTCCCTTTTCGGTCCCGACACATCCACAATGACATCACCGACAACGACCACAGGGGTCGTGTCATCGCAACTAACCCGCGCAAAGTGAGTAGCCATGAGCATTATACCGGGCTATGAACCATTGTATGCCATTGCTCACGGGGGTGTGAGCCATTGTTGATGACAGTTTTCGACATGCTGTTCCGTATGTCGTATGCGTGATTCGAAAGAATGTAACGCTGTTCGCTTCACTTTTCCGAGTGCTTGTAGCCGCTGTAGTAAAGTAATTTGTTGTATACATAGTTGTGCTTTGTTTCTTTCTGTCTTTCTTACCTGCCGCGTTAGCTCAGTGGTTACGGCGTTGCGCTGAGCACGAGGTCGCAGGTTCGATCCCGGCCGCTGTGGCTGCATTCTAATGAGGGCGGAATGCAAAAACGCTCGTGCATGTGTGCATTGGGCGCCCGTTAAAGAACTCCAGGTAGTCACAGCGAATATGGCGTTCCCCACTACGACGTGCCGCATAATCAAATCGTGATCTTGGCACCTATAACACCAGAAAAATTAACTTTCTTTCTTTCGTTTTCTTTCTTTCTTCAGTACATCCCATCCTACATATGATACCTTCCTTTTATTTCTCTCTGCCACAGGATTCTACATCTCTGGTGTGCCCCATCCCCTGAAGATGTCATTGCTTCCGTTCCTTCACGCGTGGTTCGAAAATGTCTCTACTTCCTGTGGCATGACACCCGCACGCTCCTCCGGAAACGGTCGACATTCGCGAACCGGATTTCCGGGCAAGTATAAAGCGGCGGTCTGGAAGCGTTCGCGAGTATGCGACAACTTTCCTTCCGCGCTTACGGTGTCATTTCCGTTAATGGAGTTGATCCGCCGTCCCTTCCAGATACAGACACGTCCGAAAAAAGAACAGAAAAAAAAAAAACGAGAGAGAAAAGAATTTAAACATATAATATCACATGAGCCTATGCGGTCGTATAAGGAGGGCGATACACTCTCCGATTTCACGTCCAAAGGTTTCTGGGGGCCTTCACCTTTCGCGTCTTGTCCGAGTGTTCTCGGGAGAAGCAAAAATCCGCGGATTTCACATATTTCTGACATGCTGACGTGTACAGGCGCGCTACGCGTCACTTTGTGACACACTCCTTTCTTCCCTTCACGTGACCATTCTCTCTCCGAAACAATATTAAGGGTGCCGACAGATACAGTACAGCACACTGTGGTACAGAAGTTATATAAACAGAAATAAAGTGCCTCAGAAGGCTGGTCAACCTTTCGACGGGTGGACCTATCTTCTGTCTTCGACAAAGATATGTCCACTTATAGGAACGTCGGCCAGCCTTCCGAGGCACTTTATCCCTGTTTAAATTTATGTAACTTTTATCTCTCAGAAGCCATAAGAGATGTGTGAAAGGTACAGAAGATATCGCCTCGGCCAGCTAGGTTACTTTGGACTGTACCACTGCTGATTTACTATGTACCTTTCATCGCTTCTTACATGCCGTCCTATTCTTGTCTGTTTCAGTCCGGATGCTGGTGTACTGCACAGAAGCAGGCGCACGCTGGAAATTAACTTCGAAGCTCGTTCGGCGGAGATGTAGTACGTTGTGGAACAGGTTAGATGGAACACGTTTTTCGCTATATCGAGATTTTGCTACTCGAGCATGCCGGGCTCCCAAAGCAACGGGTAATATAAAACGAATAGAAAAAAGGAGTAGACAGTACAAAAAAAAAGAAGAAAAGAAAAAAAAAAGCAGTAAGTTACAAAGCACCCTAGTGACAGCGGTGCTTTAAATACGACGCGATTTCACTTAAGAGGATGGCAGGGATATTGCTAGAGTATATATATATATATATATATATATATATATATATATATATATATATATATATATATATATATATACATATATATATATATATATATATATATATATATATATATATATATATATATATATATATATATATGTGTGTGTGTGTGTGTGTGTGTGTGTGTGTGTGTGTGTGTGTGTGTGTGTGTGTGTGTGTGTGTGTGTGTAAAGAAGGAAAAAGCGGAAGAAGGATGCGTTGAAATCTCAAGCAGTAAAAGCGACAAAAAAGAAAAAAAAAAGAAAAAGAAAACGCAACCAAACGGAAGGGGAAGCGCGCACGGCACCGCGACAAAGATAAGGAACGTTTAATTAAAATTGTCCACCGCTCCGTCGGACGCTCCGAGGCGGTTCGTGCCGCTCGTCCAGATTGGAAAGGAGAGAGAGAGCGAGAGAGAGAGGGGGGGGAGAGAGGTGGTACACGTAAAGAAAGAGGACGCTGCCTTATTTGTCGCGCATACGTGCTCGCGCACGCACCGCGACCACATCCCATAAAGCGCACCGCGCCCGCTGTGCGCGCGCTTGTGGGCGTTTGCGTGCGTGCACGGAGAGAGGAAGCAACGAGCTGCGAGCCTGATTAAACACTCGAGGTGCGTGCGCGAGCGATTGACTCCATAGCGTCCTTATCTCTCACGCACCCGCTGGCGGGTGCGTGTTATACATGGCGCATACGCTGTCGCTTTTCCTCACATTGTCGCCTATATTACATACAACACACTGCGGAGAAGGAGAGGGCGGAGGGAATTCGCGACGGGAGCGGTAATGTAATGTCGCTTTATCAGGCGCGTGCCCTCCAACAAAGGGGAGTAAGGCTCGGCGTATTACGAGGACGAAAAAAAAAAAAAAGTGAGACAGAGAGAAAGAGATTGAAAAAGAAAAGAAAGAAAGCCTCTTAGCGCCCTCTCGCGTACTCGTTTAAGTACTTGGAGGCGACGAGTCAACCAACCGTGCAAGCACGGCGTGTTTTGAGTGCATGTACATGAGCGTCGCGCTATACAGAGCGTGATTTAGTGCGCGTTATACGTCTCTCTCTCTCTCTCTCTCTCTCTCTATATATATATATATATATATATATATATATATATATATATATATATATATATATATATATATATATATATATATATATATATATATATATGTCGCGCTTTTGTACGCTGCTTCCGGATCCAATTACAGCCGCGGCGCGAGGGTGTTACCCGTTCAGAGCGCGTCTCGTCGAGACGCGGTGCATGGGGCACGCGCGCTGGGTGCGCACGCGTTATAAAAAAAAGAGGAAGCGGAGAGATGAGCGAGTGCGAAGACGAAGGACAAGCTTTCGTTTTGTCCTTTCTCTCTCTCTCCCTCCTCGCACGTGGGCGCGTGTGCACACGTGTAGCGGGCCCACGCGGTTCCTGGGTGCACCCTATTTGCAACGTGCATGCATGTTCGCCGTGCCTATAGCTTTCAGAGTGTAGAGAGAGAGAGAAGGAGATTCTTGAATATGGGAAGGAAAGGTTGGGGTAAAGTGCAGCGCAGTAACTGTCTCTCAGCAGAGGACACCTCAACCGCGCTGCACAGGGGGTAGGGAATGAAAGTAGAGGGAGAGAAGGAGCACCAGAAAGAGTGTAGAAGGTACCGGCGACCGGGGAGTGACGTGCAGTGAGAGTGCGTGAAAAAGAGCGCTCCTGGCAGTTTACGGTGACAGTTACCTTGACTTCACAGAGGCTCTGGCGCTGCGCTTGGCAGGTCTCCAAAAGTGTGTGGGAGAAGCGAAAGCGCAGGTATATCGCGAAAGTAGGTGTATACTGCATGGTAAACGTGTGTGCATAGGGTCGTCCACTATTACAAACAAGAAAGAAAGAGAAAAAAAAGCCTCAACGATTTCTTTTTTAACCATACATAGCCTCTTCATTTATTGTATTTTACTGTAACAAAGTGTCAGCAAATTTCAGCGGTTTCTCCGGCTCTAAACGCACTTACTTGGACAGCAGTATGTTTTCTCAACGGACTTCATTTAAAGAACAACTTTTTTTTTTTTTTGCGATGCGCACGATGTAGTCTAAGCGCGCCACACTGTGGCATTTTCGTGGCCATCGAAATATGTGTACAGAGGCTGCCTATCAAAGTCTGCGTTGTCGCACAAAATACAAACTGGCAAGCCCTATAACGCTGCAAGCTGGCCCAGCGCGGCCGTGGTTTCCAACTGCATATCTCAGCAAGTGCACGAGATTCAATCCCCAGTAGCAGTGGTGGTCAAACTGTTGTTTTAGTGCGCTAGCGCTAGTGCTTCCAAACCGGCGAAAAGCCGTTGTGTGTCTGCCCGTGCGCTACGCGACCATGAATAGTCAAAAGCATGCAGCGCGGTGGAGAGGAGGCAAGGAGTAGGCACGTCACGCGTTGTAGGAGAGTAACCACCTGCAGCCAATCAGAGCGGGCGCGCCACGACAGTTGCAGCCAATAGGAAAACACGCTCGGTTCTCGTCTCACAGTCGTAAATAGTTTAGCGCCGCGTCTGAACAAGTCGTTCTGCAGTTCTTCAGAGATGGGCCATGGATGAGGCGGGGGGACCATCTGGGTTAGTCGACGCTGTAAGAGCTGGAGTCGGGCATGTCAAAAGGGACAGCTGGCCCATGTCGTCGTACGACTCATCTACGCTAAGGACGTTGGTGAAGGGAGGGACATGTTCTCATCAAGAACGAGGAGTACTGAGTTTATTTACATTATCTACATGAAGAGTGAAGGAAGTTAAGTCTCATCAATCCAGCATGACTGAATTGAAGCACACTGAGGAGCCGAAAAACGTTCGTTGAAACCCGCTCTGTCCTCCCTAGATCCCTAGGTCAGGGAAATCTGCCGCCCCACCTTAGCCCAACTGTACCGTCCGAATTCGTCGAAGGACTCGCGTTGAGGGCGAGGTTCACACAATCATTCCCGCACCTTTGTTCACTGAACACGCAGAAAAGAGGAGAGCTTCGTAGACAGGGATTGTCACGCTTGACTCAAGCTGACGAGTCTTGGTTCCTGGAACCAACAGTTAGATGGAGCGTCTGTCAAACCATCATGGCAGTTACCGGAGTCCGTGAGGAAACGCCGTATAACACCCTTTTCCACGAGTTTCTTACTCCTATAATCCGTGTGACAGCGACAGTGAACCAACAAACAACACTCGGTCCGCCAAACGTGTCTCACGAAGCGATTCGTCGCAGTGGTGCAGGAGAGGATAGAAGGTCACTAACCCCACTGGCCCATCGTAACAACGCGGAGCGCCGGGCTCGACGGAACGCACAACTACGGCTGAAACGACAATGTGTCTTCGACTGATCCGGACATCGTAGCTAAACGAGAAGTTGGAAGCCGACGGGTTGAGGAAATGTCTTGAACGTGCAAATGAAACTCCTGCACAGCGGGAACGCCGTTTCGACGCTGATGCCGAAGCCACCAGAAACGCGCGGGCTAACGTAACTCCCGAACGTTACGTAGACGCCGACGCTCAAGCTATATTTGAGGACTCGACGGGCGAAGGAGACTACCGAAGAGTGTGCCGCGCGCTTTGTCAAATACGTTCATTGAAGAGCGGCACACGCCTACTGGCACATACCCCATAACCCAAGTTGGAATCAAAAAGGTTCATTCGAGTTCATTCAGGTTCAGACCGAGTAGCACATACCCATAATAAGCCAGGACAAATTATGCAAAACAAGGGCTAACTGTGCTAGCGCACAATAGTTGATGCTTAGCCAGAGCTACACCGTTAGACATTTTTTTTTTCTTCTTGGTCGTAGGGTAAAAGTAAAGCTGTAAATGAAAAAGAAGCCTGACCACGTCCGAACAATAAAGATGACGGCAGCATGATGGCATGATAGAGACGACGGCGTAATGGGAAGGATGGGAGTGTTGAACGGATGCAATGGACCATGTAGTTTCCTAGCCTTCAAGTGCTCTTATACGTAAAGCACACAACAGGAATGTCTATGACTGAAAGACAACTCCTCCAGTCGCCGTTCTAAATTGAAGCTGCTATAAGCGCTTGGATATATAAAGCCCTGTTCTCATCGTCACAGCCTCGTTTTCTCCTGTTCTCCATTTTTTTTTCTTGCCCGTATAGCAAACATTCGGTTAGCACCCCCGGTCGAGCTCACTGCTTTTCTTCTGTAAAACTTCTCCCTTTTTTCCTTCCGCGAGAACATACCTGATTGCATTTCTCGCGTGTTTCAATCCATCGCCATCTTTCCGCTTTGTAACGATGCGTCAGGATCTTACTCCTGCATCACGGAGAAATGAAACACCCCATTGGTTGGTTTCCATGTCCACATGAGAGGGGAGAACTTTCACGGGCGCCACTGCATCTACCTAAGCAGGCATACTTGACTATATTCTGCCCTTTGTACACGATCTCTTTTTATTTTTACTTTGAGGCCGAACCTACAGATATCCCATATGCAAGTGTCGATTACGAGGCCCAAACCATGACTCCGTAGACTATATGTGCATGGAGAGTATGTTGATAAACATGTCTACAGAAGTTCTCAATAAATTGCTTAGAGACCGTAGACAAATGTCTGCGGACTTTTCATCGAACCTGACGATAGAAATAATCGAAAGGACGGCGTACGAATATAGATGAGAAAGTTGCGACGCGATTCACGGCCTCCAAGATCGGAAGCCATGCGTGGTTGCACGTCTTTCGTCGTACGCCGCGTGGAGGTCGCAAGTGGCGCATCGTGTGCAAGATTAAAGGGCGCGCTTGCATACGATAGCTTCAGAGACAAAGAAATTGATGCTTCGACGAGAGGAGCCCTTTCAGGCCCTTTCAATAATGGGGCTCTGCTCAAACTGCTGTCACACATTGTCCACAATTTACTCCGTTTCAGCCCTCGGCAATATCACCGCGAGTACATTGTTTTACTCTTTGCCGGTGGCCGCATGTTTTTTTTTTTTTGTTTTTTTGCCGGATTATCGCTGTTATCGAGTTGACACTCGGCCGAAGACAGACCTACTGTATCCAAGATTTCTTTAACGTTGTCGACAACTTTATGGCCAAATTGTAATGTCTAACCAGAGTGAGCGCGCGACGCGTATAGTGTTGTGAAATTCTGGAATGCACGAGAGTACCAGCGATTACTCTGGAATGTATAGGTGAGTACACGTGTGCGTGGCGGACAGACTTAGCCCGTGAGGTAAGATTCAACCACCGTGATCACCGCTATTGACGTAACTTGAGCGTTCCTTTCCTTTCTGATCGCGAGTTCGCGCAATAAAAGAAGTTATATTCCGAACTCACACTTGCGGCAGTGTTTGCTTCCTCGCCGTCGCTATACACAGCGTGACAACATCTCGTTCCTCTTACTCCGTCGCAGAAGTTGCTCTACTGTCCCTGAATGAAACACGCTCAATGGCTTGCCGACGACAGCGCCGTTACTTCGCGATGGTGATTAGCCGAGTATCCCCTTGCACCGCGTAATATATATATATATATATATATATACATATATATATATATATATATATATATATATATAATGTATTCTTCTGCGTCTGGGGCCGTTCGCACACACTCTGGCTGAGATCTAGCCAACTTCTTCCTTTAAATCCGCTTTTTCTGCGCTGTAGCCAAGTAATGCAAGAAAGTCTAGCTCCGCACGTGCAAGTTTAGTACACTGTCGTTGGGCTGTTGGCAAGCAGTTTGCGTGCGCGAACGAAAGAAATGAATAAAGAGAAATGAACGCTTTAAATGCGCCTATTCAGAGAAAAAAGTCATAGTTTCGCCATAAGTGCGTAGCAATTAATGCGATAACAAGATAACAAGATGTAATTGCTATCGCAATGAAAATAAATATAAGACAAGAAACTGCGCAGAACCACAAGACACACAAAGGCAGGCGCAGGGCTTTGTTCTGCGTTATGTCCACTAATTGAAGGGTTAAATCAAATGTGGCACGGATAGTTTTAGTACGCTCTAGCTTGCGCATCGTTTTATGCACATGCTGATGTTCGTATTCGCAGTTTTTCACGACTTACAAGGAACGCCGGTGCGCGCGAATATAATCAGTGTCCGTTTTAGGGCACTTTTTCCTAAGAGAAAGCACAACACAGTACACAACACAGCACAACATAGTATATTTCTTGAAGTGACTTTCCCCTCATGTACGGTTGCTACAATGTAAAGACACCTCTCTAAGCTGCTTACAGCACATGTAAGCCCTGAGGGTAAATAAATAAATAAATAAATAAATAGTTCATTCTAGCTCGTGCGCGCCTGATCCATGCTGCGATTTATTCATGATTATGTAAGCCTAATACACCAATATGCTGGCGCCAGCAGCATCGCTGAGAGAGTTGGCGATGTACGCGTCTTATGACCCAATGCACACACACAAAAAAAAACAACAACAAAAGGGACCAATGCCACAGCAGTGCAATAACATGCATGTGAACGGGAATTTTCACGCCCCGCGCGGCACGATTGAAGTAGAACACCCAGATACCACGAGAAGGTCGCGACAACATAAAAAAAAAGAAAGAAAAGTGATGTGGATAAGGTTGCCACTTGGGAATATTCGCACTTTCCCAAACGCGAGAAGAGCGTACACTTGCTGCGGCTGTGCGCATCAGACGTCGCGGGACGAACAGGCAAAGACGGCTTCGCTGAACACAACACAAATAAAACGTTGAGCCGCCTGCATCCCCCCTCCTTTTGTCTGGTTCTTTTTCTCTCTCTCTCTCTCTTTCCGCCCTTCGCGGTCGGGAATCCCCATGGGCCGCTTTGCCCTTTCCACGGAGAAAGCTCAGACATGAACTTTTTTTTCTCGTTTTTTTTTTCTCATTCTTTCTTTCCTTCGTTCGGGACGGGATCAGTGAGTGTACGTATGAATGCGCGCGCACAGCAATAAAACCGCACAAGCGCGCTGCTCGCCGCCATTTATTCCCTTCTGTGGCGCCCTCTTCCCGTGGGAAAGGAGAGTGCCTCGTTTTCCCGGTCGATGCGCAATGCGTCTTCCGCCTTCTCGAGGGGTTCGCGGCTGGGGGGGGGGGGTGGGGTGTACACGCAGAGCGCGCAAGGTGCGCCGTACGGGCATAGTGGTGCGAGGCAAGACCCCGAAACAAGAATCGACTGCCGTATAAGGAAGAACCCGCTCGATCCCCCCGACCTATACCGCGCGCCCGTCGCTACCATTATTTCTGGTCTTACTCTGTATGGCTGTGTTGTGGAGTGCGCTCCGATTTTCAATGGTGGCACAGCTCAGCGCGTGACCTCGAGCTCCGCACCACAACGAAGCGACGAGTCGTCCCCACGTTCATACGACGTTCTCGCTGCCGGCTGTGAATGGCTGCTTGCTTCAGCTTCCCCATGACAGACTCTCAGAGCTGCACGCACTGCACGCTATTAAGCGGGCTAGGGTGCGAGTTCTCGCTCCCTCGTGCCCTGTTTATACCAGGTTCGCATCGATGGCTTCTTAATTAATTCGGCGCACGGCGCTCGGATCTGCGCTGAGAAGGAACTGGGCGTGGGACAAGGTGGGCCATCCTTCTACAACGACAAGAGAGGCTTCCTGGTAGTTCATTACTGTTTTTCTACAGCGCGATGGCTTAATTCAAATATCCGCTTACGGTTTTGCTTTACGCGGGGACTAGTGCACCAAAACTCACCTACATTACTTTTCCTTCCTCCATGGCACACAGTGTAGAAACATTGCCTCGTGAGGCGTTACTTCGATCGACCATGCGTTCTGGTGGCGCAGATGGTTTGAGGGCCATATCGCCGGCTCAGTGCCTGCTGAGGCGACATCTACAAACATTGTTCTACATTGGGAGCTCTACAAGGACGTTCCTTTAAACGCTACCGCCGCAAACGAAAAAGAAAGAAAAAGAGCAAGCCGGTTACAAGTGCAGGCTACTATACAGGCGAACGTTGGCCATTGCGAAAGTGCAATTCTGCAATGCAGTTTTACTCATATTTTTTTTGGCGTCGCACTTAGGAAAATAACGATAATACTAAAAAAAATTAGCAGTTCCACCACAAAAGGCGAAGCACCGATTGCGATAGCAAATTAGTATGTAGCTGTACAAAGTAAGGATAATAGTTTTACCAGCCGTATAAACTTGTAGTAAACATTCGCTTACTAAATAAATTAACAATGATAGGATGTGTAAGCTTGACTCAACCAGGACGTAGAAAGCAACAGACACACAGAGTCTCTGCTTTCTACGTCCTTGTTCAGTCGTGCTTACACATTCTATTATGGATTCGAACAAACTAGCCCGTGAACGTGTTTAACTAAATTAACCAGCGCGGTGTCACGCACGCACAGGTAAACATCTCTCTCGATGAGCGTGGAAACGCTGTGAAAATTCTGTAGTCAGGAGTCGCGGCAGCAGCAAGCGAATTGACCTGCTACCGGCACTACGCGCACTGTGCAAACATCGCAGATCACTTTGAAGATGAGGCCTTTAGCCTTTGAAGATGAGGCAATTTAGCCACGTCGCACATCGCTTTCAAGACATACAAGCGCCGGCAACGCGCTCGTATGGCGTCCGCCAAAGCGTTTACTACGGCGTCCGCAATTCGCGTGGCGAACGCCGTAGTAGACGCCGTGGTTGCCTCCACTCTGTACGGAGCGGCGGGTGAGAACATCGAGACACCCTAGCCGCCGCCGGAGAAGAACGCCCCTCCTCCCTCGCCTCACCCCCCTGCCTCGCGCGCCATAGGAGAGGGCGCGCATACGGGCCGCGCTTCCTCGCTCGCGCACGCCAGATTGAACCGCGTTCGCCCGCTCACCCTCACAAGATTTCACTCATACGGAACCTCATGGCGACGGCGACGGCAGAAATGCGCCTGGAGTGTCCATACAATTGCCATTGCAATTAAAGAAGTGCAGCTTTGCGTGCTGTCAGAGACAACCGAGTTTCTCCCGGCGTATGCACTGGAAGACGCAAGAAGCGGGCTAGCGTCGGAACAGCCTGGACAATGTTGGCCGCGTGCTGGTTCGCGGACCGGCCGGAAGGCCCCCGGGTGCAGGCCCCTCACGTCGAGCCACAAATGCTGTCGCATGCGCCGCAGTGAGTGTCCCCCCATTGCGATCGCCGTTCAAGCGTCAACGTGGACACACCACGTTCAGCGAGGACCGATCACAGTAAAAGGGAAGAGGAAGGGACGAGCGAAAGTGAACAGCGAGCTGCGTTTCTATCGGGTAAAAGTTGGCCTAGTTCCACCTACATAGTAGATTACTTGTGTCATTCTATCCAAAAACCTGCAATAATACAATTAATAACGGGATTTTACGTGCCAAAACCACGATCTGATTATGAGGCACGCCACCTGGGGTTCTTTTCCGTGCACCTAACTCTACGTACATGGGTGCTAGCTGTCGCATTTCGCCCCCATCGAAATGCGGCCGCCGTGGCCGGGATTAGACCCCGCGACCTCGTGCTTAGCAACCCAACACCATAGCCACTGAGCAACCACGGTGGGTAACAATATACAGAACAGGGAGATAATAATACACCGAGGGTTATATTGTAAACAATGCAACAACAACATATAGATTAATAAAGGGGGGATGTGCAAACATTGCGAAAGTCAGTAGTAACACTTCAAGCTGCGCTTCCCTATGAACAGTTCACGTTCGCATACGTAGCTGCCTACTTACCCGGCTCCTTATTTTCGTGCCCAAATTGTCGTGCCCAAATGTCGACACAAGTGCGTAGTCGCATAGTTCAAGATTCTCTGTTCATTCGGCTCGTTTCTATGCGTGAAATTCGCTCAACGCTTGCACGTCCAATCCTCGCTTACATTCAAACACAGCGTGACCTTTCTCTGTGGATAAGCGATTATCCAGCCCTAAATAGACGCCGTCGAAATACCCGACGTACGTCACAGTGGAATCCGTGCGGAACATACTGAGGTGGCGCTGCTATGTCCATCTTGTGCATAATTTCCGACATACCAAGCCTCGTACCACTCGCACTTATGCGTTATCTCTTGGCACTATACACAAGTTTAATCTACATACTAACCTGTATTAATACGTCGCCTTAAGCGCACCTTTAAATGATCGCGACTTTTCGTACTACGCGACACTTCGTTAACATGCTCAGCTGCACAAGTGTCGACAGACCTCCGCCTGGACAGCTGTCTTTGCGACGGTGCATCGTCGCTTTGCACCCACCTGGCGTAGAGGGGAACGGACGGCGCCGAATGGCGTATGTACGCTCCCCACCTGCCGTGCTGCAACCTTGTAGCAACGCGCGCACGTGCGTAAAACGTACAGCGACCCTGCACCAAGAATGAAATCGGAAAGAAAGGCACGTCGATCGCCCGCCGCGACATTTCGGTCATTATTCCCCCTTGCATTTTTTTTTATTCTTCTCACGGGCGTGAGTAACGTTGAGAGAAGGCTCCATGCGCGTGCACGTATAGCTATATACGCACAGGGCCACCTGAACTCCCACACATTCCAGTGGAAACGCGAGCGAGAAAAGAACTTACACAAATGAAGCCGTGCACTAACACACTTATGCGAATGGCGCTGTGGGGAGCATTCACCGATGAGGGGCACTCTCGTTGCTATGCTGCTGAATATACATTCGACGCTCAGTATACAACAGGGAAGGGCAGGTGCAATAAGAAAACGAAAAAAAAAAAAAGAGCCGCCTGTAAAGCACTCCCCGCTGGGCGAGAGCATCCAGCCCCGACCCTCCCTCTCCCCCGCCCCCCTAACACGCACACACACACAAAATATCGCGAAAGCATCCCACATGCCTCTTTCAGGAGCATTTCACTTCTGCATCTGCCATCCGCCACCATAGCGTTCAATGATTTAGACCGTTCTCTCTATATTTTTGCCTGTTTCGTGGCGATCCGCATTTCTCTGCTTTATTTCTGTATTTCTATTTTAATCCGAAAGAACACCATACGCAAAGCCCCACTCGGCAGATGCATCAAGAGCGGCCCCCATAAAGCCAACTACGGAAAGGAGAAGCAAATTCGGGGACGATAGTAGGCTCCATGGGCTCCCCGAGTTCCGACGTTTCGTGCAGAGGTGAGTGCGTTACTAAGCTGTTTGTTCGATTATTTTGTCGCCTCGCTTATTCTTGCTTTCGCTTTCTTTTTTTTCATCTTACAGCGTTACACCAGTGATGAAGAGGACGAGGAAAAAAAGAAAGAGCACACCGGAGTGTATACGAAGGGCATCCCGTTTGAATCGTCAGGCCAAACTCAACCTGCCAACTAATTCCTCTCCTGCGCTCGCTCCTCTTCGTACCCTCTCCCACCAAACATACGTTTTGCCCTTTTGCTGCTCTTCTTGTTTACAAAGCCCCGAGAAGGCAGTCAACACTTGAAAGGTGCGTCTTTGTCAGTATTCAATCGACTCGGCGCGCAACCGACAGCCGTCTCTCTCTCTCTCGCTCTCTCTCTCTCTCTCTCTAAACACGTCCCCTACATTTAAAAAAAAAAAGGAGAAAGAGGACGGTGCGCTGGAGAGTAATAGAAAAAAAAATGTGAGGGTTCAATCTCTCCTTTTGGTGCACGGCGTGGCAGATGTTCGAGGTTCGATAGCACGGATAGACTGAGTGCAGCTGCCGCTTGTTGCCACGACCTCCCCCCCCCCCCGCTAACCGAAGCAAAGGGGGATTCCCCTTCATCGCGCCTCGGACTCGTGCCCAAAGCAACACATATGGAGTCATGTAAAGCCGATACAAAAACATTACAGAAGTGCAAAAAGCACGGTTGTTGTCGCGCCGACGAAACAAGCACGGGACATTCGTTGCTGGGAGTTCAGACGACGGAGTTACGTGCTGAACACAGCGTCCCAGTTGACAGCCGTTCGATCGAGGTAACTTAACCAATATTGCCCAGCGCAATATGAGCGAGTTATCAAAGAACTTTAGGAGCAGCGGATCCAAAGTTAGCCGCCGGTAAGCTATATCGGTCCTGCGTACCACGGAACCCATGATAATTTTGGTTTCTGCGCATGAGCTGGTGCGGGCGAGGCTATTTTTTCTTTAATACGCTATAATGTCTCTCTAACGTACGCGTCCGCAGTTTTTAAAGCTGTCTATTGAATTCGCTAAAGGCACTATAAAATGTCGACCCGTACAATATGTTCGGAAGTTCTCGCAGCCCACTTTTTTTTTCGCTTCAAATACAATCTCCGTTTTACGTCTGAATATAGTGGAGTACCGTAGTCTGCCTGTGATGTCTAAGGGCCAAGAAGAGGCGCATATGTCACCACTGGCACTCTTTGGCCGCCATTGGCCCTTGCGCCATAAAACCCTATATACAGTCATCACCATCATCATCATCATTCTCCACCGTTTTCATTGAGCTGAATGTGCCGTCGCATAACGGCCACCGCGAAATTAAGCGGTCGCTCGGCCAACAGTGGCCCGGCAGCTGCGGCGGCTGTCGTTCCTTCACCGTCGCACCCCACCGATGACGAAGAGCAGGATTAACGCGGGCCTCAGTTTTTTAGAAAACTTCTGCAGGCGGAAGATGCACAGAACAACTTGGAGCACGGGAAATTGAATAAAAGAATAACTACATGGTAGAGAATAGCCCTGTGGCCTTGATTTCAGCGCAAGTGCTGTCGATATCGCGCGCAACAAGAAAACGGCTCCCCTCGACGAGCTTCGCGCAGACGCATAGTGCGTTTCGCTTAAATCGCAACTCGGAACTTAGAATTTATATGCTTCCAGAGAACAGCTGCCTACGAACGATGGCGCTTTAATTTTGATAAACAGTGAAAGAAGCAACGGGCTTTGCTAGTATACTAAGAAACGTGAAGAGACCATGTACTTGCTCCAGGACAACTGCACAATTTGTGTTGATCGATTGATGCGTGGAGTTCAACGTCTCAAAGCAGCGTTTGAGGCTACAACAGACGCCGCGGTTAAGCGATCCGGATTCATTATACGACCGCCTGCCGTTCTTTACCGCGCTCCGATATCTATACAGGTACGAGGCTGCTCTTTAAACCTCCCCCCCATTTGACTGTGGCGGTCATGGCCGGGAACCGAAGCCGCGAACTCGTGCCCAGCGGCAGAACGTCATATCACCGACCCGCTGGGCCGGGTTGACGTTCAACTGCCTATAGTTCATAAATAATGGCAACTGTGTATCAGCGCAATTGGTGGTCTTCTTTCTTTTAATGCGGTTATAGCATTCTTAGGATATCCCACGTGTACTTTCCGGAATGTTTGTCTGTGTACATGTTAGGTTGTATTTACGTCTGTAACCGCATTTGCGTCAATTTGGGTCTCTGGGTATCTGCGAAATTCCTTTACATTTGTATATGTGTGTGTGTGTGTGTGTGTGTGTGTGTGTGTGTGTGTGTGTGTGTGTGTGTGTGTGTGTGTATGTGTGTGTGTGTGTGCGTGCGTGCGTGCGTACGTACGTGTGTGTGTGTGTGTGTGTGTGTGTGTGTGTGTGTGTGTGTGTGTGTGTGTGTGTGTGTGTGTGTGTGTGTGTGTGTGTGTGTGTGCGCGCGTGCGTACGTGTGTGTGTGTGTGTGTGTGTGTGTGTGTGTGTGTGTGTGTGTGTGTGTGTGTGTGTGTGTGTGTGTGTGTGTGTGTGTGTGTGTGTGTGTGTGTGTGTGTGTGTGTGTGTGTGTGTGTGGTGATAGAGAGAAAGAGAGAGAGAATATCTGCAGACATGTGCTACGCGCTTGCCTCGCTACATGGCTCAGCGTATCCGGAGGGACTAACCTGGGCGGCTTGCACGAGAATTTAATAACGAAAATAATGACGAATTTTAAAACGCGTTCTTAAATTTGTTATTATTTTCGTTATTAAATTTTCGTGCAAGCCGCTCCTGGTTATATTCAAGCAGGCTCTAGGTGACCTTGTGTCACCGCCCCGTTTCAAAGGGCATGCCAATAATAATAATAATAATAATAATAATAATAATAATAATAATAATAATAATAATAATAATGATGATGATGATGATGATGATGATGATGATGATGATGATGATGATGATGATCTTCATCGACGCCCGAGACAGGAGCCCGGTTGCATACACGCCTGGGACATGACGCGTTTCAGCGGTGGCGCAGTACGGCATTTGCTTGTACATTGCTTCAATGCTAATTGCATTAACTTCGACATTCATCGTGAGATGGGTTCTGCCGGAATCTTTTTTTTTTCTTTCTCCCCCTCTCTCTCGCTCTCTGGAGGAGAATGGGACTTTATCGGACGTTGAGAAACGGGCACGAGAAACTAATTGTCAAGTGCTGTCTCTGAACTGTGTGAGTCTCTTGGCACACACAGAAGTAGCTCCGCAAGAGGTCAAAACGGCGATGCATACGACAACCATGACTTACAAGAGAGCGCAGATCAGAATGCCTTAGTAAATAACCAGCGCGTGGACAGTCGTGACCGCGAATGCTGAGTGACAATGACGAACATTCCCACGAACTGTCTCACCTTGTTGATACATAACGGGGTTCGGATAACGCAAGAACCGAGCACCTTTGTGAAATTTCCATCACGAGCTCGAAACAACGCACTTCTATACAGCCTTATAATGGTAGCTCACGGCCCCGAAAGGGCGAGTGCGATAAACACGCACCACTCAGGTAAACAAAGGCAGTTGCAGCGTTTATTTACTTACGCGCCGCTTCAAGTAGTGTGTGCACTCTTGTTTCTTCCTTCGCGATAAACAGGCGGCGGTATATTTGCAGCGCGCGCATTCCGAGCGCTCGAGCACTTTGTTGTTAAGTTCGATACGGCGCTTTAATCGCTTAGAAACGGCATTCTGAAGTACAAGCGCGAGTACACACTAAACATTTTAACGCCCTCAAGGCTGTAAATCAATTCGTCGCCATACGAGCACGACTAGGGTGTTAACACAAATACAAGCATCCTTATTTGATTAGCGCCCTTAAGAAAGGGTGTTTGGCTGAAGTAAAACCAAAATGCCGCCCTTAGCACATCTTACGAGTCGTTTATTAGAATTACTACGTAAACAAAGGACAATAAATTCATAGTTAAACAAGCTACGGAATGAATGCAGGCAGGTGTATACGAACGCAGAAACTTCACGTGCAAGAAGGGCAATTAACCTATCCACTGCGTCACAAAGGACTCATGCTTCAGCTTTTTAAATATTGGTATAAGTTGATATTCGCCTCGATGTCATCGAGGGAAACTTGAAGTTGTTACGGATGTCGCGAAGCCACATCGCAGTACAGCAAGGCTGTACGTGACACTGATTTCAAATGCATAAATGTTTATTAAGGTGGAATATCATACATAGCGATAGCATGGAAACTATCTACAAAGACATCTAGAGACTACGAGTTACAGTGATGTTACAATATTGGTCTTGTTCCAATCTTAACCGAACCTCCGCCGAATCCCTTTCCAACGGCCCTGCACGCGCATACCTAAAATGGCTACCCCTACGTCACCCTCGCCCCATCGTTCGTCCAATCACAGTGCGGTGCGCGCAGTGCGTGCACAACGGGGATTCAGGGTAACACAATCCGGAGTTCCGTTGTCTCGAGGTCATTGCCACAAACCCTTGCTGTGCCTTGGGCCTCTTGTCTCGCCACCTCGCAAGACAAAGACCCCGTAGGAAAAGACTTTCACGCTCGTTGTGGCACATGCCCCGTTTGCGGAATGTTTCCGCAGGGGCGCGGTCAAGAGGCAGAGGGTCGACTTCAAAGCAACGGCCCCTCAAACGACACGCCGAAGCTCCGCGGTATCTCTGTGTATAAATTCTAGAGAAACTCCAACTGGTACCATTCTACAAGAAACATTTGCCAAGGTCACATCTTGCATCGCAGAAAATGTGTTCGTTACGGTTGAAACCCAACATTTTCTACAGCTGCAACGGCAGCTTTCAATGGTAGCGAACACGCTACAGAAGGTGTACGGACAACTTTAGTCTAGGGTGTTCATCTTTATTGTGTTTTGATTTTCTCGCAAACATCCTTACACTCTTAAAAAAAAAAGTTTGCACCTTTTGGGGCTTATTTTCTCCCACATCAACTGCCATGCTCGCGTTTCCTTTTTTTGGAGACCCTACGCTTTTTACTGTGCTGTCGAGAACGATATGTCAGACTGAAAATTAACGCGCATGCCGTTCGTGACCTGGAACTATACTGGGTGCACAGCGTTAAAGAAAGGAAATGCGGGGCAGATAGATGACGATTATCGTAGTGGGACAAGATAAACCACAAAGGGTGCAAACTTTACGAGTGTACTATATAGGGTGCCTTGAGTAAAATTTGCGCTAATGGGTCTTGTGTAAGGTGCGAAACTGAACTACATCATTTTTAACACCCTTAGAAGCGTTAAAAATGTTTAATGTGTGTGTATGCAGCTATAGAGACGAACCCGTAAACAAAAGTACGCGACTCGCGTATAGACCATTTTAAGTGCTTTGTGCAGCGGTCGCTCTTCTAGAATTCCAGGAACTGAAGAGAAGCGACGTGCAGTCAGGATTATGCTCCCACAGAAAGAAACTGTTGCAGAAACCATCGGAGATTACTGTCAGTGTAAGCGAATATCTGATGTGTACCGAAGAAATCAAATGTGTACACACTAGCAAAACTTTCGAAGTATACTGCTAACGTCGATAACGGCGTTTGACGATAGCGGCACGGATCATCGTTTAAGTTGTTTTAGTAGACGGCGTGACAGCGTGACGACGCCGCGATGACTATGGTGTGACGAACGAAGTTAGAGTGAAGACAACGGTGACGATGACGGTGACGACGGCACGACAACGGCTGGGCGTCCGCGCTTGACTTTTCGGTTGTCTTACACTGCGGGAAGCCTGACGCTCCTCCGACTGGCCATTCGCTTTAGAACCGTGCAGATTTCACGCACGTCGTGAGATGGTTTAAGCGAAGCTGCATGTGATAAGTCGGCAAGATGAAACGGCGAATCTCGACAAGGAACGCTGCGGTGCCCAGCAAGGGTGCATCCCATGGCGGCGGAGAAACGCGACACAGCTAGAATGTACTAGACTCTAACAGAGCGCCATCACAACAGTCAAGCCTTCAGACGTCACAAAGCTCTTGCGCACAACTTTCCGTGCTAATGATGGAAAATCGACGGAGGCGAAGCGCGGCGCAAGAGTAAGCCACTCTCCTCCATCACCATGAATACAACAATGCCTGTCTTGTGTAACTTTCGGTTCTCCTTGTATTGTCATTTAAAAGGCGCGTGGTGAAAAGGAAATCATTGCCAATTTGCATTTTCCAAACATTTTCCAAAGAAACATTTTGTCACAGATGGCTAAAGCAGCTTGAGTAAGAACTACGGTTGTGCAAGATGGAATGCAGTGAAGCGGACATAAGATAATCATGCGATGAAAACTTTGAAGTATAGGCTTGCTCAACTCATTCGGGAACAACAGCTGAGCTACTACTTAACAGCATTTTGACACTTAGATTTGATGTGACAAGGGGAGTGCGGCAGGGCTGTCCTTTGTCACCTATATTGTTTGTGCTTGCGATTGACCCGTTGTTAAGGCGGTTTAGCGAGAGCCCGCTCGTAAGAGGTCTTCCTATGCCGGAAACCGGGTGCGTAAAAGTATCAGCGTATGCGGATGACGTCACTTTATTTTTACGGGATGGGGACAGTCTTGTAGAGGTATTTCGTATTTATAATCAATATGCTTCAATGTCAGGGGGCAAAATGAATATGAGGAAATGCGAAACATTAAATTTAGGTCGCGCCGAGATAACACTACCAGGGGACATTAAACAGACCAAGCATATGCAAATACAAGGCATCAAATTTTGTACAAGTGGTGTTTCACCTCACACGTGGCGAGACATTGTCAGCTCCATTAAAGAACAGTCGGAAGCAGTGACTGCGTCGCCACTACCGCTGGCAGAAAGGGCATTCTTTATTAAGAACGTATTGTGCAGTAAACTGTGGTTTGCTGCAAGGGTAGCCCTCCCGCCGTCACCAACAGTACGCGTAGTAAACTCACTTATTTTCTCGTGGTTCTGGTTAAACAAGTCGCAATACGTAGCGCAGCAATTTTTGCGTCTGCCGAAATCCAGCGGAGGATGGAGCTTGCTGTGCATAGTTACATTTGGTAGGCTGTTGTGCACTAAAAGTACATGTTATCTACTTGATGATGATGAGTATCCACCGCTGGTCTACGCGGTACCTAACCGTCTCCCAAGGCAAAGTCTTTCTACAGCCAGAATAATGCTCAATTCTGTTTGCCTGAGTTGAGACTTTGTATTTGTATGTGCCCCGGGTGTGTTTCGTAAATTCGAGGCTGACAATAATGCTTTTGCATGGACGCTGAAATGATGTTTTGTTATTGTTGTTGTTGTTGTTGTGTGGCAAAGCCAGTGTCAAGCAGACACCATTTATTATTTAATTTGCTAATCTATTTTGTTTACATCAAGTATGATGTATTACGTGTGCTATACCTTATATTGTACTCTTAAGTTCATACCACAGTTGTAAGCGTGTCTACGGATGAATAAATTTCCTTGTCAACTCATGTCATTGGATGCTCGAACGAGGGAGGACGCATCGTCACGTATTCTCTAAACGTTCTAATGACGAGTAAGTTGCACGAGACATCGAGCATGTTCTGGACCTCGCGTGAAAATTTGAATGGCGCCGTAGATGTCATGTGCTTCCAACCAGAGAACACCTTGCACATTGGCGTGTTCTACCGGACGTCATTTCCATAGCCATACTGAATCGACTGTAGACTACTTAAAACACGGAGAGACAAGCCCTTCAGGACCGTGCCTTATAGCGCAAGTCTTGTAGATGCTAACATATACCGCATGTTTCAAGTGCCTGTGGATATTATACTCACAAAAGAAAACCTCCCTTGTTCGGAAGACTCGTCCTTGTAGCTGGCATGCATGCGTTATGGCAACAGCGATACTTAGCCAAAGTGCGCGCGAAATCTCAGCGTACAATGTAGCCATTGCTGAAAAAGAATTCGTAATCTGAACAAACCAGTGCAATATGAATTGATGGCCCACAGCGCGAGGACAACTTCCTGTGCCAGTGGTCTTCAAAATTGTGAACAGTTAGTAATGAGAACGTTTGCCTACAACTTTTATTATACTTATATTCCCTTTCTTTCTTTCTTTTTTCCTCACCGCTTTACACAGTGCTGTAAGACGTTCTTCCAAGCGCCCTCATCTGCTGTATAAGTCGTTCGGTTCAGAAAGTTCCACGTCTGTTGCAGTTGGCGACAGTCATGCGATTCTCTTTGTTTACTGGTTATTCGGCTAACTTGTTTTTCAGTGTCACAACGATGTTTGCAAGCTCTGTAAATATGCAATAAATTCTCTTATTGCCTGTTTTCCTTTGTGGACGACGATCCTTAAGCTATTACTTGTGCCCGCAGCATTTGTGTGTTTGTGTGTGCGCGCGTGCGCGTGCGTGCGTGCGTGTGTGTGCGTGCGTGCGTGCGTGCGTGTGTGTGTGTGTGTGTGTGTGTGTGTGTGTGTGTGTGTGTGTGTGCGTGCGTGCGTGCGTGCGTGCGTGCGTGCGCGTGCGTGCGTGCGTGTGTGTGTGTGTGTGTGTGTGTGTGTGTGTGTGTGTGTGTGTGTGTGTGTGTGTGTGTGTGTGTGTGTGTGTGTGTGTGTGTGTGTGTGTGTGTGTGTGTGTGTGTGTGTGTGTGTGTGTGTGTGTGTGTGTGTGTGTGTTATTAGATGTATTAAGAACTTATCCCATCCAGTCACAGTGAACACATTTACGTTCGCAACTTGCTTTTGCTAGTTCTGTTCAGTATATAGCGGCATGAAGCACAAAAAAAAATCCTGAACATTGAGCAGCAGGAAAATTGATCCCTCTGCTCATCAAAAGTAGTTTGATTTTACACTCATGTGCCAAGATTTGCTAAACATGTCTAGTTTACTAAAAAGCGCGAACATGTCTCACGAGATGATTCGACGTGCCGCTTTCCATCAGCAATGGGGAAGGCATCGTTCTCCCTTTCCTGAAATGCCTGCAGGCGATAATAAAGTTGTGCACGCGCTTCGAGGTAACAGTTTAATTGCTAAGAAAAACAAAAACGCGACGCGACTGACCCTACACTAATTAAAGATTTAAGTACTCCGTAATTACGACGACTCACTAGAAAGCACACATATAATCATTCTAACACCTTAACCTTATTTTAATGGAACCCGCAGTACCTCGGAATTGAAATATGTAACCTTGACGAATTTATTGACGATTCATCATAATTGCATGACTGAAGGGGGGCAAAATCCCATGGACTAGAACATTTTTTTTGGACTGACGTCAACCGAGTACATAGTGCGCATTTATTAGTATCGTGTCGTCCTGGCGGTGCACGCATCGTCTTCGTGCCTCACATAATTGGTACGGTCAATCCTTGAAATAAAACTGTTGTCGCGAAAGCGTCAAACGACCCGTTGAACTAAACAGCCGGCGGCGTCTCTAGCGGCGAAACTTCCCGTTGGCTGCGACGCCACGTCACGCACCCCCGTGACGCTGGCTCGCTCCCCATGGTGGCTCGGGCCTCCGCGGAGCAGAGCGAGCGAAAGGGAACGCCTGCTGCCGCGATACCGCGCGAGGGGAGAGGGCATCGCCGCGACGCCACGTCATCTCCGCTCTCGGAGGCCTGTGCCATTCGGTTATCCGCGCGTTCCTTGTACGCGCAAGCTTTTACCTTCGTTCTAACTGCGCCTCGGTACTATAGGCCAAATCAAAACGTGCCAAGCGCCTCAACGTGTTCGCTTGCCGGCGAGGAGCTAGACCAAAAAGCGAAAGGCCGGCCACACGGCGGCGTTCAATTGGACATTAATGCTTTCGCATTTACAACTCATAAGAGGGATTTAGGTGTCCTCGGATTTTTTTTTTTTTCTAAACAGTCTGTTGGGCGCACGCAATGTGTGCAGTTTGTGCGTACGTTCTATGGATGCAGTTCATTGAGAAACGTGCAAGTTGTGTGAAAAAGCTGGTCGATTAAGTCTAAAACACGCGTATTTGTCGTTTATGAAATTTGGCTGTCACACAGTAAGAGTGGCGGATAATTTCTTCTTGGTCGCCAGACCAGTGATTCCGCACGTCAGTCGTACAGCAGCTGCGTTGCGACCGCCTGCAGCGCAAGTACTTTTTTCTTTTTTTTTTTTTGCGCGCGCGCTGCCAGAAAACACGAAGCGCGGTAGTTACTACGGCGGAAGAAGGAGCGCGAGCTGTTGCCTATGTATATCAAGACAAACTAGCTGTTGTGCTAAGTGCATGCGTGTCCGGTGAAAATAACAGTCGGAGCAGTCGTGGCGTCCAAGAAAAGTAACAATGATACTAAGAGATGTAAATAGTGGCATACCCGACGAGGGCCATTCGAGAAATGAGAAAAAAAAAAAGAACGCGTCGGCAAAATGAGCGCCCGTGCTAGTGAGCATGGGCACGACGAAAGGCAGAGCAAAGAGGCATGGTTGGCACACATGCTGGCGTCGCAAATTGACGTGTCGGACAGAAATAACACGCCGAGCTTTACGGAAAGGACGAAAGCAAGCGCTAATGTGTCAGGCAAAGAAGAAAAAAAAGTAGAGGGGTGGGGGAGTGGCTTCAGCGAGAAACAACAGAACTATTACCGCTCCAGCTGACTTACAGGAAGTCAATTGCACCCCTTCTTTATCCGGCTACAGCACGCTCTCGGGTGTCTCTCCTCTTGTGGAGCCTTAGTTTCGAGACATGTTACATGTCGCACGCATACCACTAACATTGACATTCCTCACCAAATATTGGAAATAATTACGCAAGGTAAACGCAGCGAGAGTCTGTTTATAGACCGTTTTTTCGTAGTCGCCGCCTATGAGCAGCGCCATACTGGCTTGGGTGAAAGCGGTCTTTTGCATGGCAGGTATATGCTTGGCGGCAGTTTCTGGCGTTTGTTTTCGCGGTCGTGCGGTCTGTTTAGTATGACGTGCGTCTTCTACGTAGTAAACGGTTCTGTGAGACGTGCTGAAGTGGTTTAAGGCGTCATGGCCGGAATTTCTGCTGGCGTTGACGTGGACAGAACACGCAGCACGATGTGTGCGCGCATATTCATGTCTACAATCAGCCTCGGAGATGAATTGTGTATTTCAGAATGTTCCAGTCACTAATGTGACCTTATTGCAGTATTATCCTCTATTTCTAAGCTGCGGAAACATACGCGACGATCATAACAGCGTGATCGTGGGTACCGTTCTGCTACGATAGGAGCTGTGATGTTATACTTTGGCAAGCGTTCAAACTGTTCGCTGCAGGTTACATTGCGTGACTACTTGGTTCGAAGGGTGAGGTTTCCGCACCTGAATAAAATAGTTTTGGCAAGTGATAGCAGCATACCTTACAGTCTGAATTACGCTTGTCCAGCAAAGGGACTGTTTACGAACTGCGCGAGCGTCCTAAGCAGTGGTAAGTGCTGGATTACATATATCTTTGTTCTGTATACCGCATGGTCCAAGCATACCGCATCAGCGGTTATATATTTATAAACGTTGTGCGGCGTGACTATGCGAGGCCCTATTGCGGCGTTAGCCCGTTTTCTCTTGCTTTTTCGAGAATGAGGATGATAACGGAATTTCTTTTTCGGCTGTGTTTGTTCCGTTCACTACGACGCACTCACACGCATTGCGGAAATTTTGTCCTCAAAAATAGGCATTGCATTCTTTTTATGCGATCCTTCATATATTATGGTTGTATGCAGGCAAAAAAGGCAATGCCGAAGCGCACAGCTTACATATGTACCGTGCTGGTTCACAAACCGCAGTCATCGCTGTGTTGAGCAGCGCCATCGGCCTCATGCAGGAAGGCTAGCGTAGACATATGGTAATTTGAAGCCTACTAGACTTGAAATGCGCGAGAACGATGCCGGTGCATCACAAATATTTGAGTGCGGCTGCCGCTTAGATGTTTTGTGGTTGCCTTAGGCTGGCCGTGCACGAGCATGCGCTCTTATGTTTATGCTTTGCTCCCTACGCCAAGCGATCAGATATTGAGCAGATTTACCATTTCATGCTGCTAATACAGAGACACCGGGTTTCTTTGTTGAATTAAAACCGATATAAGTAAAATAGTTCACAACACATACACACACCGCGACTGATAATGTGCGTACACCGCGGCTTATAAAACGCGTCACATTTCTGCGCTCCCAAAAGATATTTCAGCCTACTGTAGTTACCGATGCACCGAAAGGCTTCCCTGACGACCTTATATGAACGGACACGGTGTAAATTTCACAAAATACCATCTAAAACATCTCAAAATCGTTCCGCAGCACGCGACAGCAATACTTTCAAGCAGCGCCGCGCCGGATCGCCCAAGCCAGAGAGGAGGAAAGGCTCTCCGCGCGCCCTATCCTCCTCGCCCGATGAAACGGTCTATACTCAATGCATACAGTTCCCCCCGTTCGCGAACGCACTGTTTTCAGCACCTACTAACAGAATTTGGTAGGTTTGGACGGGTTTGTGTGGTGGCCGGCGACTTTAACACTCCGCATACTGCATGGGGTTACGTTAAATCGCAGGCTAAAGGGACCCGCTGATGGAATGCCATCTGTAACATGAGATACACACTGCTTACCGACCCAAAGCATCCCACTCGGATGGGCAACAGTGTATCTAGTGACACCTGCCCTGACCTTACCTTCGTGCGCAATACTGGCACAGTCGTTGTGCACGGGCCTTTAGAGGAGCACCTTGGTAGTGACCACTGCATTGTAGCGACCACCTCGTCATTACGGGGTGCGCGCAGGCGCGAGCGAAATGTGCGTATAACGGATTGGGCGAAATTCAGGGAACGTCGCCAGGACCCACCTGAGCGCCAAGGGTACGAACGCTGGCTTGACTCTCTCGCACAAGATCTAGAGGCCACCACGAGCACACTGCGCACCACAACCGAGACACCAGACATAGACCCGCATTTACTTCATCTTTGGAACGCCCGCAGAGGGTTGACACGACGATGGAAACGACAACGCCTCAACCGCAAACTTAGGAAACGTATAGATCATATTACACGGGAATCCGAGGAGTATGCAGAGATCCTTACGAGGAATAACTGGCGAGGATTTTGCGATCGCCTCTCAGGCACATTGAGCACAGCAAAAACGTGGTCGATTCTTCGCTCACTTGCAGATCCCACCACAACAAAGGGAAAAACACTTCAACAGCTGCGCATCCTAATGCACGAGTACAGGGACGATGTCTCGACACTCCTCAGAGAGCTAGAGAAGCATTTCATACCCAGAGGCCCGCCGCCGCAGTACCCTGACTATCCTTATGTAGGCGAGGCGAACGAATTGCTCGATGCAGACATCACATCTGACGAGGTGCGGGTGGTCCTACAAGACCTACGCCGCAACACGGCACCGGGAGCCGACCACATCCGATTCGCCACCCTTCGTAACCTTAGTGACGCGGATATTAACCACCTCACCCATATCTTCAATGATTGCTGGCGCAAGGGCATGCTTCACCAAGCATGGCGACACGCCGACATCACACTGATCCCCAAACCGGGCAAGCCTGTTAAGGTTGAAAACTTACGACCCATCTCCCTAACATCCTGCATTGGTAAGCTCATGGAGCATGTACTCTTGCGGCGTCTGCAGCCCTTCCTCGAAGAAAAATCATTCTTTTCTAACTCTCAATTCGGATATCGGGCTCATCTGTCTGCCAAAGATGTGCTTTTACGATTGCGGGAGGAAGTCATATAGGACCTCCGTCGTCCGCCCAAACGAGAGCACTCATCGCCTTAGACCTAAAAGGGGCATTCGATAATGTTGAACATGACCTCATCCTTCGCAATGTTGCACATTCACACTGTGGAATTCGTATGTACAACTATATCCGCGCATTTCTTCGAGATCGCACAGCCACCGTAGGAATGGGACCGCATCGATCCGGTACGATTCGCCTTGTAGGACGTGGGACACCCCAGGGCTCAGTTCTTTCCCCTACTCTATTCAATATCGCGCTCACAGGGCTCCCCCGGCTACTCGACCAGATCCCTGATGTCGCCCACGCTATTTATGCGGACGACATTACTATCTGGTCGACACGGGGTTCCGACGGAGCCATCCAGGACCGACTGCAGCAAGCAGTCAATACAGTTTCCGAGTACGCGAGAAAATGCGGCTTAAGATGTGCTCCGGAAAAGTCGGAGCTCATAATCATTCGCCCCCGGAGCCGTTCCTCTACTCCCCTTATCACTGTGCACGTGTATGCCACACCGATACCACAGGTTAATCGTGCTCGTATCCTCGGCCTACACGTCCAAGCGGATGGCAGGTCAAACTACACTGTTTCCCTTCTATCCAGACAGATTGAGCAATTTCTGGCCATGATCCGGAGGGTCTCTAACAGGCGCTCGGGCCTTCGAGAAGAGGACCTGCTGCGCTTGGTGGAGGCATGCGTGATCAGCCGTCTTACATACCATCTCCCATTTCAGCGGTTGACCCAAGTGCAACAACTTCGCATAGACGCAATGATTCGCAAAGCGACGAAGCTGGCCCATGGCCTCCCGAACTATACTTCCACACACCGTCTCCTTAACTTAGGGACACATAACACACTAGGCGAGTTGCTAGAGGCACATTGGGTCAGCCATCGCCAGCGCCTCCTACTCACTCCTACTGGCCGCCATCTTCTCACACGGCTAGGATACTCTGTCCCACCCCTTGAGTCTGAAACCCGTCAAACGATCCTGTCATCAGCGATACGCCAAGCACTAAGTATTCATCCATTGCCACGTAATATGCACCCCGAACATGCACCCCCGCAAAGCCCGTGTACGATACATTGGCCGCATGCTTGCAAACATTCCGGAAACACATACTTTATACACGGACACATCACGCACTCAAGAGGGCTATACCTCGGTAGTTTTGGATGGCACCGAATCCCTGAGAGACTCTGCTGCAATGCCCGGTACAAATGCCACTTACGGCGCAATTCTCGGTGTTGCTCTTGCAATTCGATACGCCATCCGTGTTCCTGAGGAAGTGTATATATTGACGGACTCGCAACAGGCATGCCGGGCGTTCCTATCAGGACATGGCATCCCGAGAGTGGCGCACCAAATTCTCAAACAGATCCCGCAAAATACACCAACCACACCTCCCCGCATCCACTTACTCTGGACCCCTGGTCATACCTCGCTGCCGGGTAACGAATGCGCACATACGGTTGCCCGAGAAATTTCCCTCCGGGCGACTCGGCGTGGTGAGGCGACTAGTTCAGAGTGGGGGGATGCCTCGCTCCGTTACAAAGACATACTCCGTCATTATACACGCATTCTTCGCACCCACGCCGCACCACTGCCGTCCTTCTCGCGGGAGGAAGCAGTGGCATTACGCCAGTTACAAACCGCAACTTTTCCAAATCTTGTCTCTCTCAATAAATTCTACCCACACTGTTATGTAGATCGTTGCCATGGCTGTGGCAGCTCGCCCACAATCTTCCACGTCACGATTGAGTGCACTGCAAACCTCTTTCCTCCCTTGCCAACTCTCCTTTACCCCCTACGCAACAAAGAGCTGTGGGACGATGCCCTCCGCGACGGACCTCCCGAGGTCCTCCGAGCTGTGATACAACGGGCTCGAAACATCGCCGGAATCAACTTAGGGACCCTGGACTGAGGGTTCCTCCCACACTGCTCTCGCCATTCAAATATTATTAATAAAGATGTTTTACTCTCACAGCTAAATCTAAAGCTAGCGCGGAAGCTACGCAGACGCGGAAGGCATTACAGCTTTGCTACATTTTCATACTCTACCGCGGGTTTAACAAACAGTTTCTCGTACACGCACCAATAGGTCTCTCCCTCTTTCAAACAGCGTGACGTTACCATGAGTGCCCCTCCCACATGCCTCACCTCCGAAGTGCGCGCTGGTTGGAAAAAAAGAAAAGAAAAAAAGACGTTCAGCTACCGGTTCTTGAATAGAAGCGCATGCTTGTATCTAAACTGCTACGATCGCAATTTTATGCGTACTGTTTTTTTTTTTTTAATGACAGCACCTACGAACTTTGCTGAGAAAGTAATCATCCTCGTTTTACTGGCACAATAACGTAGCGTTACTGCCAAGAGCGTGGCATCGCCAAAAATGCCTCTTCCGAAGATCATGAACAGCCACAAAAATTATACGTCTTTTGTAAAGCGCATATTTTACCACAGACGACGAACATTTATCGGGTACCGAACGACACTTTTCCTAAAGGACTGGTCTTGCTAACAAAAATTGAATTAGGGAAGTTAAACACCATATTTTAATTATTTCGCTTATTACTCATCGCTGTACTAATGCACGAAGCGTATATAACTAACACACAATTCTTGCGATGGCCTTCATCACGCAGACCACCAGGAACCACCACATTGTTCACTCCCTCAAGAAGAAAAGCCAGCGTAGCCAGCTGTCCATCACGTTTTTTACCAGATACCGACGTTCTCCGACACACAGTACTGCTGATCTGCCTTACAAGATGATTTTGGAGGTTCACGAAAAAGTAAAGAAAAGAAAACACGTTCACGTGGCGCACACGTGCATCAAGCATTGCGCGACTACGCCCCACTGAGAGCTGGCGGAGCGGCGTTTTGCCAACCAGAGCCAGCGCACGTGTGCTGGTGAGGTCACGCTATGACGTCGCAGGCGCTGTGTGACCTATTTGGGGAGAGGTCTATGTATGCCTGTGCATGCACAACGTCCGTATACTATTGAGGCCACAAACAGTACGACACAGGGGGCAGCACGTACGTGAACGACCGCTGCAGATCTATGGTGATGATAACGCTTAACGGGCACCAAACCAACTTTTAGGCTTTGGGAGACGCCCTGTAGAGTTTCGCACGCACAAAAAAAAAAAAGAAAAAGTACGAGAAGGAACTCTGGCGCTGCGATAGCCTACAGCTATCATGAGGATGATTGTTAGTACACTTTTACTTGCTTATCTAATCGTCGTGCTCGTGCCTTCAAATGTTCTTGTGACGTTATTTAATACTATTTATTTATTACATATTCATTAAAGATTTCTAAGTCCACATAGTTTTCTAAACAGAGAAATCCAAGTTATCTCCGCGAATATGCGTAATCAGTGAAGATTCTTGCACTTATAACGCCATATTTTGATTAAAATCATTAATCTGCAATATGGCAATGCGCCGCTTAAAACCATAAGGACGAAGTTTACGCAAATTCACGCACAACCCTTCCTTTCGACGCTGGCTAAACCGCCGTCTGAGACTTGCAGCTTCCGCGAACACGGGATAACGCCAGAGTTTCATCTAGTAATTTAACTCTATGCAGACGCCGCAGTGGCAGCTCTGAGTTATCTTAAACCACATGGGGTTCTTGAATGCGCATCCAAAGAACACCAGAATTTGCGCATTCCGCCACAGAAAACCAGAACGAAGCAGAAGAGCACCGCGAAGAATCGTGGGAGGCTTCGCTCGCAGCCTCGGACCTGGAAGATCGGCGCAAACTGGTTAAACGCAGTAGCAGTGATCGCCAACGGCTTTCCGGACCAATGAAGCCGCCCGCCCTGTGCGAAGAAATGCCTTTCACGCCGATTCAAGAAATAAATGTCTACTTTCTCTAACTCTCTCTCTATTACCGTAAAGCAGCCACCAGGCTAGGGAATCGAATCTGACAAGTCATAGAGAGCCACCGCGACGGTTGACGCGGCGAAAAACAGTCGACCACGGAAAACTACATTTACAACACGTGAAAACGCTCAGTAAAGTTTTCACTGCTGACGTGACATAAAATTTATTTTGATTGTGTTAGTTTGAACTATCTTACTGACACGTATCCTACCGGAGTTCCTACCGTATCCAACACCACTACGCAACATTGACTCATTTATCAACCAAAATAACTAATATTTCATTACGTAGTTTATAAGCAGCGTCCACATCAATGCGACGCTGGCTCGCCGCGTTTCCAACGCATTATCATGATGCGATGAGCCAGAGTTTAAGTGACGCGCGTCAAGCCTCGTGCAGCATCGTCCGAAACAACCTTTCGCTTGCAAAATTTTAGCAAGCGCGTCCTGTCTGCGAGAGGAGGAGGAGAGTCTCGCTTTCTTTCTCTCCCTCTCGACGCGATGCGCTAGCCGTTTATGTGAAGGCGCTAGAGGCGACTTCGACTCCTCAAGCTAACAACGGCTGGCCGATTCAAGTTATGCGCCTGTCTGGCTGGCACATAATCACCGTTTGCGTGGATATGGTGCTGAAAAATGATTATGCTATCAGGTGCTGTCGAATTCATTCAAACGTGGCTGCTGATTCACGTGGCTTGTGTGAGGAAGTGTATCGTCGACACGTATTTCTGTTACGCCCTCGCTGCAGTTAGCGTGACATTCAACCTGCGAGGTTATATGATGACGTTGATTTAAACATGAGGGGGTGGGTGGTCTTCTTCGCGAAATTTATTTTAATAAATTGTGCGTGCTAATAATTATTTCGCTATTGTTCCCGTTTGCACACCCTTGTCAATACAAAAAAAGAAAATAATATATTAGGAACCTCGTCGCTATCCAGATGTCCGCACGTGTAATCGCGCGCTCGTCAGAGCTGGCTTCCCTACAGTAAGTGTTCTTCGGTGGCGAAGCCCACTTCTGCGATGCCATTCGCTTTAAGCAAGCGTTTTGTAGTTATTTATCTGAGCTTCTAATCTAAAATGTCACCATGGAAAGCATATATGTCGTCGGAATGAATAACTGGTGAGCAAATGTGCACAAGGCTCGGGTTGATGCCTGGGTTCTCTCAGTGCTAAGGCCGGTAATAACACGATTGGGCTATCGGCTCGACATCGAGCACTTGCGTGCGTTTGAAATGATCTAACAGAGAGCGATGCATCGTGCGGTGTTGTGTGCTCACTACCGATAACTATTTCAGTATCTGGTAACCATTAGCAGTGTGACAGAATGTCCGGGACGTCAATGGCTATGGCGTCGCGCTGGTTAGCTGGAGGTCGCGCGTTCGATCGCAGTCGCGGCGGCCGCATTTCGATGGGAGAGAAGTGCAAAAAAAGAAAAAAAAAAACGCCCGTATACTTAAATTTACGTGCACGTTAAGGAACCCCAGGTGGTCAAAATTATCCGGAGTCCCCCACTACGGAGCGGATCATAGCCAGAGCTTGGCTTTGGAAGGTAAATTCGAAAAAAGATCAAGAACAGAAAACACGCGCGCACACACACACACACACACACACACACACACACACACACACACACACACACACACACACACACACACACACACACACACACACACACACACACACACACACACACACACACACACACACACACACACACACACACACACACACACACACACACACACACACACACACACACACACACACACACACACACACACACACACACACACACACACACATAAGTATACTGTTGGTTTAGGTGACAAGGCAGCTCGACTCCAGCGATATCAGAAGGGCGACATATGACCCAAGAAAAATCGTAAGCAAGCAGGCGGTTGTCGAATTGAGGCGTCAAAGAGTAAGCGAACCTAAGTGCATGGCTCGCGGTCAGCCCAGTGAGAACCACATTGAACGCATTCCTGGCGTTAAATCGCGGCCGTATTTCGACAGGAGGGGCGGGGGGGGGGGGCGAAATGCGAAGAGGTCTGTGTTGGGTGCATTGGGTGCGCGTTAAAGAGCCCCAGGTGGACTAAATTATACCGGAATCGCCCACTAAAGCGTGCCGCACAATTATACATCGTGGTTATGGCACCTAAAACCTCAGAATTTTAATTAATTTCATTCCAGGTGGGGCGCGTCCATCTCACGCTTCGCGACAATAAAGTTCTCATCATGGTCGAAATCCGCACCACCGAGTATCCTCTATAAGCGTTAATCACGCGGAAAACGTTCCGGCCGGAACGACGGCACAGTAATCGTGCAGTGTATAAAAGTGAATGCACCGACGACGGCACGGCGAAACTATGCCGTTAAGACTTTCCTTAGGGTTGTGATTTTAAATAATTCGTCAGCCACAACCGAGAAACGTCACGCTGAATGCTGGCATGACGCAACGCTTTCCACCGCATGCCAGGTACAGAGAGAGAGAGAGAGAGAGAGAGCCACGGACGACGTTTTATTCGAAGCCACACGACCGATCGCCGCAATCGGGATGGCGCAACGCAAACCGGAAATCGCCTCCCGAAGGACTGCGACTGCAGCCGCATGTCAACGCGAATTCCGTCACGCGCAGCAGACTCGAACATGGGGAGCGGCGCAGCGTTCTTCTGGCGCGCCTGCAGTGGTACAGCCGGCTGCTGCGGTCTTGCGTGGCGGACTGCACTACACACAGGGAGACCCGTTCCCCGGACGCGACGACTGGAGAATGTTATGAGGCGGTGCGCGCCCCATCAATCAGGGATTCGCGCAGCAGTCATCTGCGGCCGCCGACACCGAGGCCTGCCGCATGCGAGCAGCGCAGACGCCGCAGCAGGATGCTGTCGGTGGTAGGGCGAGAGAGAGAAAGAGAGAGGGCTCGGTCGGTCGCATTACGCAACGGGGGAATTCCCCTCCCGTCACTCCGTCCGACCCGAGCGACGCAGACACAAAGGTCACTTGTTCGCGCTACCTGGAATGCGGCCCTTTTCTTTACGGCCACCCAGTGTCCTCCTCCTCCTTTCTCTTTCCCAGAGGCATGCGCTCGCAAGCCCCGGTAGCGTGACCCCCGGAAATTCCATGCAACACGACGCGGAGCCGCCGGCGCGAAAGACGTTTCGCGAGTTGTCGCCTGTATTGTCGAAATGTCACGCTGGCGCCATCAGCCACAGTTGCCTCGAATGTCGCGCTGTCATTTGTATAACGGATTGTGCCGCGCTGTGACTGTAAGGCTTATTTTACGCGCTCTCGTCTTTGTTTCATTGTCTTTGTAAGCAATGAATCAATGGGAGTGCGTAATTATTGCTTTGAATTGCTAACTGCGCCCTCGTAGGTACAGGTGCTGCAACAGAAAATGTCGATGCTGTTTAGCCCGACTCATGCTTGGGGAAGGATTCGAATGATGAGATATGCCGCTCTTTCTTGTCTGACCCTATAACTTCAATATAAGCATAGTCTTGGCTTATCTCCGCGCCTGCAGCAGTGTAAGTGTTTGTCGATTCGACGTCTTCACCCACGTTTCCGCGAATCACAGGCGTGCAGAGTGGCGTCCACAAGAAGGTGACTAATCTCTAGACAACGCATACTCAACACGGCGTATTCAACGGCTCACGTTATCGCCATACCAGCTAGGCGGAAAATTGCTAAGCATCTGAAATGGATGCATATAAAAATCTGTGACCAGGAAGGAAGTAATAAGTAATTTGCGCTTATTATTCTTTGCACTTAACCGACGCACACGATGATGATCATCACCATGAAGAATCATACGAACGCTATGACGATCATGATCGGCGAGTCTTCTATGCTTGCAAATTTCCTGTCACACAACCGAATTATCTGCTTTCTTCGGCAACGTTTCCCTTCGTTTGGAAGTCATTTTACTGTAAGCGGCCACCGGTTAATAAGAAATTAGTTGTGCTTTCACGTGCGGCGTGGTCGCTATGTGTAAATCCCACACGCCCACTCTAAAGGATTGGCCAGGAATGTGCTCTGCGCATTACATGACCGACCAATTTCGACTTCGTCCTTTAAATTTCAAACAGAATATCAGTGACACCCATTTTCTCTCTTATCCATACTGCCGTCCGCGCATGACACTGCTTCTAATTACCATATTTGTGGATGTACAGGTTGGAAGATGCTCTGAGGCAAATAAACATCCGCCCCTTGTGATGACGAATAAACTCGCACGCAAACGTGGAGCGGGGGATGTTGCTCCCCCCTTTCCACCTCTCCACCAAACCTATGCGGCGCACACCCGTAGTTGCATCATCTAGCCCTGCAACAACTAGTGGCTGACATCACGCAATTCTGTGCACGCAACTAACACCGACGACGTCTCGTCTTATCGCCGTCCCCCTCTCGCCCAAAGCCGTGCCCGCCACGAAGGGATCGGCCGGGGTGGTGCACCGTGAGAGGAGATTCCTCGAACTGGGCGCCGCGCTTGACTTGAGTCATGTTTACAAGTCGTTCGTCGAACTCAACCGCCACGGGACGGGCCACCGACCGTGATTGTTGGCGCCCTCCCAAAAAAAAAGAAGCAATGGCGTCGCTACTCCTCCCTCCTCCTACACTTATATGACGTCATGCGATGTGAAAGAAAAGCTTCACTTGCACGCGTTCCCTAACGAGCCGACAAAGGGAGCCGTCGTCGTCTCTCGATTGCGACAAATAACCGGAGAGGGGCAGCGAAGTACAGTCTCCTCTTTTCGTTTTATGGCATTCGACAAAGCAACGGCGCTATTCAAGGACCGCGGACAAAAGCAGTTGTAACGTAAGTGAGAGCGGCATGCGACTTCGGCCCTCTAGACCAACGAACTCGGAAGCGATTACAGCCAGTTCTGCGGGAAATATTAGCTGCGTTTATATGCACGAACTCGATGCGAGCGGGTCGAATCAGAAATCGGCTTCATCTAGACCGATCCGACCAGTGGGTTGGAAGTATTTGCATGCGCTTAACGGGCGGGGCGAGTAAACCCACCCCCTGCAGGCAGGCTCAGCCGTCTTGTGTTCACCCAGCACGTCCGACCGTTTCCCTCGACAAGACCCTCTGGCGTTCACGTGAATCCGACGACCTTATTTCAGCCGAACAACTCGACCCGGACCGATTTTATTTGGGTGCCTGCAAACGTGGCTGCTACAGGGAAGGTGAAAGTCAAGTTCACTTTGTTATTTCAGCACTTAGGTGCCTTCGGCTTCAAACATTTATGGAGTACAGGATGTGCGGAAAAAAGAATAATAATTTACGTGAATCGCCCAAAGCCTGAAAGCTGAAGTAGCAAGCAGTCTACAGCATAGTGAGGGAGAAGGACATTCGTCAATGGATGGTGGAGATGTTTGCCTGGCCATACGCCTATAGTAGCATGCTACTCCTGACGACAAAAGCTATACATATGAAATGACGACCCAGTACACATGCACGCAACACTCGGAAGCCCATACACTTACAACGTACACCAGAGAACAAAGTACATGGTCGAGGCCAGTGTTCCTGAGGAAGGCTAAGGGCGCCTTCGTTGCGTGCAAATAGCTACCAGAGCAGCTTCAAAGTCCAAGTACATGGTGCAACTTTAAGGAGCTCAAACTAAGAAGCTTAACTAAGGAATTAAACTAAGGAGCCTGCAGTAGTATGTTTACGACGAACACGGAGTTACAATGGTTTAGAGGTTGCGAGCCCGAACCATAAATGCACCCATTTCGCGGCCCCCGCGCTTTGTATTAGGCACCGATATTACAGATTACAAAACATACTAGATAAGCGGTGGGTATGGCGGGCATGGCGACTGCTTGCGTCAAGCAGTCGACCGCCGGTGAAACTAAGTCCATGCCTTGACCAAGGCATCGTAAATCGCTGCAGCGCTAGTCGAGTCTAGGGCTCATGTATGGCCGACAAGACATTAACAGCCATGCTAACGTCATTAGATTGAGACGACAGTGACGACCGTAGCGTTACACCCAGCTTCGAGCGCTGTAGTTCCTTTGGGGAAACAGGCCCTTAGTAGCTATAGAGCCTTCCTTGGCGATATTTACGAACGTGGAGTCCCTCTAAAAAGCCCACATGAGGCATAATTTTGCAAAAACATTTCGCTCAGGCTGATCGTCTATTCAGAGAGCAAGTCTGGAGACAAAATTTATGGAGTGTTATTTCGCAAGTGATGTGGTGCGTACGAAGAACGAATCTTAGTACTCCCCCCTCAATTGGTCGTCTCAGCTCTACAAGTGAACACACACACACACGAGTACATAATTTTGTAAAGAACGGGCGCACAGAGTTATATCTATTTACTTGCCTAAGTCCCCTCCCTCCACGTACAGGCTTTCCCATAAATCCATCCCCCTTTTGAAAGATTCATCGGCCGCCTAATTCCCACCAACCGCAAGCATAAACGTCGAACAACCTTTCTTCTTTTCTTTCTTTTTTCTCATTCTTTTCACTGATCAGCGCAAGTGGAGTATCGCCAGCGAGCAGGGTCATCGTCCCTTCTTCAACGCGACCCTCCCTCACACGGCGCGGATTGCAGCGTAAACGAGATACCAGAAGAAAAAAAAAAGAAAAAGAAGAGTGCAGCGCTAAAACGCTGGATAAGATATACGAGAGAGAGAGAGAGTGGACCAGTGCTCAGGGGCGACACTTTCACTGTATGTATAGCCCGCACTCCCGTCCCCCTACGCGTGCGCCGCGGTCGTAAACAGTGTTTGCACGCCGACCCTGCAAAAAGCTGGCCCAAACGAGCTGACCGCCGCGGCAGTGCCGTGACCGGGTACTCATCTCCACGCTCGGGCGCCCTGCGACGCCGTACACATTCCGCGCTCTCCTCCCGACGGCGAGAGCGCGCTTGTTTTTTCGCCCGAAAACGGGGATTGCCACGGCGTTTATCACGGGACGACCGCGACCGAAGTCAAGTGCTCTGACGTTCAGTCGCCGCGAGCTGCTGTTTTGCAGAGTGTGTGCGCAGGTGCGCGCAAGAAGAGGGCTGGGCCATTCCAACATTCGGGCTGCCAGTTTCCGGGGGGAGGGAGGGGGGGGGGGGGGTTGTCCCGACATTGGAGAGGAGTGACGGCCAGGAGCATCTCGCCCCCGCTGTCGCGGTCTCGATGACTCATCACCCCGCGTAAGGTGTCAATAGGCGTGGCGGTGTTTCTGTGGGCTGTAAACGATAACGACTACTCCCTCTAGCGCGAGTGAAGAGGCGATTACGAGTCGCTTGCACGCTCATCTGACACCGCCGCTCGATGTTCCGACAAACAACGGTGGCAACAACACGGGAGGGGGACGTACTTTTACTGCATCCCACTCCTTTTACTTTCGTACACACGTTTCGTGTGGCGTGGTGCTGAAAAAAAAAAGAAAAGTAAAATAAAGAACGATGTGGACGAAAACAGCCATCTGCCTTGCAAGAAAGACGTCTTGGACAATTAATACTTGGAATAAGTAACACCGAGGGAAAGAAAGAAACATAAATCTTTTTTATCCGCGATTGTTTTTGAAGCAGGAACACAGGCGCGCCCGGTGGAAAAGGCGGTGGTGTCTGCAATCGATCTGACCATGCAGCAACGCTGTCTCCGTCACAAGTGACGCAAGTTCTGATGCGCGCTTCTTATTCGGTACTTCTTGCGCACGGTGCTTCTCCTGGCTTCCCAGAGAGCAATTCTAGCGATCGTAAATTCAAGGAAGAGTTGTAATACTGAAACTACTTATAATGCTTCGAAGAGTCGGCCACAGGAGCACAGGTGCGTCACGCCCTTGCCAAGGAGGCCCACAGTTCCATCAAAACGTGAGAAAAAGATAATGGGAAAATGAGGAAGTAGGAGGAAATGGAGTAGGTTGATGTTGTGATGGACCGTAACGGGCATCACGCGTTACGGCTCCGAAAATATGCAATCACTTCCCGAGAAAACGCGCTCAGGTAGGATGGATCAGTTGATAACAGGCAGGGCTCAACCTAGGCGCAACGCACAAGGCATGTCTGATATGAGAAGCAGTGGGATCGCGTTGTCTTCCTTTGTATAGGCCCTCCGCGCGACGCCAGCTGAACGGAAAGAGGAATTCATTAGCAGCGGACAATGGGCGAGCGCCGTTTTCTTCTTAAGACGCGGAGTGACCCACGTTACTGATTGGCTAACACGAGTCCTATCTGCACTTTCCAGCGCCTATAGGTGGCGCGGAGAACGTTTCAATATGACGGAGATAGAGATGGTCCATGTAGGCGATACGAAAGCATGCGCATCTGCAGAAGCAGGCGGCTTACGGGCGTCTGTTATCTCTAAGGGCGATCCTTGACATTGCTAAGGAAACGCAGAGATGTGTTATAGAGGGAGAGGCTACGTTTAACGTTGGCCATATAATATGGTGTGAAATACGAGAGACGACAAGCACCGGTGTCCAGGTCAAGTCACTCTGCCTGCAGGCAAGTGCAGTAAGATGCCCGCCGCATACTATAAAAGTTCAAGTCTGCACTGTAACTGGCACCGTAAAGGTCCCTATTTCTCCTTACGCTTCGTAATCTATACGCGGTGTACAAGAACTGACACCAAGCAGTTAATCGGTAGCGCTCGGATGTAAACAAAGCGCAGTACCCCCCATGCCGCTGCATAAAATAAACGTTTTGTGCATTCAGGACGAGATCAATGGCTCCACGCACCGGCGTAGTTGCGGAATGCTTGTTAATGATGCCAGATAACACGTAAACATTTCAGTAGTGCCGATTTACAATATATGAGCGAGACGACGAGGCGTGCCAGCGCGCCCCGTTTCCAGCCCGATTAGCGTTTTTGCGTGTTGTAGGGAAGCTTGCATGCGCAGTGTTCATTAGTGACCGCCTTAGGTACGTAGTCCTGGCCCTTGTTTCCTGCAACATTGTTATAGAAGAGATGCTTTAAGACCAAACAAAAATACAAAATCAGAAACGCGTGCGCTCGACCTCTGATCGGTACACACCTTTCACTACGGCAAAAAAAAAAGAAAAATAACAGCGAGCGCCTTGTGCAAAGACCGCCTGTTTCATTCTCACACAAAACGACTAAGAACAGTTGCGGAATAGGTTCTCTAGTTTGCAATGCTCGCGACGCAGCGTCAGGCACAGTCGCAGAGTATTTGCCGAAACAGCGCGAGTGCAGGCAGAAAACTTAATAAACGGTGACACTTTCGTACTTGAATTTACTTTGGGAATCTGTAGAGGGCGTTCTTCGGCCAACCCTGGGTACTCTTGCTTCGTGGGACCGCAGCGGGATCTTTTGCGAAGGCACGGCGTTTCTCTTTAGCCGCTTTCATAAGGGCTCGCCACAAAAATAAAATGAAATCATTGAGCAACAGTCAGTTACACTCGCCAAGGTGGCCCCAAAAGAAGTCGTCTTTGTTGAAATACTCGCTACATACGACCATTTCTTCGCTCATTTGCTTCCCGATGCGGAGCTTGATCGCCCACAACTTCCTCTTATTTTTTTTTTCGAAAAGTGGTGCAGGCTTACTTTTCCCCAAATTGCACGATTTGTGCATTGTGGCACAATTTCCATGCGGTTGCTCATCGATCGTCGACAGTTCTTTCTTTTTTTTTTTTTCATATCGAAGAGTACCAAAACGCCAACGCAGCTGCGGAGACGGCGTGAGTTGGAAATCCATCATCCCCTCCCGGGTTCCGGAAAAATCCGCATGGCGGCATTAGCGCATCTGGAAAGCGCGAATAGCCTTCGCTGCACCAAATACGTTGTTCGCGAGGCGGAGTATAATTAGAGGCAAGCTTATTCAATGCGGACCACGTGTCTATGCCGTTTGAATCTGTTTAGGTCCTGTAATCTGGCGGTACCGCAACAACGTGGACAACAGTGTAAATATATAAGCATATATATACGTGCAGCATAAAGTGGATACCGGGTGCGACGTGTTTCATGAAAATGTTGAACGATTTAGTTCCCGAATGAGCTGTCGTGGGCCGCGCAATGCGCATAACGGAAACGGCGGCCAAACGAATACTCCGGACTCTCCCTGATTACCACGTATTCCGCTTTTCGCGTCGTCTGAATATGCAGAGACTCCGACAATATAATTGTCAATAATAACAGGAAGTCGCGTAGGCAACTATAGGTGGTAGTGCGCGCGAAGCACTTCCGCAAAAGATCGAAGTATACCTTCGCGTCGTGTACAATGTCCGACGCGAAGAATGTGACGCAACCTATATCGGCTAAGCTGGAAACTTCAAGAAGTGCCTCAAGCAGAATCATCACCAAATGCAACACTGCGCGTTTGCAACGCATTATCAGAGCATCCAGAGAAGACAGGCCAGTGCATAGATTGGGACTCGGCGTCCATTGTCGCTACTGAGAAAGACGATTACTGTTATAATATTTGCATATAGAGAGGGCGGAACGGGCAATATAAGCAGGACACGTGATAATCTGCCCGACATCTACGCACGCGCACTCCGCCAGCATAGTCATGCAAGAGTCATTAATTGTCTTTCATTGCCTGTTATAAACAAGGAAACCGCAGGGACCTATATAAATATCAAGTTTCAGTATCTTTTGCAGGAGACAACGCAACGACAAAACATAAGAGTCGTATCGCCTATAGGTATTGTTCTCCGTGCGCATATATATCCTCCTAGCATGGTGTCCAGGAACTCGACTGAAATTAAGATATCCTGCCGTGCATACAAAAAATATAACCCGGAGTGGGCCACAGGCAGAAATAGAGGAGACTCAAAAATCCCGCGCTTGGGCCACTCCGTACGCACCTACACCTTTAATTTTTGTCGAAAATGTTATGGTTGCTTCAACACCAAAATCGTTACCGTGTGAAAGTTGATTGCTTCACCTTTTAACTTTGTCTTTGTGTGGCAAAGCCCAATTTCAAGGCGGTGAAAATGGGCGGAGTCTGTCAAATGTTTTCATTCTGTTTTTGAATTTCTTTATATTCCACGTGAAAAGAGTACTATAATTCCGAGTTCTCGCCATATAGAGGCCATAAACCAAGATATCTCCAATCGTTCTTTTTTTTCTTTTTTTAGGACACAAGAGAAAGAACAGAGAGAAACCGCTCAGATTATGAAAAGCGGCGCAAATTACCTGCGCCTCTTCGGCCGCTATACAAGCGGTCTTTCTAGATGTTGTTTGAAGAAGTCGTAACTTGAAATCTATGCGGCCTTTCTATCACCCTTGGGCCCTGTAACGTAAAACTATTCCAATCTGTTTTTATTGCAACCTCCTGACGTCATATTTACGTAAGCAGCGACGCAAGCATAGGGAGGTAACCCGCCGCGTTGTTTGAAAAGCCCAATCAAACGCACCCCTCATTTAAAGGAGGTCACTTTTCTTTTGCTTTCAAAGCGAATAGTATTGCCTACATCGAACAGTTTCTCTTATCTAATTGGTTGACACGAGGCGAGAAGCACGCTCAAGTTGATAGGGTTTCGATGGGGCCGAGCCAGCGCGCTGAAAATATATTACCGGATGAAGAGGGTGGTGGCGGCGTCTGCGATTGGTCCGCTTTCCCTTACTTAGCTTGTGGTGGCTAGTCGAAAATCGCGGCGGCATGCAACGGAAGCTTAAGAATGATGCTAAAACGGATCTTGAGCAAAGAAGAGTTTGCAGAACGAGGTCGTAAACGTGCCGAAAGTGCTCGAAAACGTTACACGGCAAAAAGTTTTATTACACGCAAATAAACCAATGCTCTCCGGCAGGTGCGAGTAGTCAGTGCCTGAGCGATCGGCGACAGCAATCTTTTATTCCTTTCAGAAAGGGGCAGCCCGCGGCTATTCAGAAGAAAATTGAGTTTTGTTCGGAATATTAATGTATCTTTAACGTTTACACGTCACTATGACGTATTTTTGCGGTTTTGTGACGTCGCGTGACAGGCAGGTGAAGTGGGTGCAGCCCGAAAACTCTTGACCAATAGCCGAGGGCTAATGGCGAAAAGGCGTCGAATCAGAAATAACTATGTTTCTTTCGTTCGGTCAAATCATGCATAATCAGTGTGTGCACGTCATAACAAATGTTGAGCTATCGCTGTTTTCGTGACGTCGCGTGACAGACAGGTGAAGTGGGGGTGGTCCAAGAATGTTTTCGACCAATCGCAGAGGGCTGACTGCAACATTGGAATAGGAAAGTTTGGAATAGTTTTACGTTATAGCGCCTCTGGATAAGCTACCTCCGCGCGCCCTAACTGGCATTCAGGAGCCTTGACAGTTAAATTGGCCTCTCGTAGACGACACAGCACGGTTCGCAGATGTTGCATACAGTCCGCCCACGATGAAGAAGAGATTGCTATGTCATCGAGATACGGAATTGCAAAGTCCTCCATTCCCCATAGCACCTGGTCCATAAGGCTAGAGAAACAATAGGGAGCATTCTTCAATCCAAAGCTCAGGACTTTCGGCCGAAAGGTTCCCATCGGGGAAATAAACGCCGCAAGCCCGCTTGCCCTCTCGGTCAACGGAACCTGCCAATACCCTCTGAATAAATCAAGCGTAGAGGTGAAATTAGCATTGCCCACTCTCTTAGGCCTTTTCTCGATATGTGGTGTTGGGTAGGTCTGGTCCTTCGTGATTAAGTTGAGCCTGCGGTAGTCGATACACGGTCGCGGCTCCTTTCCTGAGAACTCAACCAAGATAAGAGGCGAGGTATAATCACTCTCCAGGCTAGAGCTAGGATTACACCTAGCTCTAACATCTTGTTGATTTCATCAGCCATGACTTGACGTTGATGAGGTGAAACGCGATAAGCTTTCGAACGAACTGGGTCCGATGAGGTTAACTCGATATCGTGAGTGGTCGCAGTCGTCCTGCCTGGTGTATCCGAAAATGTCTTTAAATTCAAACACGAGTTCCCTCAGCTCGGCCCTTTGATTGGGATTCAACTCCGCCTGCTGTACTAGCTTGTCAATGGTCTCGTGAATGGTCCCGTGAAACCTTGGTCCAAGTTAACAGCCAAAATGCTAGGCTGCTATGCATGTATATAGTACTTGGTTAGCTCAAGCAGACTAGGTGGCTATTTGTCGTCGCCCCGTATCGAAGATGCCAATAGAAATATAATCATCATCAACCGGAACCCTACGGCGAAAGCAATAACAGCTGTTTTGTGCAAAACAGCTGCTAAACAGTTCCTGCGCTGTCGCGCAGAGAGAGACAGCCACAGCGCCAATGGTAGAGCACACCCCACGAACAGGAAACGCCCGCTAGACCCACCGAAGATTCGGCGACACGGTTACACGTGCTAGGAGTGTTTACTTCAGGCGAATAGCTTTCTCGTTAAAAGAACACAGGTGGTCGAACTTTCCGGAGTCCTCCACTACGGCGTGCCTCATAATCAGAAAGCGGTTTTGGCACGTAAAACTTTTTTTTTCAAGATGTCTTCGGCTCGATCCTTCACCCGTTTTTATGGTTGATGGTTGGTCGCCGGAGGTTGGACGATTGGACCGCTATGGTTGAACATTCACCGCCGGTAAAATGGCCACAGAACACCTATATGAAATGGCGCCGTTGCAGTGAACGCCAAACGATATCTAAACGTTCTCGCTGCAACAAATACACGCATTCGGCTACTCACTCGCTTATGTTCATTGCAGATATTTTTTGTGTATGTTGTTCCTCTGCCCAAATGGAACATAAAGTATACACAGCCACCTTAGAGCACCGGCCAAGTATTGAACGGGCTCGTCGTTACCCTTCCTCCTCCCTTGCATCTAATGTTCCGGGAAAAAGCAGAACTGCCGCGAACGCTGTGTCCCTCACAGTGTGGGTAGCAGGTGGAATTATTCACAGAAAATGACAGTTTTCTACATTTACTTCTAGGAAACTGCAGAAAACATTCACCGAGCCCGATCGCCCAGATCATTTCTCTTACCTCCTGAGTAGGTATCGCCATCTGTCGGCAAATTTCAAAAGTAACACTATTTTGTGGTCTCCGAGACTTGCGCCGCGTTCACGTTTAGTTTCCAAATCGTCTAAATCCAAGCCCCATTGGGCGACATAGATTAAAATGCTGATCTTAAAGGCTATGCATTTATTGCTTTGATGCGGCAGAAAACGTTTTCCGAGACTGAAACACGTCTTAGACGCTGTGTTTTGAAAAATCACCTATACGCCAGTCACAGCGCACAAGGTAAATGCATGCTTGCCAGTCAGAATATTATATTTTACATAGGCGGTAAAAAAATATGCACTCCTTGAATAAACGTTTAAAAACGAGGGCAGACTCGCTGTCAAGCGGCGAAGTTTTGCCCGTTTAGGTCGAAAGCGCGCAAAGGTGTGCAACATTGAACCAACCGAAACATCAGTTGCGAGCCCGGATGAATGTATCGAAGACCGTCGACTTCTCGACAAAACGAGAGAAAAAAACAAACAAACGGCCTCACTTATAATGTGTTGCCATAGAATCGGCCCCGCCTCGAACTTAGAAATAACACCAGCAACAGCTGCTGCCCAGAAATGCAGGAGTGCGCGCGATGCCGACGTCGACGCCGACAAAACATTGCCCGTTCCTCCGAGTACTGCACCTACTACGGTAATCGCTCTCACCATATTCTTTGGCCACCTTTGAATGAACTACCGCGCTACCAGGCGTCTGGCTAGGACATCCACTGCCAAAATTCATTATAACTGACAGGAATAGCCAGAGTTTTTTCAGAATGAGTTCCTCGGACGACAGGAAACGGCTCAGCCCCCAGGAAGTGTTCTCTGCCGATCAGGCAGCGGCAGCTGGAAGTGAGCTCAGAGACGACGACCCTACAGGTAGACGCACGACACGGAGGCGACGGGCACGTCTCGATCCGAAGGAAATGGGCGACAGGCAAGCCGCCGGCGGAACAGCTGGGCCTCCTGGCGACGACGGCGCCAGCTACGCGTCGGACGACGAGAGCGGCAACAGCCAGCATGCCAAGCAGGCACGCTTGGGCAGCGCAGGTGACCGTCGTGGCGAGCGTTCAGCGGCGGCGACTATTTCCGAGGGCGGCGGCGGCGATGGGCAAGACGTGGACAGCGAGATGGAGGACCCGACTGGGCTGGAAGGGGCCGCCTTCCAGAGCCGGCTCCCTTTCGACAAGATGACGGCTCAGGAAGCGGCCTGCTTCCCAGACGTGGCGCAGGGCCCGCAGCAAACGCAGAAGGTATTCCTGCACATCCGCAACCGGCTGCTGCAGCTGTGGCTGCAGAACCCCAAGATGCAGCTGATATTCGAGAACGCACTTCCGCAAATCGAACCACCGTACAACAGCGACGTGCCTTTCGTGATGCGTGTACACGCCTACCTGGAGCGCCAAGGGCTCGTCAACTTCGGCGTCTACGAACGCATCCGTGGTCCGCCAGCCAAGAAGCACGGAAAGGTCATTGTCGTAGGAGCCGGCATCTCGGGCCTGGCTGCGGCGCAACAGCTCCAGCAGTTTGGCATGGAAGTGATCGTGCTTGAGGCTCGAGACCGAGTCGGCGGTCGTGTGGCTACTTTCCGCAAGGGCAACTACATTGCCGACCTGGGTGCCATGGTAGTCACGGGATTGGGCGGCAATCCCGTGGCCGTGCTGAGCCGGCAGATCAAGATGGAGCTGCATCGGATCCGTCAGAAGTGCCCGCTCTACGAGTCCAATGGCACCACTGTGCCTAAAGACAAAGATGAGATGGTAGAGCGCGAGTTTAACCGGCTTCTTGAGGCAACATCTTACCTGTCGCACCAGCTTGATTTCAACTATATACAAGGCAAGCCAGTGTCCCTTGGCCAGGCGTTGGAATGGGTCATAAAACTTCAAGAGAAACATGTAAAAGAAAAGCAGATTGAGCACTGGAAGCTTATATTGGAGATGCAAGAGAAGCTTAAGACAAACCAACAGCGCATGCTGCAGCTGCGAGACCACATTGAGGCCTTGCACCAGCAGCACAAGGAGCTTGCCTCTTCCAAGGCACAGCGTGACGTCACGCAGGAGTTTGTGCTGCGAAGCAAACAGCACGAACTAACATGTACCTGCCGGGAATGGGACCAACTTGTTGAGCAGCAAAAAGAGATAGAGGATAAGTTGCAAGAGCTGGAGGCATCTCCGCCAAGTGACGTCTACCTCTCGTCTCGCGATCGACAGGTGCTTGACTGGCATTTTGCCAATCTAGAGTTCGCCAATGCCACTCCTTTGAACAACCTGTCACTGAAGCACTGGGATCAAGACGATGATTTTGAATTTACTGGTGCACATCTGACTGTACGTAATGGTTACTCATGTGTTCCTGTTGCACTTGCAGAAGGGCTCGAAATTCGGCTGAACACTGCTGTCAAACAGATCCGCCATGGGAGCACGGGAGTCGAAGTGCTAGCTGCTAACACCCGGAGCAGTGGTGGTCTCATCAGTTTCAAAGCAGACGCTGTCCTTAGCACACTCCCACTTGGTGTCATGAAGCAAGCAGTGCAGGGCAACCCTAATGTACCAAACACCGTGCAGTTCATTCCACCTCTTCCAGAGTGGAAAGTTAGTTCCATTCAACGGCTAGGTTTTGGCAATCTCAATAAGGTGGTGCTTTGCTTTGACCGTATCTTCTGGGATCCCAATGCTAACCTTTTTGGACATGTTGGCAGCACAACAGCTAGCAGAGGTGAACTCTTCCTTTTCTGGAACCTTTACCGAGCACCTGTGCTTTTGGCACTAGTAGCTGGTGAGGCAGCAGCCATCATGGAGAATGTTAGTGATGATGTCATTGTGGGGCGCTGCCTGGCTGTGCTGAAGGGTATTTTTGGCAGCGTGCCGCAACCTAAGGAAACCGTTGTGACCCGCTGGAGAGCTGACCCATGGTCAAGAGGTTCTTATTCCTATGTGGCCACAGGGTCCTCTGGAAGTGATTATGACATCTTGGCAACTCCTGTGACGCCGCCCTCTGTGGTTCCAGGTTCATCACAGCCACAGTCACTGCCCCGGTTGTTCTTTGCTGGTGAACACACAATTCGCAATTATCCAGCAACCGTGCACGGTGCATTACTCAGTGGGCTGAGAGAGGCCGGTCGTATTGCAGATCAGTTCCTAGGCTGTCCATATGCTCCTCCGAGGCAGCCTCAGTCATAGGCATTCTCTAGCATCAGTTACGCCATCATAACTTCTTCAAATGTGTTTGTGAATGGTAGTAATCATGGCTTCCCAGTGCATTCCCGGTGTAGATCTGTGTGATGTGCTTCCTGATCTATTTGAACAGATTCTCATGAAGTTCTATTGCATATTCAGGTTCGGTACCTCGGAGCCAATAAAAAGTGTGAAAAGTCAATTTAGAGGTAGGTGGCATGAGCTATGTTCATAATATAAACAATACAATATATTTTAAGTGGGCTTATGCAATAACAGTGACACTTTACCTCTCTATTTTGTTTTAGGTTGTTAGTGTTCTTGATTATTAAGTTTTGGGTTGGCATCATATGTTATGGCATGTTTTCAGCAACGCACCTTAGCAGGTCATGATGTATGAACATCTTGAGCCGCCCTGATTTTTTTTTTTTTTTACATGTATGTCCAGAAAAGAGGCTCTATTAAAATGTGGATGTAAAAGTTGGAGAGGGTGACATTAGTGATGAACTGCTGTACAAGCAAGATACTGTGTGCTGGAGTATTGTTGGATAAATCCCGATGCTTTTCGCACCACAACTCTGGCCCTCTCTTGCTGTGACCCTCTCTAGCTTGAAGATGTGTTACATAGTAGCAGCTGTGTACCAGTCACAACAAGTATACTACAGCCGTAAGAAAAAATTTGAAATTATGCCGTAATAGCAAAGTTACAGCCATTTGCTGAATGACTACGCGGCTGCCGTGGTTTCTCACTCACCTCCACTACCCTCCCCACTGGTGCTCTCTCCTCACCACACTCTCATCAACTCCACGCAAAGCAGCGAAAGCTACTGGTTGGGTCATGTAAACAGACCAGAACAAAGGCTCCTCCACTGTCTGCCCCTAATCGCCCTCTGTGTGACACCAAGTGAATGGAAGTTCCATAGAAGGTTGAGTGGAGCACAATGGGCAAAATTCTTTCCATTCTCGGAAGACAGCTGGCTCTTGTCATGATGGCACTATCGTCCCTCGCTGACCGACCAACAAACAGCTTTTACATGGCGATATCGTGCACAACACCCTGCTGGTGTTGCAATGTACGAAGAAGGGACAAGGAGAACCCAGAGAGGAGCACGGGACTGTTTTTGAACACATAGCTTCCCCATGGTGCATAGAGCTGCTATATTCAAGAAAGATTAGCATCGCAGTACACTGTGCACCATATGTGTGTTTATTTAAAAAATGTCATAGGTGGTTTAGAGGCCCTTTAATGATGTCGCTACAGAGCTGTCAATTTGGGTCATAATGCAGGAAGGATGTCACTCGGGCCAAAGATGGTGACCAAAAAGGAAGAGAAATAGAATAGAATCATTACAGTATTCAGTCCTGATAATATTATCGGTAGGTTTGGACATCATTAAGAGGCCCTTTAAGCTTTCTAACCAATAATGTTTTGGTTTTAGTCATTACGTGATATTGGTGGAAATTCATTTCATGGAACTGTCCTGCTCTCATTTACAGACTTTACTGTATGTTCAACTGGTTGTGCTGAATGGCTGGATTAGGTGTTATTTATCTGTATTCAGTGATTAGTAATAATTGCGGAAATTTCCACTATGTTTTAAGCTTTTTGATGGTTCTGTGACACGGCACTCAACATTTTATTTGCAGCCATATTGCACGTCTATATCAACTGTTTCGCGTGTTTAAAGAGTTATGTTAACTACATTGTGTCATCACTATTCATATCTTGCAACATGTGCACTCTCATTTTGAGACCTTTTTTTTCATTTTCAAGAAATTTGGATGAATTGGGGCTGCTTGATTTTGGTAGTGCATGCCACCTAGGTATAGTATGTCTGCATCTCGCGCTCCCAAGCTTGTGTGACCTGCTTATATTTACTGTCAAAACCATTTTATTATATTTAAGGTCGTTTGCCTAGCACATTCTGCGACACTAGAGGTATGTTGGCCACGCAATGTCCAATACTGTATGAATTGCCATACCTCTTTCTGTTTAAAAGCCAGAAAATTGCTGCATCACCATTGTATGGATTCATGTGGTTCAAACAGATTTATACTTTAACCTTAAAGATGGCAGCTGCCTTAACACACGAAACAAAAGTTTACTGTCATTGTCATGAGCATCAAGCAACAAATGTGGCATCCATTGCCGTTTGTGGGCTGTCAAGTTTCATGATGTGATTCATTGTTGAAACAGTCCATAAGTGAACCCTCATTGTTGGTCATTTATGTAAAAGGAGAAGCCAGTGCACTGCTTGCCAATAAGACTTGTTACATATTGGTTGACAAAGGGAGCAGGACAGGAGTAAGCAGTCAAAGTTCAAAGCATCTAGACCATTCTGTGGCATACCATTTTGAATGCAACAGGAGAATGATGACTAACTAAATTGGCCCTGCTGGAATCTACAATATCTTACTACACTACTCACTTGGTCATCACTCTGCTGTTAGCCGTCCTTGTACACTCCTGTACCAATTTGCTTGAAAGCCAGAGAAAAAAAATATTCTTCAGCTACACCACAACAGCAATTACCCCTTACTATGGAAAGTGTGGGGAAACCACATGTGCGATTGCCATTGCATATTCCTAAATTATTACAAACACTCAAAGCATAAATATGTCTTGTAGAACAGGCATCTAGGATGCAGGGCAAAGCTGCACTGTATGTACCTGATGTGAAACACTTCATCATGCCATTCAATAATTGAATGCTTGTGCACATTCAATGTCTGCTGAAAATTACAAACTGCAGCCTTTTCTTTAATATTATATAAATAAGTTCTTATACCATAGGTATAATGCACCTTGATTTTTAAACAAGGTGTTCTTGGTATTTTGTGCATGTTGTATGCTTACTTCATTCTGTCACTCTCTTGTGGTGTAAGGAGTGACCATAATTTTATTTCATCAGCATTTAAGTTCCTACAAGCAGAAGAACCTAATTTTAAAAATATTGACTATACTAGAATAACCTTGATCCAAGCACATGCATTACTAGAGTTTGTGGTACCCACAACAGGGCTCACCAAATCACGTTCCCCTTGGCTACCTCTGAAGCAACTCGACACAAAGCTATGAAAAGTTGCTTACACAGCTAAAAATAATACGTCGCCATCACAATATGCAACATTGTGGGCGGCCTGCTCCTTGCGACACCATTGTATCCCTCTTCAAGGTTGGCTCTTGTAGCATGTGCAGCACTATTTTAAACTTGTGCACTAGCAGGTAAACATACTCGGCTGTAATGTTGTGCTTCAGCTGAGTGTTTGTTTTGTTTGCGCTTCCATGCACATTCCAGTATCTGTACAAGATGGCTGGTTGTCTTGTTTCCAGATATAGTGTATTTTCCACATATATACATGCTGAATATGTGTAGACTGATTGACCTAAGAGCTGTGTGTTCAGATTCTGGGCACTTTGATGCTAGTCCTTCTGGCACACAATGTGACCTTGCTGAGCAGGGTTTTCTGAGTACTTATAAAGAATAATGCAGGTCACTATTCTTTAAGTGACACAGCTGTGTTGAAGCTGGTAGGCAGGAATTTAGTTCTTTTCAGAGAAAAAGCCTGTTATACTTTGTCTCTTATAGGCACCAGTGTAATAAGTCTGCTACCTTTTAAATGTATTGTGCGTTCACAATCCTTGTGCATTGTAATGTTAGACAAGTGTACCTAGATGCAGCTGTCTGGAAGATTGTTGGCAGCACTTTAGTGTTTCCCCAAGAAGAGTTCTGTTATGTTTCATCTCTTATAGGTACTACAGCAATAAGACTGCTCCCCTTTAAACATTCATTGTGTTCATTTTCCTCGTGCATTCTAATGTCGGAAGAGTGTGCTTAAACTACAAGTGTCGGGACTTGCAAACTGGGTTTTTTTATGCACCTGTGATCCTGTTATGTGAGTGGCCATAAACGTTACTTACCGAGATTCTCTTTCTGCACAGTTAAAGAGGCTGAAAAGGAATATTAAGCTAAAGCTGGATTACACTTCTAGGGTGCAAATACCGTGTGGAACTTTTATAAGCCAAAAAGGATGCAGAAAGGAAAGAGAGATGACCAAAGTCATTTTGAAATTTCTATTCCAGCTACTTGTGACATTGTAGATTTTTGCAGCACCTGCTAGATGGTAGACTATAATTCATTCAGAAGTAAGCAGAAGTAACGTGGCAAAATTTATAGGCTTGCACAGAAAGGGCTTGACAGGACAACATTGAAGATGCTGTACATAGTTCAGGCATGAATTTCAAGAGCTGAAAGTTTGGATCCATCCTACTGTACTGAAAAAACACAAATGGGGGTTTTAGAGGGGTAATCTGCAGCCTTGAAGCTGTTTTACTGTTTCCATTTAATGTCCCTTGGAAAACGTTTCCCGAACTGTTTTGTGCAGAATAAATGAAGTGTTCAATGTGTGATTGGTTCCTCAGACTGCTTTTGGGAACCACAGTGATGAAAGTACGCAAAAGTACTGATTGAAACAGTTGCCTCATTTTTGCACCACGCCATTCGTTTTACTGGTGCAACATGCATAGGAATGGCGGCGGCAAAAAGTTAGAATTTAACCCCTGCTATAACATCACATGCAACACTGTACACAGATTTTTTTCAGTGGAGTTTGAGTGCCATCTCCGAGGACTGTTACAAGTGCAATGACTGTCAAAGGAGAGACTGCCCAACACCAAGACACGCGACGGAGAATTGTAGCCATGGGGGGCATCATGGTTTGTTGACAGTGCACAAGTGAATGAATTCAGGTGCAACTTCCATGACTCGGTTCACGAAATCAATGCTGTTGCTTTGGAGCTAGGCCATTGCCTCGCACTGCACCTCTTATTGAAAACAGTCCACAAAAACACAGTCCGTAAGAAGCCCAGACATCAAAAGATTCCTAAAACAAGTGTGATAATGTTTTCCCTTGAGGACTGTGTCCCATGAAGTGCGGAAGCAAGAGGCTCGCGCACAGCAAGAATTTATGATAATGACCTCCAGGACTGTGCAACTCGACTAGACATTGCGACTGTGCAGCCTGGTCACGTGTACGGTGCTCGTTCCGCATTGTGATTGGACAACCAATGGGGAGAGAGTCACGACTGAGGACTGGGGAGACCTTTGGAGGGTAGATTAAGATCAGATAAGATATTTACTTATGATTAGAATTTCTGCTCATATTCTTCGGGAATGGAGCCCAACTGCGGTGGCCCATGGCCTATGGTGTTCAGCAGCTGAGCAATTTCATTTGCTTTCAAGAGCATTCACTTTCTCGCTGAAATAAGGCCGGCTGTCCGTAGTCGTATGGAAAATAAAGGGTTGAATGCTTAAGAAAGCTGCATACAGTAACCTGCACAAGCAGTTTCCTTGTAGGATTTCTTGCTGTAAATGAGAAACTGCGATCATCTGCAACTATGGAACTCGTAAGAGCAATGTGAAAATGCCAAGTGGACCTAGCAGCATAAAATATGACACCTTGTCACCATCACATGTTTATAGACCGCCCCGACGCTGTTTTTACATAATGTGTTTCGTTTCATTCACAGAAGTGACCTGAAGGTTTGTGGCAAAAGTAAGTTGTGTGGCATTGCTATATTCTTGGACAATTTTTCCTTCGTCTTCCAGACTTTGTACCAATCTTCCTTGCAGAATCTTTGGTGGGTGTTTTGGCCCTTCGTAAATCAAATTTGTAACTATTCTCTGTCTTTGTACTCCTGAGCAAACAGGCCTATATCTAAGTGAAACGGCAGTTGATGAAGGCATTGTGTTCTTGGAAAAATAAGAACGAGAATGCGAGGGAAATATTTGAAGCCTACCTTGTTAAGAAAAACTGAGCAAAATGTATCAGTGACACGTCGCTCTGCCGTTGAGAAAATGCTTTGTTGGAAAAAATGGCATGAAACCAGAAAACCATTACCTGGTTTTCTTTCTGTTTTCGAATGCGTTCCTGTGGTTCTGCGCATGCCTAATAAATCAGTTAGTAGTGACAGCTGTCTTACCTCCTTCGCCTATGTGCGCTAATTTTCACACCTCTTCTAATAAAGGTTTTGCGCTTACCGCTGCTCTCATCAATAAAAACGAATCTCGAAGGTCATGCTTTTCTGCATCGCGGACAACAACATTGGCATAGCCGCCATAGTACATACCACTATAAACGGTGGTTTATAGCACCTATTGCACCTATTCACGGTGCACTGCGCCTAGACCCATAGGTGTTCTGTACTAGACCCTCGATTCCCCGAGGTGCAGCAGTGCACCCTGCACCCCCGTGCTCGAATGAACGGGGTGCAATGCAAGGTGCCGCCGCGGTGCACTGCACCCACGATGACTGCACCCTTGAACCTTGCAGCAAGTGGGTGCAGCCCGGCACCCCCTGCACTTTTTCGTTGAGGTGCCGTGCACCTTTTTCTGAATCAAACAAGAGGCGTTGATCGAACAAACCTACTGCGAGGGGTCCCGAGTGCCGACGGAGGCAAATTCAAAATTTTATCTTGACAAACCGAAAAAAACAGTTCCAGTCGTTATACTGAACGGTCTGGGCCATAAAAAGCGTAATTTCTGCTAAGTTTGAGCAGTAACAGATTAAGCGATATATGCACGTCAGTGTGCCACGCAACGCCAGCAAATAATAAAAACAAATCTCGAAGGCCGTACTTTGTCTTACTGCAGATGCCGAAAGCGACCAAGAAACGTCATAGCCGGTGTGTATCAATGGACATCGCTCACTGCCAGCGCTCACCGCTAATGGCGCAGACGTAAGTAACTTGACGTTTTCTTTAAAATATACAGAATACGAGAATATGATCTTTCTGCAGAATTTTAGCAGGAATAAAGCAGCAATAAGGGTCAAAAAAATTTTTTTTTGCTATTTGCAGGAAAATGTTTCTGTGTTGTACCATTATCATCAGTATCATTTCGCTGTCGCGCCAAATTGTTGAAAAGACGAACGCAACGAGCGTTGCTTTGAGCAGGTACGATGAAATATGAAATTGTAAAATGATGTGGTCTAACGTGTGCGCTAATTTTGACGGTGAAACCACACTGTTTGGTCAACGCAATGAAGAGAAAGCTGGATCTCAACTATACGAAGTGCGTACACAGTTTACAATTTGTGCGGACACTCCTGGCGTGGCAGTGAACCCAACTGTGAAGGGCGTTGTTACGCAGAAACATCTTGCGGTTGCGATAGACGATGTTGTCAAAGTATTCAAGCATGGTAGCTTCCTCTTCTCTACGCGTTTCAATGCTGCCGTCGATGCCGTTGCTTTGTGCAGCGACGTACTGGATGGACTTCTCATTGTTGCGGAAAGAAGTGCCAACCTTCACATATTCACCGTCGAGTCTGCCCAGTCCATCGTCAAGGTACCTGTTCCTAGCACAGAAAATGATGATACCACTGCGCTCTTCCGTTCCGTGGACGTGAAGAAGAACAGTGACAGCTACACCGTGTGCGTGCTAACGGGACACCATGTCATAACAGCCACAATCAGCGACGCCGTGATCGCGCAGCTCGCATCGGCGGACCAGCCACACTTGTCGCCGCTCCAAATCCGCATAGTCGACGTTAATCAACACGCGAGTCGAAATGACTTTATGCTTTCTTTGGTATCAATGGCTAGCGCCTGTGTGTTGGGTGACGATTTGCTGGTCACTGGTGGACAAGGAGCTGTTTGCTGCATTCCCATGGACTCCAACAGTTCGGCTTATGGCATCCTTAATAACATTGCTGGCGAACGGGTTCGTAAAATGGTTGTAGTAGACAGCCTCTGCACTCTGCTTACTCTCACTGAAGGCAGCCGTCTCGTCACCATCTGCTTGAAGACTTTCCTTATCAAGGACATTTGGTCGGAAAAAACCGTTACGGACTTTGTTTTCTGCGAAGAAGCCGCCGCAAAAACCGAGCGTGGACCTGAACAAGAATGCAGAATAGCGGTGCTCACAGCTATTTCTGAAACTTCAACCAGAAGACTGGAGATCTACAGGTTCCCTGACTTTTCCATGCAATATGCATTGGAAGTTAACGAGACCTGCCACATGATGGCATTTTGCGACTCTTTAGAAAATTTCTGGATAGTTGAAGGCTTTACTGATAATGAAGAAGCTTTAACTGGACTCAGAGTTCGGACAATCAGTGAGGCACTCCCAGAAAATCATTTGATGAAATTGATCAACAAAAACAAGTTTTCAGAGGCTGAAGAATTTGCAAAGCTGTTCAACCTCTCTGTTGAAGAAGTTCACTGGCACCACCTTCTGTACATTCTCAAGAGCCTTAGTACTAGGCTGACAGATGCATCGATGGATGAAGAGGATGAACTTAAGCTGGTCCATGAAGTTTTTAACTTGGTGAAGGTGCTTCCAGATGTCCTACAGGTAGCTAGGTGCTGCATTGAGACACCTTTTGCCTCACCTGCTGTTGCATCTAAGCTGTTCCTTTTCTTGCAAGGACATGTATCGTCTGCAGAAGGTTGTGACATTGAAGAACGTGATAGCGTATCTGCTCAGATTATGTTGCTACTGAACAGAGCTACCACATTCAGATTTTTGTGTGACAGTGACTTTAAAAGTGACTGGTTTGCATTTTCACAAGCTGACCTCATCCAGGAGATTTGTGTCCTTTTCAGAGATGATCACATGCCTGCAGGATTTTTCATTTGGGAGCGTCATCAGGATGAGTTCTTGCGAGGCTTGAGCTGTGATGTTGTAGAGCATCTTTTAGATGCCATTCCAATAACCGTGGAGCTCTCATCCCTTTTACAGTGGCTTAAAGGCAGCTTTCTGCCTCTAATAGTTGATTCGTTGCCTGAGAGCCTTGAATACATTTGCCAATGGATTGTAGATAGAGTTCTGCAGATGGAATTCCGCAATAAGTCACTCTGGCCTTCTGGAGCCCTGAGACTTGTGAAGGTCGTCTTGGATCATTTCCAATTGACCTGTACAATTGCAGACTGTTTTCCATTGAAAACTTGGCTGATCGTGTATGGTGTGCCGAAAAGAATAAGGGACAAGACAAGTGCACTGTGCAAGCTGTACCATCTCTCCTTGGATCTCCAGAACCTTGAAGTTCTGTGGAGCAAATACAAGTGCTGTCTCACCCTGCAAGAGCTGCAAAACACTGACAAGCAGGAAGTGGCATTTGCAATCCTCGATGAAGCCATTACAAAGCAGGAAGTTGCATCACTCGTGCAAGGATTTCTAATACAATTTGTTGAAACCAATGGGTTGGACATTTCAAATGTGCTGCAGTCCTATGTTGACAAAGTGCTTTGCTACAAAGGTGTCAGTTTGATGCATGATGAGCTTCTGGAAGACAAGATGGTTGCCTTAGCAGCACTTATTGATCACCCTCATTGTTGGCTTGTGGCTGTGAAGAAGATCCTCAGCCATGCACATGTGCCGTGGAGTGAAAGCATTCAAGGGCTTGCAGATCATGGTTCCTCGCTGAGAGGCTCAGCTGCCAGAGAGATTGACTACGAGAGGGATCGAATGCAGGCTAAAATGATTCTGTTGAGCTATGATGTCAACTTGTTTCGGTCAATGGGACTCAGCACTACTAGTACGCTGGTAAAATGCATTTTGCTTTCTGAAAAGCAAGAAGCATTGCAGGATGCTCTCACTGTTGCCAAGAACTTAGGCGACATGTCAGAACTTGATGTCTTTTTGCTTTACCTGCAAATGGCTTATGTGAAAGCCGACATTAATAGATTTGCTGAGGTTTTGCAGAGTGTCCCACAGGAGCTATTCCTTAAAGTTGCTCCCAGACTGTCGTCATTTGCAGAGCTCCTCCTGAAACGTCACAATACATACTCGGAGGCGAAAGTTGCTGATCTGATGGAATGCTGGCAATACTTACTGAGCGTCTTGCAGCAGACTTCAAGTGCTAGTGACATTGGTTATGGTACACTGCACCGTCAGGTGTGCCAGGGAATGGTGCTGAGAAGGGACTTTGGCATCACTGTTTCTGCGGCTGAGCTCTGTTGTGAAAGTGACAAGCATGAAGTCTTAAAGCAAGGCTTCCAGAAAGTCTTGCTGAGTGAACCCGCACAAGATCAAGATGCATGTAAGATTATCTCTAGAAAGGCACTTTACCTTGCTGGAGTCTTGAAGCTTGATTTGCAGTCTGCCATAGAAGTAATGCTCACTTTGGTGCTTGAGCTTAAACGAGATGACATGGTGGACTCATTGTGCACTTGCCTGCTGGAGCTTCACTACATCCGAGAGTCTGTTCTTGTTATCTTGCCCCTGATATTTTGTCAGTGTGAAGATGTGTTGCACATAGCTACTAACGTACACAAGATCGCTTCTCGTATAGGACTGGCATCCACAGTTAACAATGTCAAGAAGTGTACAAATGTTGCTCTTTGGGCCGACATTTTAATGCAAGCATCAGTTCTACTCGGCAGTGTTGACCATTCTTCGACTGTTTCTGCATGTGTATGCTCGACCAAGGAACAGAATTTTCTGCACAGTAGGCATGGGTATGCACTAGACAAGAAGCAAATGCTGATGCACCTAGCTGCTCTTGGAAAATCTGTGTGGAACTTTCTAGACAAGAAGCACCCAGGACTTCTTGAAGAAGTGAAGCTCCACTTGCAAGCAACCTGCCAGTACCTTAGCCAGAGATCTCAAGATGAGCTTTGCCTGTCTGTGGTTGCAACAGTTTTCCAGATGTTTCTTGACATCCCACAGCAACACTCAGTGCACAAAGCACTTCAAGAAGTGACTGAGCACCAGATCAGCAAAAATACAATTTCAATCATGACCCGGGCTTCAGCTAGAAAGCATGCCGACATGCCTTTCTTGAAGGGCTTGCTGTGCAACCTGCAACCTCGAAAGGCACTTGCAATGTTGAAAAAGCTTCTTGGTCAGTGCAACAGCAACTTCAGATTGCTCAAAACTGTTGCTACTGTCGGCTTTGAACTATGCAGTGACTCAGCCCAGAAAGCTGCATTTCGAGCTGTCGTGAAAGGTGCCTACTGGTGCCAGAAGTTGGGTAAAGCTGACATTTCTTTTGCAGATGCGATGACAAACCAAAACCCTGCTATCTTACAGTCTGTTCTTGAGCAAATGGAGAAGTCTTCGTTGATTGATGTTGATGACCTCATTAGTTACTGCAGTTCCTTTAACATAAACATAGAGGTGTCCCTTTCTCGAAGACTTGAGTTCCTTCTGTGTACTCAAGCAGAAGACCCCTGTATTAAGAGGCGGAGCCTGCCACAAATACTAGCAGAGGCTTCTCGTGTGCTTGAGAAAATGCCGAAGGTGTCGGTGCAAAAGGTACTCATGAAGAGTCTAACCAAGGTAAACCCATACCGTTACGAAGTTTTGCGATTTGGCTATGACTACATAAGAGCCATTGAAGAAGGACCAGACAGCAGTGTTCAGAGGGAAATTGATATACTGCACTTCCTTGAGTCGTATGAAAGGTACAGCCCTCCTTCAGAACACGAAATGGACGTGTGGTGTGAAGAATATCCGGTGGCTGAGATTTCGTCTCTGATGCAGTCAAGACTACCATTTCGCCATTTGCTTAAGCCATCATTGTGGCATTTCATTACCAATGAGTTGCACCCTGAAACTGCAGATGCATGGCTGAATGTTGCAGACACACTTAGGCTGAACGAAGATGACATCCGGTTCATTGCCGTAGATAATGCCATTCGGATGTGGAGTGCACAACAGCATAATGGGAACATACTAGATTCAGCATTTATTTCAAGTGTCAAGAGACTGATAGTGCAGATGAACAAGAAGGAAAAGGCTGTTGCATGCCTGATGAATCTTCTAGACAACTTGCCAAAAGGCCCAACAGCCACGAGTGTAGCTAAGGTGTGTGCTACATTGCCCGATGCATTTTTTGCATCTGGCGAGGCAAAATCTAAAGTGAGTGATGCAAAGATGAAATTTAGAAGGAAGTACATAAAGCACCGAAATGAACAACTACTCAAGCAGCACAATTTTAACTCTTCTTCGTACTTGGCACTCTGTGGCAAAACAGCAGACCTTGTAGCTGCATTGCTGGAGGATACAAGGTGGCACCTTGTTTTTTCTGATACCTCAGAACTTTACAGCTGCATAAGCCAGATTGCTGCAACTGATGGTGTTGTCTCGGTAGACTTTTCTGGTCTCCTTGAGAAATCTATAAAGCGTTGGCTAGGGTTCCAAGCCCCTGAATACACTGGCGATGAAAGTACCTTGGAACCTTATTTAGAGGCAAGTCATGTGGGCAGTGCAAGGAGATCTGCAGGTTTCATCACCATTGTTCATCTGATGCAGCATATTCCAGAGCAGATGAAGGAAGTGCTTTCTTGCATTGCATCAGTGAGTGACGGCTTCATTGGGCTGAGACCACGTGTCGTCGCCATGATGTGCATGCTAGCTGGTTTGGGAATCTCACATCCCACTCTTCTCGATCTGCCGCCGAAGAGCTGTGTATCCAGCCTGGAGGAATTGAGAGCTTTGGCTTACAAAGCCAGATTACAACAGCTTGGTGTACCACTCCCGTCTTTAGATCTTGATGCAGATGGTGCCTCTGAAATTGTCAATGCAGTCCTTCATTTACACAACCACAACGCTGTGGCACTAGAGTTGGTGGGCAACCTCTGCATCGAGTATCATGTGCAGGCTGCACCAACTTGGGAAGCATTTCTGTCAGCTGCCACTAGTGCTGGCGCAACTGATGTCCTTTGCCGTGTTTTGCCCACACTGGGTGGCCACCCGCTATTATGGTCCAAACCAGCATTCATTTGTGCATGGCAGTATGCCCTTCAGAGTGCACCAGCCTCACTGTTTAGTGCATCAAGTGGACTTCTGCACTTGTTTCTTCGCTGCCCATCTGTCCAAAGTCTTCCACCCTTGCTTCACGAAGATGATGTTTACTGTGATCAAGAGGGAATCATGTTCTACTTTGTGTACATGTTGGTGAGAGAGTCAGGAAGTGTTCAGTACAGTGCAAGAAAATTGTTAAAGCAGTTTTCTTCAAAGTTACTGAAGTTGCTAAAAGCTTGTAAAGATCAGGTGAACATTCTAAAACTTCCAAACACAAATAGAGTTTTTCAGGAGATGCTTTAGTTGCTTTTTTGTAACAAAGGTATGATAACTGTGGTGGAACTGTGCCTCAACAGAACTGTGACTGTGATGGAAGTTTTGTTATTATTAACAACATGGTATTAAAAACATAAACAGTGTTGCCATACCTACTCATTCTTCAGTAAGTAATTTTCTTAGTGGTCTACTGATTCCAGGATAAAATGAAATATCTACTGATTTCTGTGGTTTAAAGTAACATCTTGGTAATCTTCGGTGTAGTAACTAAGGGTCGCCAGGACGTGTCTTCGGCAGCTGCTCTGCTAAGGTTGGAGGTGGGAGCATCATTTTGCTTTTGTGCAAGGAGAGGAATGGTCTGCCGTACTTGGAGTGCGAGGAGACGCGGCAACTTACCGCAGTTTTGATCTCAACGGAAATTGTAGAGCGCCCATTTAGTCTCATTTAGTTCAGCTAAGGAAATTGGAGTAAAGCCATCCCAAGGATCTAATGTAGAATGAATAGCCGGAAGCCTGGCCGTAAATCGATTTTCTAGGCCTTTGGCAATCTCTTCTAGGGAGGCGCTCAGTTCCTGCGGAGTCAAAACAATTGAATCTAATGTTAAGGGTGTTGGTAGTACCTTCCTAGCACGAAGGAATGCAAATAAAGCATGCTTATTTTTTGAATTAGATAGATAATTGTAATGTCTAATATCGTATTCTTCTTTGGCTCAATTAACAGTACGGTTAAATACACCAGCATGAAACTGATAATTTTTCCAATTTGTCGGGTACTGATTATGCAGAAGCATTTTCCAAGCGGCCTTTCTTTTTCTATAGTCCCGCGTACACTCATTATTCCACCAACGACAAGCGGTGCCTTTAGCCAAAGGGATGACGAATTCAGCTTGCTTCCGGGAATCCTCTAGAATTGAGAAAATGGTTGAAGCAATTTCCTTATCATTGGCGTTGGCAAGTTTCGAAACGGCAGAACGCAAGAAAGTCTTAAATTTCGTATGGTCTATAAATGTGCATGCCTGGTATTCTAAAGATGTTATTTGACAATTGATTTCAAATGACACAGGAAAATGATCACTGTTGGTTGCCGAGTCAACTGCCACCCACGACAAAACCTTGATGCCAGGGCTACAAAATGTCAAATCTAACACTGAACGGAAGGGTCCTCTAGCAAACGTTACTTGTCCTGTGTTCTGACATGAAAGGTGACTATCAATAGTCCACTCCCAAAGTCGCTTACCACACAAATCTGTTTTTAGCCCCCAGGACACGTGATGCGAATTAAGATCCCCTACAAACAAAATTTCTTTTCTACAGGCAGCCACAGCCCTATCAAGTTGACGTGTACTTTGCACACCGCTGGGGAAATAAGCATTTATAATTACATTTGTTGTTGTTGACCCGAGTTGTCTTGGCGCATAATCACAGTGGGATATTGGCCGTGTTTGGTGCAACCGATGTGAAGTCATTTGCGCTGTGTTACCCTTCCTTTCTATAGCTGCATGTTTCTGCATTAAATAACCAATAAACTTGTTTGTTTTCTCCCACAGAATGGCCACTTCCTACTAAATCTTTTTTGTTGATCTACAGCATCTACGGATTGCTAATTTAATACGAATGTCAAGCGGTGGTGCACTTTCGATCACGATCATGTCTGATCGGGACCATATTACTCAGTCACGATTGGCTCCTTTGCATAAGTTGTGGGAGCTCACTGCGATCGAAAGTGGTCCTGTGACACCAGTATAACACACTTATTACATGCCGTCACGCCTACACTCTAGACATAATATATAATAAAAACGGGAAAAAAAGGGGGGGGGGGCAGGATGTTAAGGGCTGCATTAAGATGCAAGTGCGAGCAGCCTATAAATACGCTAAAGTCACGCATATGCTGGCAAACTCTTCTTCAAAGACATCAAAGTGGAGTATGATGATGATGATAATGATCTAAAGAAAGGAAAGACGCTTGATTTTGCAACCCGTGAGGGAGCACGGAGTATAGAGCAAGACGCTTGGAAAGCCGACAAGAAGGTTTTCTGCGCATAAGAAAACGTAGACACGCTATCCTATGCCACTATTGTAATCTAAATTTGTTTTTTATAGGTTTTCAGGCGCAAATACTTAAAATACAGAAATAATATGTGCTTTTCTGAACTCTTTCTCGTCGCCACAAGGTGGCGTCATGTCGCAGAAACAGCTAGGGTGCCTCGATGCCAGCGCTGGCGCTGGCATCGAGGCACCCTAGAAACAGCGATAGTGATAGAACACGCACCTATAAAGGGAGATATATAAGAAGGAAGAAGAAGCATGTGCTTGCAGCGGTAAAGCTAGGGAAACGATGGAGCATTAGTGAGTGAAGATATCTGCCCAGCGGTCGATTTAGGCACCAATGGGCTCCTTGAAACCCTTGAGTTCAGCGAGAGCAGGGGGGAAGTAAACATGTCCGCAATAGAGATTACACTCTAAGAACAGTTTACACCCTTTGGCTTGCCCCTTCTGCCACACAACAATAATCGTCATCTGCCTTGATGCGTTTCCTTTCTTTAACGCTGCGAGCCCGGAACTTTCCAGGAACGAACGGCACGCACGTTATCAGAAGGGGCACTCCAAAGGGTGTAAGCTGTTCTGAACTGTTCTAAGCAAAAGATTCGCGCTTGCTTCCGGAAGAATCGTGCCTTACCAACCACATGGATAGAGGTGGCCTACTTTACCCATCTCAGGCACTAAAAGACTTGGTTGCTGCGGTGGAAGATGCCTTCACGCATTGTTTCAGCTTTAACAAGTTGAAGGCTGACAGCATCATGGGCCTTATTTCCTGCCTGTCAATAAATAAGCTGGATATGGTTGGCTGTGCGCAGCATAGCGTAGAAATCACCAACCAAATGATACGGTTTTTTTTCATCACTAGGTTGCACGTCCTTGTCGCAGGAGAGAACGCATCGAAGCAAGGGAAACGAGAAAAAATGAAGTACCTCAAGTTGAGGCGCACAACATAACTGCATAACTGCAAAGTTTGTATCAGCAAGACCAACATATGTTTTATACAAACGCTTTATATGAAGCGTTTGTATATGTGAAGCAGGAATTGTTCACGTACATCACATTGTATGCCCAGAAATATCTGAATATCTGAACAGAATTTCCCACCCGACAAATTATTGTTTGCACTGCACCTTGTTCACCATTTCTGGGTATATACCTCCATCATATATTGGATTTGCGCTCCATTTCGTGTCATATTGTTTGTTTGAGAGCTAACAACTATGTATATAGAGTCGTGTGTATTACTTTATTAACAATAAATATTATTTTTTTTTTAAGGCATTTTTGACATTATCTGAGCGGTACTAAATACCGCTCAGATAATGGTTTCTAATATTGGAAACCAAATTTCCCTTAGCGCTCTCATTATGCTGAGTTTTGACCATTGGTGCCTACAGTTCTACCTTTCATTGCAAAATTAAACTTTAAAATAATCATGGTTCACTCGAGCGGCCCGTTTCAACTGATGAGGCGCGCACCAACCCTGCAGTAGACGATTAGGACAAGCGCCTGTAGCTCAAGACACTAATAAAGTCACGCCAGACAGAACTGCATATGGCACCCCCTAATAGTCCCTCAAAATGTAAAAGCGGCACTGGCAAACTGCAAACAATCGCCTACTGCGGAAGCTTTCTCTGTTTGGTGCAATTACGAGTTTCAAAAGTGTTGCACTGAGCGCGAAGCTAAAGCGCGGCGATAAAATGACCAAAATTTAGCACATAGTACGTTAGGCCAGCTGCGGTGATAAAGTCGCCTAGCCTTTAAATGATTTTCCGATGCAGGTATTGCGCCCCAAGAAGCCGCGGAGCGAGAAAGCACTTCACAGCGGACCCAAATAACCGCAGCGGACCTTGGCCAGCGTACGGGAGGCATCGTGAAGCCGATAGCAGCGCCGCCGCATCGTCCTGAAAAAATGCTGCCTCTCCGTCGCTCCGATGCCGACGCCTTCCCCTCTAGCCACCATATCGGGGTCACGGAGGAAGGAGACAGTTTCCTTCCTCCATGTCGGGTGCAATCACGGAGGTTAAATTATATAACCTCCTTGGGGCTAATGAAGCCATATACGTTGCCTGAAGGCATCAATGTTGCCGGATTCGAGACCCTCGTTATGTAATAAACCTGAAGAAAAGGGGTTAACCGAGAGGCCCGACTTTTATTAGCCATATCATGAGAAGCCAACAAACACTGACACCAAGAACAACATAGGGGAAATTACTTGTGCTTAATAAATGAAATAATGAAACAATCAATTAATGGACATTAAAGTGGACGAAAATACAACTTGCCGCAGGTGGGAACCGAACCCACAACCTTCGCATTTCGCTGGTTTAACTTAATTTAATTTTCATTGTTTTATCGTTTCCTTATTTCATTTATTAAGCACAAGTAATTTCCCTTGGTGTCAGTGTTTGTTGGCTTCTCATGATATGACCGTAGAGAAAGAAATTCAACTTTCTCTATGCTCTGACGTGGACCCACCGCACGTTGCTTCGCGCGAGGTCACCTCGAAATACGTGCTGCCGCGAGGTTTTGTGACTTCGCCTTCTGACGTCGTTTTGCGAAGCGGGATTTCAAAACGTCGCACCATGTCATCTCGAGTCGCAGTGGTAAGATTACCCATTACCCTTTCTCAGAAGCAACCAGTTGCTGTATGGGCCGTTCTTACAGAAAATACACGAAAAAAGCGTCGCGAGCGCCGGTCGGTGTTTTAACTCTAGCTCAAGTGGGTGCCGCTGCTCGGTTAGTAGCGGCACCCGCACTACAGTGCACTGTACCCGCACGGACCTGGTAGGTAAAGCGGGGCGTGGCGTTTCTCGCGGCGCTCGACGTTTCTGCGTAGGCGCGAGTAAGAGCGCGTGCGACATAGAACATCTGGGGGCCGCCTAGGCGCTACGGTGGAGTTTCTTTGTCGAGTTTGTTTACGCTCGGACGCTGGCTGCCGGCGCGGTGAAACAGGTGAAGCAGCGGGCACTGACGCCCCAGGTGCGTCGGATAGACTTTCTCAAGCGTGCGGCGCTGGTGCTGAGTCAGCCATGCCGGATTAAAACTTCGTCGTGCCTTACGGCACTGTATATTAAAAAAAAAAAAGAACGTAATTGATTTTCTCGGGGGGGGGGGGGGGGGGCGAGCGATCTCTCCCGGACTACTCTGGAAGATTTTTGAGTGGTCCCGTTTGAGTAAAATAAACGCACAGCGCCTCAGCAACCACGGTTGAGCGCGATTGCTTATGTCACGCCGTGAGGATTATTGGCTTTGTCTCGTCCACGTTAGGTTAGGTTAGCTTAGGTTTATGTTAGGTTTAGATTAGCTTAGGTTACGTTAGGTTAACGTAAAAGGCGTTAGGGTGACCAGCGTACTCTCACAACGGTTACGTCGCGAGCATTGACTTTGTCTCGGCCTCGTTAGGTTAAGTTACCGTTAGGTTAGGTTAGCGTAAAACGCGTTAAGGGAGCGCGGCGTATTCTCGTCGCCGGCGCCCTTTCAGTCACTCGCGTTCAACCGCGATTGCTAAGGCGCTCTGCCTTATAGATTTAATTTCAATATATGCGCCACCTGCTTCACTGCGCCGGAAGCCTGTAGTCCTTCCAGAATATCGTCCCATGCCCTACATAAATCTTCTTGTCCGACCACGTCTGATGTGCTCATCTAACATCTACAAAAGCATCACTTTCTCATATAATAAAGAAAATTCTCTCAAAACAGCTTTTTTCTGAAACGGCAAACAATATTAACATATACAACATACAAAACTGTCACTTCAAATGAGAAAAAATGTCAGCAATGCCCACGCCATTGTTTGTGACTATTGCCAGTTTTGAAGGATTCTGCTATTACTATGTGCAAGAGAGAGCGAGAGATATTCTGAGAGAAGAGCTGGGAGGTTGGCCTGAATCAATGTTGTGACTTGCTACTCGGCATTGGGGGAAGTGGAATGGTTGTAGAAAGAAAGAATCGACAATGCATTGATTATGAGGATGAAGATGGTGGTGAAAATCTTGCATGCTCCAACACTTCAAGGTCGCTTGTGCAGTCCGCTCTCATACAAAAATTTTTTGGGAGCCTTCAAACTATCAGGCCGATGATGAGGATCAGGTGAAGGTCCCAGTAGAACCTTTTCAATCAATGGTGCAACGACAAATTTTGACAAGATGTCTGTCGGCAATTTTCTATGTACATCAAATCGCAGACAGATGCACAAGAGGTGTTCTGTCGTCTGAATACTGCATTCCTGAAAATTTAGGCATTCCGCCCGGCCAATCAGATGCAGGCAGCAAGAGCATCTATCAGAAATAGGGGAGCAGGTGCCTGGTTAGTAGAAAAACTCAGACGGCCATTACAGGTGATATACACAACGTCCACAGATAATGCAACCTTGGCAGACTGCGTGTGGAGGGTAGTAGTGTAGCATTGCAGTACTCGTTCATAATACAAAAAAAATAATTATGAAAATATAGGAAAGCCTTATCGATGTAGCCCACCACCAGGCACTCATATTTATGTTATTTGTCAAGCTTGCTGCCATGTAAACATCCACAAAGAAAAAGGCCCTATATTTTCCTGGCCAACCAACTGTACTGGCGTGAAGAAATGAAACACGTGTCAGACTCACAGTGTTATCATCTCTTCTGACAGTCATTCATGATCATCATGACTTGATAAGCAGCAATCGTGCTGTAAGAACAGTGTGTAGCGTCGCAGCCACATATTTTTTTGTGTGTTGACATTCATATTTCAGTGTCATTCATCTATGATTGTGCAACATTTCCAATGTCTCTTATGTTTATATTTGGGAAGGAATACTTCTCAGCTAAAAATGTCTTTCACACAACTGTCTCTGTTATGGATGTGTCGTAAGAGGAATTGGTAACTGCACTTTTGTATATTTGTAGGTTACAGGTGGTAACAAGGGCATTGGGTTCAGCATAGTGAAGTTCCTGTGTCAACGGTTTGATGGAGATGTTTTTCTGACTGGTGAGTGGCTCGCTGCGTACACGTGGATTTCAGGTTTAGGCTCTCATTTATCTATAATGAAAAAGAGTTTGTGTGATATGGCCATCTTTTTATTTTTCAATAAATATCATCATATTACTTTCTTTCAATTTTAACTTTTCGAGTACAAGAAGATATCTTATTGTCAGAGTTTTTTTCTCCAAATATTGCATCAAACTGCAAAGAGCAAATTTATAGAATTCGGAGATCCACTGTTCTGCAGGAGAGGTGCTATGAAACTTGAGACAATTCAGCTAGTATATCTGATGAGCTGGAAATAAATACAAGGTTAACAGCGATGGTCAAAAGACAGTGTAGTTACTTTTAGCTGTTTGCTAAAACTCCTGTAGGCAACTTGCCTCTAAAGATAGCACTGTACATTGATAAACTGCTTGTGTTTTTCTTCTGTCGGATCAGTTATGCATAAAGCATACTGTGACTTGAGACATGTTTTCGTAATCTAGATTTTTTTGACTAAAGATGCGCCATTGCGAAAGTAAGAAAAATGATAGTGTGTATTCTGTTTGCTATTTCCTAAGTGTTCTTTGTTCTTGTGTTTCTTGTTTTTTTTTTCTCTTGCTTTCTGTTTTATGTGGTGCCCAATGCATAAAAAGATTGTTTTGTACACTTAATAACATCCTAATTCTTGTCTTGTTTTACAGTTGGAGATTCTTTTGCTGTAGCTTACTTAACATTTCAGGAGCTGTAGGTGTGATAACTCACCTGTAATCTGTTTAAACAAGCAAATGTTTCCAGAGCTGAAGTTGACAATACTGCATGCTTGCATTTAACATCCTATGTATTGGCTATATTTTTCTGTTTTTCTGGTATATATGTGCATATGTACATATATGGCACATGCATGCCCGGTAAAGTAAAGTGACACATTTCTCAGGTACTCCAATTCAAAAAGGAGTCTCTTTTGTAGTGGTTGCTTATTGCAGTGTATTATCTATAATAGGCATTTCTTTAAGTGTTAAGACCTATAGCTAAAATTAACATGTGGACAGTGGCATACTTCAGAGTTATGAAGTATATATAGCAATTATTTCTTAGCATAAAACGAGAGGGGAGTCAGATATCTTAATGTGTAATATAAGAGATCTCGATAGGTGTTGTGGTGGTTCAATGGCTATGGCGTCCTACTGCTGAGCATGAGGTCGCAAGTTTGATTGCCCAACTGCAGCCACATTCTGATGGTTGTGGAATTATAAAATGCCTGTGTAATTGATTTAGATGCATGTTAAATAAGCCCAGGCATCTTAATTTAACTCTGAGCCCCCACAATCGTTTTTCATGGCTCGAGCATTGCTTTGGAATGTTAAATCCTCAACTTGATTTCATTTGATTTTGAATTACCTCAGTGGCCCTTACTGCAGTGTTTTAACAGTTATTGATCGCTTATCGAGGAAGAGAAAACCTCTCTTTATTAAAAAAATCTTGTAACGGGAGATGGTGGCATCCGCTTGATTCTAGCATCAGGAGTTAGAGGGGATGCGATAGGGAAATGGGGTGTGTGAAGGAGAGGTTTGCACTTTAAGTGTAGTCAACCACAAAAGCTTACAGACCACAGAATATTGAGGAAAATGTTCACTTTCCGAGCAGCCTGTAGCAGTAATCAGTAAACAGTAAAACCGAACATCACCGAGTTGTTCACATATAGTGGTAGAGACTGTAAATGTGAATACTAGGCTACATTGTGAGGCTGTGCAGATACTGAGCTTTTTCTCACCCCTCGTGTTGCATAAAATTTTGTGGTTGACTGTACTCCTCCAGCCCTTCACTAAATATGATCTTGACAAGACTCGGAAGGATTATCCTGTAATTTTAAGGGTATTTGATTAGATGGATCCATTCCACGTAGCCTGTCAGGCATATTGCCATGGTAGTGGAAGTATTGCCAATACATATTCCTTGCGTGACTTCTGAACTGCGATTTTTTAGCAATGCCTTTTCCGATGCCATTCCTTCTTGCGCTTTGTCAGGGGCCAGAGCGACGCTCCGTCCATGTTATCAATACAGGGGTTTGTGCAAGTTTGGACCACTTAGAAATGCAGCGTGTTGTGTATTGCTATGCTTTGTTTCATACTTCACAAGCAATGTTGCAGACGCTGTGCAAGTAGCACGCTTATAGAAGTCTCACTCTGTGCTTTTTGTAGTCCAGTTTTGTATCTGCGACACTTTCTGTGAAGCAGCTGCATCATATATTACAGCTACAACTTGTGGACATATGGCTATGTCCACAAGTTCTATGCATATGTTTGTGCTTCCAATGTGTGATGTACCATGTTTTAGTCACAAGGGCAAGTGGTGCACTTTGGCCGCTTGTCGTAGAGATGCATCGCTCCACTTATTCCATGGTAAATAGGTCCAGATCCGTAACACCTTGCATTAATAATGTCATATTTTATGACAAAGAGGTGCGAGGCTTACTGTTACATCGAATTACTAAATGCATACTGTGTTATGTCTCTTATCTGATGCACTACTTTAAAATGAATATCCTTTTTTGGGAAGCAGACACTTTTTTCCATGTCTAGCCGAATACAAGTGCACTTGCTGATTCGTCTTTGTCGCTGACATAATTCTCTCTGACTGGAGGAATAACCATCGCCGGAGAAACTCTATAGGTGTCGCTGGCCTCATCATTTTTGCCAATGGGAATCCCTGCTCAAAGAGAAAAGAAGGAATTCCCATTTGTGTGATTTGGTCTCGTAGATTGATAAGAGGCTGTGAGAAGGCGTTGCTCACTTGCATGGGCCACTCGAATTGGTGCGCTTGCATTGGATTGTTCGTTGCTTTCTTGTGGCCAGACTAAGCATTCCTTCTCGCATCTGTCCTACAACGTTGTCAGTGCTCACCAAGCACACGCTAAAGAGGGTGGTTTTTTTTCTTTCTGCAGTAGCGACAAAAACACAAGCAGTGCAGTTCAAGTTTGTGTGGTTTGATAACATCTAAACCACAACCAAAGGAAAGCTTCTTGATCAAAACAAAGATAAATCTTTGGTTGACCTGATAGACATATATGCCCTTACTCGTGTATGAAATAGGATATAGGATTAGTTAACGGTGAATTTTATGTCTCTGATACATTTCCATTTTATTTGTGCAAGAGAGCCGTATTGCATTTCTTCTGTGCAGCCAGGGACGAGACGCGTGGGAAGGCAGCGGTGGCTGAGCTCAACAAGCAGCTGCTGCACCCAAAGTTCCACCAGCTTGACATTGATGACCTTGACAGTATTAAAAGACTTCGCGACTTCCTCAAGAGAACTTATGGTGGCCTGGATGTACTTGTGAACAATGCTGGCATTGCCTTCAAGGCGAGTCCCTCTTTATATATATACATATGTGTGTGTCTGTATTGGAGACTAAAATTTATGGTGGCCTTTCAGTAATTCAAACTTCCATAAGCTACCTGCCGCAGTATCCCAATGGCTATGGTGCTGAACCGCTGAACTCGAGATCTAAGGTTCGACCCCAGCCATGGTAGCCAAATATAAGCGGGGCGAAATGCAAGAGTGCTTATGTTCTTAAATTTAGGCGCATGTTAAAGAACCCTTGGTGGTTCACCACCATTGTGTGCCTCATAACCAGACCGTAGTTTCGGCACGTGAAACCACAAAAAAGATACATATATATATAATATTGCGAACTAGGAAGCTTTAACTGCATTTGAATAAATTATGGTCTGAAACAGAATTAGGGGATATCATACAAGTGGATAGACCTACATACTGGTGTACAAGCAGCAGACCACCACCAGCTTCTGTGGCATAGAGGCAGAGAGAAGAGAGAGTTAAGGCATAAAGTTCAACAGCATTAACTGCATAACAGGTTTATTTGAATCTGCTTTTTGAACATTCTAAGGCAATCTGGAGTTGCTACTCCAGAATTGGTCATCTTGTCACAGCCGTTGGATGGTAATTTCTTAAATGCAGGTCAGCTCTACAGCCCCATTTGCAGAGCAAGCAGAAGTCACTGTGAAGACAAACTTTTTTGGCACACTCAATGTGTGCAAGGAGCTGTTCCCCTTGCTGCGCCCACATGCCAGGTCTGTATCGCTCATTCCACAGTAAAAATTTTTGAACACAATCTATGTTGTTTGATTGAACACAGTCTATCTAGCCAGGACACTGAACTTTCCGAGTGCATTTCTTTTATGCCATCATAAAGGCTGGAAGCATAACATTGACACTTCCCTTGGAGCTTGAAGCATAACAAAATTTTCTGTACCAGCAAAGCAATTTCCCATGATTTCATAAATGAGCTACTTGCAGGGATAAATAGTTGCTCTGTGACGGTGATCATAGAGATCTTGCTTTTAAACATAAACCTCCCATTGCTCTGCTACTGCTCTTAACACTTTGTCCTTTTTGTCATCTGTTCGGCTGTAGCCTGAACAGATGTTGATAGAGCTGCAAGTGTCACTGTGCTGTGCGATGACAGCATTCGGTGACAGTGACCGATTGTGATTGTGTGTCTATGCTCCTTCCTGTCCTTATCTCTACTTTGTTACCACTTTACCTCCCCCTCCCCTCTCTCCCCAGCGTAGGGTAGCCAACCGGATCTTTTTCTCTGGTTAACCTCCCTGCCTTTCCCCTTTCCTCTCTCTCTCTCTCTCTCTGTGACCATGAAAAATTTTAAGAGCATGGTTTCACCCAGAGTCTTATGATACCTGGATAAAACTGAGAATCTTACTGGGCACTGATACGAATACACATCATGACTGCAATCATTGCCAGCTCCTTCTAGCTAAACCTGCTGGGTCCTTTGTCATTTTTTGTTGCTGCAATATCCTTGGTGCTGTCCTCTTTGTTGTGCATGGGGCTGAAGCCCTGCAGTACTTCTTAACCACTACACATAGGACTCGAAATTTAAAAACACTGTCTTGGAGAGGCCTTACACTTGGTGTTTTAAGATGTTGCGTAGCTACTGCTGTGGATATTCCATGGCATACTTTTGTGCTCGCATACAAAGTATCCTTGATCTAATGGCTGTTGAGCTGCAATCTACACTGTTACACTGGAATGTCAGTAGCTTCAGGCATTAAGCAGAGGAGATGAGAGAGCACATTGTTCCTGTACATGCTCTATGCATGCTGCTCATGAAAAATAAACTAAAACACTTGTTTCTGGTAGGTCATCGTATAGAATGTTAGGCATTGATCATTAGTTTATTTCCTCAGAGTCAAACCAAATATCTAAAAGCAGCAACCGATGGAGGTTGTTACGTTGCAACACCACCAAGGGTGTTAATTGAATGTATGCCACGTGTCAAACCACCGCACCTCCTATCCAGACGTCAGACGTCAATGCAGTGGCGACAATGACTAAAGGTGCTCACCCCACCATTACCTGGAAACCAGAGAAAAGGATGAACGGTAGGGAACCACGACAACGAATGGATAGGCGCAGTTAATTAGACGAGTCAAATCGCCACCCATCCCTCGGCACATATCCAGCCATCAAGACAGCATGTAAACCGGTTGTTTCAGGGTTCCACGAAAAGACCTCAGCCGCCCTTTCCCTGGCAGACTGAGCAAAAGAGGGGGTGGGCAACGACGAACGAACCACGCGTCGCCTGATGATTTCTTTCTTGTACAAATTCTAAACAAGGTTCTTCAAGGCGGAGTTAGTGCAAATTATGGATAGCATGGGCGTGTTATCGCAGCGGAGTCAACGATGGTGATTTGCTGCTAGAAAATCTTCAGATTCCCTAGTCGACTCGCATAAGGAAGCCGATGGGATAAAAAGCAGATACTTTTTGAGATTGCGGACAGAGGGTCCTGATGTAAACTGAGACGTTTAACTTGCTCCTGCATGGTGTGGGCTTCTGCACTGGAGCCATGTAACTAAGCTAAATAAACCTTTTTTCCTTCATTTTCTACAACTTGTTGTCGTAGTCGATGGGCTTGATGGATTCTATGCCCTGAACACCGCCCTAGCCGCAACAAGGTGTGGTAGCTGTACGTCAGAATGCCGAAGATCCTCCGCCACTGAAGATGCTGAAAATACCTTCTCAACGATGTAGCAATGACACACTGCTATCCTGATGCAGCCTGGAACCTAAGAATGCATCAACAAAAGACCTGACGACGTGATGTACCAACTGCAGGACAGTGCGATGCAGCCATGATGCAACACTGTGACCAAACCGTAATGCAAGACAAAGAACCACCTACCTCGACATACTTCTCGACGGCCACTCAGTCGCAGCTTTAGTGGACTCAGGAGCCGGCTACTGCGTCATGATTGAACAGTACGCTGCCTAGTTGAAGAAAGTCAAGACTTTATGCGAAGGCCCTCAAATCTGAACAGCTAAAGGACACCTGATAAAACCTGCTGGAATCTGCATGCCAAGAATTACCAAGAATTGCCAAGAATTAATGCAGACTCCCATCCGAGTCTGCATTTTTGCGTCGATTATCGTCGCCTCAGCAAGGTCACCAAGAAGGACGTATACCCCCTCCCTCGAATAGACAACGCACTGCACCAACTCTGCGATGCAAAATATTTCTCGTCTATTGACCTTAAGTGTGGCTACTGGCAAATCAGAGTTGACAAAAGGGACAGAGAAAAAACCGCCTTTATTACGTTTGACAGCCTCTTCCAATTCAAGGTCATACTGTTTGTCCTTTGCTTAGCACCCGCAACATTCCAGCTTGTGATGGATATGGTCCTGGCAAGTTTAAAGTGGCACACATGTCCTGTCTACTTGAACGACTTCATTGTCTTTGCCATTAACTTTGACAATCGCCTTAGGCAGCTAGGAACTGTTCTTGAGGCAATGAAGTCATCCAGGCTTCGCGTATGAAGAGCCCGTGTTCCTTGGCCATGTCATTAGCAAGTTCAGAGTCCGTCCAGACCCACAGAAAACAGCTGCGGTAGCAAAATCCCCGCAGCCTGTTGACAAGAAAGCAGTGGGAAGATTCCTTGGCCTCTGTGCCTTCTATGGGTGCTTTGTTGAGGACTTTTCTCGCATCGCCGAGCCATTGACCCATCTTATGAAATTGGACGTCGAGTTGAAGGGGCAAGTGCTACAAGCCGAAGTGTTTCAAGAGCTTAAACAATGCCTGCAGTCACCACCAGTACTAGCCCACTTCAACGAAAACGCCGATACCGAAACTATACCGTTTCAAGCAGCGTAGGCCTCAGTGCCATGCTAGTCCAAAGACAAGACAGGCTTGAAAGAGTCATGGCTTACGCTGGCTGTTCACTATCGATAGCAGAAGCCAGTTATTCCATGACGGAAAAAGAATGCCTTGCCCACATTTCGGCTACTGCAGAGTTTCATCCTTACCTGTATGGTCGGCCCTTCAACGTCGTGAGAGACCATTATGCATTGTGCTGGCTGGCAAATTTAAAGGACCCTTCAGGGCGCCTAGCATGGTGGAGCCTTAGATTGCAAGAATTTGACGTCACCGTGGTCTACAAGTCTGACGGAAACATTCTGATGCCGATTGCCTGTCTTGCAGCCCATCGACCCGCCATCGCAAGAAGACCGAGACGAGGACACCTTCCTGGGGACAATAAGCAGCAATGACTTTGCCGAACTGCAGCCAGCATACCTGTATCTATTGGAAGCCTTTTTGAGTACTTTGAAGGCAAGACCAATCTTCTCCCGAATGGGTGTTTAGGTGTGGATTGTCTTCATTTTCTCTACAGAACCACACCTTCATAAAGAACTTCTCCCCAGTCCGTGCAAACTACCTTCTCGTAGTGCCTGTAGCATTCTGGCCAGTAGCCCTGCGTGCAATGCACGATGATCAGACAGCCGGACATCTCGTGTCTTCTCGTACGCTCATAAGAGTACAGCAGAACCTCGTTGATATGTTTCCATTACGTAAGTTTTCCCAGCGCCAACATTCGCAATTAAAAACACAAAAATGACCCAATAAAGTTATGCTTATGTTATTTACCTGTCCATACGTTCCCGGAAAACACAATTTTTCGGCACCAACGTTCTGCACCTCGCCAAATTGTGATCGTATGATTCATTTTCCAGCCTCTAAATCCCATATAAACAATAAAGTGCATGACGCGTACAAGCTTGAGAACAGTATATAGGTGCCCGCCGCTGAAGCATCGCTGCAATATTCGCCTGCCCGTATCACAGGAAAACGCCGGCGCGCACTCAATTTCTTGTGTCGGTACTAGCAAATCTTCTCCGGCGTTGTCGCATGCCGTATTCACAGCTGTCGCCACCAAACCTATTGCAATAAGCATCTTCGCCTATCTATGTTACAGTGCATGGTGTGCAATGCCATTGGTAGCGTACTTCACACCCTTAGTAGGCGATAATCCAAATGTGCCGCCGTTCCCTACTGCAGGCGGCGCGATGCGGGCATCACTTTTCGCTTCGGTGGCATCCAATGTTGCCTACCAGCTCGATCTCATTTTGGTTTCTTGTAGCCCTCTTAAAACACCACGCAATAGGGAAACAGCAAAATGCATCTTGTGCCACCAGAGCGCCACCAGCTCGACGTGCTTCGGTGTCTTGTGCCACAACGATCTGAGCGACGCTTCGCATTACGTAGATGTCAACAATAGTTGAGTCCATCATACGTCTCTTTAGTTACTTCGGATCATATACTTTCCTGGTTCGTAAATTTTTTCTCATTATTGTTTGTCCAAATCGTATGAATGGGGTTGTACTGTACAAGAGAAGTACTAATGGCTGTGCCTCACCGACAACATTGCCCATTAGTCAAGACATGCCGAGAGTGCCAGCGATGCAACAGACTTCCGACAAGGCCAGCAGGATTACTACTAGCCGACCGAGCCTCCTTGATGATCGTTTCAGCAGGCTGTATTTCTTTTTCTGCATGTAAACTGCAGCTGCTAAAAGCAGTTATGAGCATAAATACTTCTTTAAAGTTCAATAAAACTCAGTTGACAGCCTGCACTTCACTTGTCGTATGTTCCTTGTTTCTCACTAACTTCGTGTGTCACCACGCCTTCCAGAGCACAACAGAATGATGATGAATATATCGATTACTGCCTTATAACTGTTGTATACCCCCATCAAAAGTGGCGGGTTACATGTGCAAAAGAGAGAGAGAGAGAGAATAAATAAATATAGAAGAAAGAACACAGAAGATGAAAAATCAGATGTTATGCACATCCAGCTTGGATCATATGAAAGCAATATTATCTTAATTGGGTTTGAAAATGACAGAGTCACACTGACGGATTGCTCATGCAAGCTTCACACCAGCTGCAACCATGAAAGAGGCTTCCCATATCTCTCTTGTCACTATATTCTTGCTTCTGAGCAGAACTTCCGTGCTGTCAGCAGACAGTGGACAACCACATTTTGTGCGACGTGCATCTATGTTGCCCGATGCATTAACTAGGCTTGTATATCTGTGCTCCCTGAGCCTCTCATTTAAGTGCCGACTTGTTTGTCCAACATAAGCGTGACAGCACTCTTCTTTTTTTTTTCTTTGTGCATGTAAACCGCAGCTGCTGATAGCATTTACAGCTATATATTCGTCTTTCTGTCTGAATAAATCTCGGTTGACAGTTTGTGTTTAACTTCTCACGTGTTGGTTGTTTTTCACTAACGTTGTGTGCCACTGTGCCTGCAACAGTGCAACAGAACAATGAAGCTACACCAACTAAGCCCTTTTCAAGCTCTGCTTGTTTTCATAACAGATATAACAAAGTTATTTTGGCTCCCCCTTCAAACTTTGTTAGAGCAAAATTTTATTGTATTCGAACTGTACTGTATACAGGGTGTTTCAGCGAACACTTGCCTGTGGCAGATGGTTCAATTCTAATTTATGAGCCGGTCTACTCGAAGCGGCGGACACTACTTGCACAAAAAATTGAAATGCAAAATTGACTGATTGACAAGAACTCACTAATTAACTTTTTAAGTAATCATCTTATGACCCATATTGTAATTTACAAATTCTAGCAGTGGATTTCACAAGGTGGAACCACTTAGAATGAATTCTCAGGACGACACCAGTTTCTAGATATAAATTCCCGAACTTTGCGGAGAAATGCACTGGCGTTCCAGTTAGTTGTGTGCTTCAGTGCATGAAACAGCGTTTTGTTTACAAATTAACTGGAACATCTATGAATTTCTCTGTAAAGTTTGAGAATTTATTGTATTTACTCGCATAATGATCGCACTCGCGAAATGATCGCACCCCTGAATTTTGTTGTCAAAATTCAATTTTTTCTTTCCCGTGTATGATCACACCCCGAACTTGCCGCAGCGATATATTGTGTGCCAAGTCTAGCTAATGATGATCGCGCTTACCATCTGTCGAATGCTGTTGAATGCTACGCGAACGACTCTTCAAGACATACCAAGCGGTCTGCACGCACCAAACATTCTTAAGCAGATGCCGCATTTTATTCCTTTCATCACTTTCCACACTTCCATGAAAAAAAAATAGCTACAACCAAACTTGCCTTACCTCTTTATTTGTAGGCTTTATAATGATTGTGGTCAACAACAATAACAACGAAGGCGCCTTTTGATTCTTCTTGTCTGCACTCGTGGGCATGCAACAAATCGCGAGCGGCAACGATCGTAGCCACATTTACACTGATACATTAGAAGTGTACCCTATTTATGCCGGCACTTGTAACACAGCTAAGATATTCGCCCACCCTTAGCGGAAACATGCCGTATTAGGATAGTAGTGAAGACAAATGCAGCAGTTTCCGCAGCATGCCCGCCATGTGTTTCTATGGCACTGGCAGCTAAGCACGGCCATCTCTGTTTCTGTGCCCTCAAAGTGGACATGGCTATGTTGTTGCCGCAGACTGGCTGATATTAACGATATCATTCATTACTGATATGGAAGAAACTATTTCAATGCGCGTAATATACTCACGAAAAAAAAAATTGCATTTGGCCTGTTCGGCTTGCTCTGCCGGCCGTCATGTTGGTTTGGTATCCTGCACTGTTACAGTGGCAGCCACCTGTTTGTTGACCTGTTGTCCTCCCGCAGCAAATGCGGAATGAAAAAAAAAAAAATTCTTTTCGCTGGAAATTTAACCTGCACATTGATCGCACCCCTGAATTACCGGCAATTTTTTTTTTTTTACAGGAAAGTGCGATCATTATGCGAGTAGATAAGGTATATCTTGACACTGGTGTCATCTTGAAGATTCGTTGGATCCGCCTTGCGAACTCCACAGCTATAATTTGCAATATGGGCCATAATGTAATTAGTTAAAACTTAATAAGTAAATCCTTATTAATTAGGCGATTTTGCATCTAAATTTTTTGTGCAAGTATTGTCCACCGCTTTGAGTAGACCAGCTCATGAACTAGATCTGTGGTATCTGCCACAGGCAACCTTAAAAGATTTTTGAAAGTGTTCGCTGAAACAATCTGTATTTGAGTGTAATGTGCAGTTGCTCTACAGCCAGTTTCTAAACGTGCTGAAGGCCCTAAGCTCTCTGTTCGAACCTCAGCCATGCCAACTTTACAAGGGATAGTCAATGTGAAAGCACCCAGACATGATCATTCTGGCTTTTACCTATTTGATGTTAACACTTATGGTAACTATGTCTGCAGGGTGGTGAACTTGAGCAGCGTGTGTGGCATGCTTAAGAGGATTCCTGGAGATGAGGTGAAGAGGAGACTCAAGAACCCTGACATTACTCTGGAGGAACTGTGCGGCCTCATGAAGGAGTTTGTGCAGTGAGTTCTTGTTTCACTAGGTTATAGCAAGGCGTGCAGTTTACCCTTGTAGCTTTGTTAATGACATGGCCTTTGCTTGTAGCTTGTTTCACAAGGTGACTTATTTGTACACAAAGAAGCTGATCAGTGATTTACTCATTTACTGTATTTAACAGGGCTGCAAAAGAGGGCAAGAATGATGAGAAGGGTTGGGGGCACTCTGCCTACAATGCGTCCAAGGTTGGCATCACTGTGCTGAGCTTCATCCAGCAGCGTGAATTCAATGCAGACCCTCGTGAAGATCTTGTCGTAAATGCTGTGAGTAGAGACACCAGTTTCTTTGCTTATGCTCCCTGACACAAATGGACTTGTGAGATAGCAGTGAGCAATTCTTGTAGCATATTCCTTTGCAGATTTTTAGTGTTTTTACACACACATGAGTTCATTGTTACACTAACACTCTTCATATTAAGCAGCTTGTTTTCATGCACAAGGCTTTTCAAAGAGTTCAAGTGATCAGTGTATAGCTGGTAAAGTCTGGCTGTCTGGCTGACGTAGCCTGCTCCACTACATAAGCTCTTGTATTTTGTGCCTGTACTATGCCCCTGTGAATGAAATTGATTATACTTTTGCTCCAATTTTACGTTTTATTGCCGACGGTTGATGCTTCGAAATATTAAATAACTATTAAAAAATATTCATATTTACAAATAGGACACTATTCGATTCGTTATCGAAAGTTTCGAATATTCACATAGCTCTACTAAAGATGTTTAATGCAGCTATGTTTCTTGAAATATAACATTTTAGGATACCGTGACACACTGTCTGCTATTTGCTGCAGCTAACAGGGTGCAGGTTGTAAGTACCGTATTTACTCGCATAATGATCGCACTCGCGTAATGATAGCACCCCTAAATTTTGTTGTCAAAATTCGATTTTTTTATTTCCCGTGTAATGATCGCACCCCGAACTTGCCGCAGCGATATGTCGTGTGCCAAGTCTAGCTAATAATGATCGCTCTTACCATCTGTTGAATGCTATGCGAACGACTCTTCAAGACAAACCAAGTGGTCTGCACGCACCAAACATTCTTAAGCAGATGCCCCATTTCATTCCTTTCATCACTTTCCGCACTTCCATGACAAAAAAAAGCTACAACCAAACTTGCCTTTATTATGTGTTGGCTTTATAATGGTTGTGGTCAACAAAAACAACAAAAAAGGCACCTTTCGATTCTTCTCGTCTGCACTCGTGGGCACGCAACAAATTGCGAGCGGCAACGATAGCAGCCATGTTTACACTGATACGTTAGAAGTGTACCCTGTTCATACGCCGACGTTTGAAACACAGCTAAGATATTCGCCAACCCTTAGGGGAAATGTGCCGTATTAGGATAGTAGTGAAGACAAATGCCGCAGTTTACACAGCAAGCTCGCCATCTGTTCCTATGTCACTGGCAGCTAAGCGCGCCCATCTGTTTCTGTCCCCTCATAATGGACATGTCTATGTTATTGCCGCAAACTTGCCGATATTATTCATTACTGATACAGAAGAAACTGTTTGAATGCACGTAATGTACTCAAAAGAAAAAAAAAATCGCGTTCGGCGCGTTCGGCTTGCTCCGCTGGCCGCCATTTTTAATTATTTATTTATTTATTTATTTATTTATTTATTTGTGCCGCACTACATACAGCGGCAGCCGCCTATTTGTTGACCTGTTGTCATCCCGTAACAAATGCCAGATGAAATTTTTCTTTCTTTTTCGGTGAAATTTAACCCGCGTAATGATCACACCCCTGAATTTGAGCCAATTTTTTTTTTACAGAAAAGTGTGATCACTATGCGAGTAAATAGGGTAATAACCCACTCACATGCCTGCCCACTCACATGCACACGCATATATATGCATGGCTTGGTGGGGAAGAGGTAATATTGCTACAGTTGAATCTCGTTATAATGAACTGACATCGACCATGAAAATACCTTCATTATATCCTATTGGTATTCGTTACAATCACACATACAGATATCAGTGAAAGAAAATTGCGATCACGTTTATGTAAAAGAAATGCAAGCAGGATGCCTCCATAAGGACGTCAAGAGGTCCCTTATAGATTTTGATGAACCGTCAGCACCACAAGGCACAGGCACAAAAGTAAATACCATATTTTTCTGTGTATAACCCGTGTCCTCGTACAACCCACATCACCAATTACAACACCTGGTAAGGAAAGAAAAAGCATTTATTTCCAGAACAAGGTAGCCACCTGGTCTATACACTGGCTAACCTCTACTTTTTTTCCTCTAGTCTTCCTCTTCTCTTTATCTGCCTTGGTTTATGCACGCCTGGCCTTTGACACTTTGTGGCAGTACAGAGAGAGAGAATCAACTTTTGTGCTGAGCCCTTAGTGACGGTTGGTGCGCGCTGGCACCAGATAGGGTGGTAGCTTCTTCTCAGGTCCCATATGCGTCCAGCAGTTCCTGGCCCCTAGCTGCCAGCGCGAGCTGGGTCGGTAGGTCGGGGCTGGACAACAAGGTCTCCCATCGCTCGGGGGGGTTGGGGCTGGGGAGGGTGGGGAGTAGGGATGGTGGAGGGTTCTTGAGCTTAGTGCACTCTGCAAGGATGTGTGCTAGAGTGCCTTTTGACCGTCTGCAAAAAGGGCATGAAGTGTCATGCTCTGTTGGGAACATCTTGTGCAAGAGCACGAGATGCGCTAGCGACCCCGCTTGCGTGCGTCGCACGATCGTTTGCTGCGTTCGGTTGAGTTGCGGATGCGGACGGGGAAGCCTACATCTGCCGCTTCTGTACATTTGCGTGATTTCTTTGTAGCTTGTCACGGGGTGCAGTAGCTCTGGCTCGTCCTCGGCCCGGATTGACAGTTCTCGAGCATAGTGGTTGGCGAGTGCGTTGCCTTCCACTTGCGAGTGAGCCGGGACCCTCACAAGCTCAACGGCCCGTCCCGGTGATTTGCATTTGGTGAGGATCGCTAGTGCCGCGGGAGAGATGTTCCCCTTGCGGCAGCTTGCGTAGGCGGTCTGGGAGTCTGTGACCACAGTCCTCACTCCCGGTTGTGCGAGTGCGAGGGCCACGGCCACTTCTTCTGCTTCGGCTGTATTCGTCGTCCGTATCGACGCGCCTGTGACCAGTTTATCAATGGTGGTGACGACCGCCGTTGCTCTGGTTCCATGCTTGGGAAGCGAGGCGTCCGCGTAGAGGACCTCGGGGTCCCCTTCCAGCTGTCGAGCCAGTGCCTTGGCCCGCGCAGAGCGTCTCTCGTTGTTCCTCCCTGGCTGCATGTTCCGGGGGAGGGGCTTGGTTTTAATAATGTCTCTCCACGTTGTGGGGAGCAGCTCCGTTGTCGGTAGCTGTTCAATTTGCCACCCTATCTTGCGTAGGACGGCCCGACCGTGCTCTGTCCGGCTCAGCCTTACTCTCTGGTGGGATAGGTGTGCTTCCACCAGCTCTTCCACCGTGTTGTGGGCACCCATTTCCAGCAGCTTCTGCGTTGACGAGTAGACTGGGATGCCCATGGCGAGTTTGACTGCTTTCCTTATCGTCGTGTTCAGCGTCTCTCGGTTCACCTTCGCAAGCTGGAGGTACGGGGCGGAGTACGTTACGCGTGACACGATGAATGCCTGCACCAGGCGCAGTGCGTCTTCTTCTTTGATTCCTCTGTTCCGGTTGGTGACTCTCTGGATCATGCTCAGGACTTGCTCGGATGTGGTCTTGATTTTGTTGACGGCTGCGTGTGCCTTGCCGTCGCTGCGCAACAGCAGGCCCAGTATCCGGATCTGCTGCGTTGGTTTGATCTCTGTGCCATCGATGGTGATGATTATGTTCGGCGGCGGCTCTTTCTCTGGTCTTCCGGGCTCTACCATGTGCAGCTCCGATTTCTGTGGAGCGCAGCTCAGGCCGCAGGTCCTGGCATACTCGTGGACGGTCGTTGCCGCTCTCTACAGGGCTTCCTCCGCCCAGGCATCGGACCCCGTGCGGTTCGTCCACACCGTTATATCGTCGGCATAGAATGCGTGGTCCACGCCCTCGATTTGATTGAGTAGTTCGGGCAGGGGCAGGAGTGCTAGGTTGAAAAGCAGAGGCGACAGGACAGACCCCTGTGGGGTACCCCTGTCTCCGAGCTCCACAGGCTCTGACCGTTCATTTCCTATCCGGATAGTTGCTGTTCTATTGGTTAGGAAATCTTTAATAGAGCCGTAGGTCTTGTGGCCATACCCCATCTTGCGCAGGTTCTCGAGCACGCTGCCATGGGACACGTTGTCGAAGGCCCCGTTGAGGTCCAAAGCGAGTATACCCCGTGGCGCGTGCCTCGTTTCTCTTTTAATCACTAGTTCGTGTAATTGGATCAGGACGTCTTGGGTGCTCAGGTGCTGGCGGAATCCATACATGGTCGCCGGCATCTGATTTGTCTCGTCCAGGTGTGCTTGAAGTCTTCTGAGAACCATGCGTTCCATGACCTTGCCCACACAGGACGTGAGCGAGATGGGGCGCATGTTCTCGATGGTCAGAGGTTTGCCGGGTTTAGGTATGAACCGTACCTCGGCCTCTTTCCATTCTGCGGGCAACTTTGAGCTTTCCCAGGTTCTGTTGATGTGACCCAGGAGCGCGCGTGCCGCCGCATCACTCATGTTATTGAGCAGCTTGTATGTAATGGCGTCCGTTCCGGGTGCGCTCGTCTTATTACTCTCGTCTATGGCTGTTAATAACTCCGTGATGGTGAACGGTTCATCCAATGCCGGATTTTCCGGTCCCCCGTACTCCTCCGGTATCGGAAATCGCCCTCTCTCCGTCTTGAGGTAGATCGCCTTGAGGTCTTCAATGAGCCTTTGGCCGTTGCCATCGTAAGCGTTCAGAACTTTGGTGTGGTTGCGGTTGGTTGCGGTCTTGCTGCTCAACGGGTCGATCAGGTGTCTGAGCAGGCCCCAGGTCTTGTGCGCCGACAGCTTTCCCTGCAGCCCGTCGCACGTACTCATCCAGTTCTCTCGGCACAGCTTGGTTGCGTATTCAGCGATGCGTACAATGCGCAATCGTTTAACACAGGGGTGTGCAGGCTCTGGCACCTGCACAGATGGTCCCACGTGTGTACACATGACGTGGTAGCAGATTGCACGCACTGCTAGGCTAAACTCTTCTATTCTGTGCACATGGCTACAATTACATTAGGCATGGTTAGTTTGTATTACTCCTCACTTGCATTAAGAAATGTTCAGTTATCAAAAGTTCTTCTTTTGCAATGTATTCCTTTTCACATGATGTTGTGCAAGTACAATAATTCTCGTTCTTACTGTATTGCGCTCTCATACTTAAATCCTGTTATTAAAGGTACACCCAGGCTATGTTGACACAGACATGACAAGCCACAAGGGGCCTTTGACTCCTGACCAAGGTAAGTATTTATCGTACACTGTTGCTTGCTCTTAAATTATTTATTTCCATATTTCTCATGGGATACTGTCTGGAGTAGTGCGTGAAGGGTGATGATACATTGATATTGTTAAGTTTTGAGCATATGAAAAAAGAAAAAGAAAACCGACATTGTACAAAGGCTAATGCAAATGCAAAAGCAGCTATTACTTGTTACAGCTTGTTGTCCAAAAAAAGTTATGTAGTAGTTGAAATGTGATATCACACACTATGTATACTTGGTTCTGGCAATCACTACATATCGTTATAAGTGGTTAATGCTGTGTTTTTAACTGCAACATGATCACTCACGTTAGTAATACTGAAAGGGAGATCATTCTAGTAACTGATTCCTTGTTTCTTTCCTAATAACAAGCCACAGGTGCGGCAACTAGTGAGATGCAAATACACTCGCAGAGTAATAATTCGGACATGCTTGATTATTCGGACAGCTTCATGGCACCGCCACTGGCCCCATAGACCTAATGTCTAAAGGATGACAGGCATTTTGAGCACCTTGCAGCGTGTTGTGCAATAATTTGGACTACCACTGTGAAACCATGTGCTATTTTGGCCGCTGTGCCGAGCAGGAATAACGATATTGCTACGGAACATAGTTTACAATGATGAAGAGGTGAGCAGTGAGAAGAAGACGATGACGATTGGAGGCTAGTGCGGGCTGTTGCCTCTTGGCGAAGTGCGGCGTATTCCCTTGTAAATATACTTGTATATAGCTTTTCGTCGTCATCTTCTCACTGCTCGCCTCTTCATCATTGTAAACACTGTTCCGTAGCAAACCCCAGTCACCTCAGTTCCATCGACTTCGTTCGCTTGCCACCTTCAGCACTGACTTACGTTGACTTAGTGTCATCCCCACCAGTGCCCGACGGTTACTACATCGCGGCTCCTATGCAAGACGTCCTACTTACACACGGGATCACAGTACTTCATACAGTTTTGTCTATTACGGCGGATTGTGTCTGCCTGCCAGTGGTCAATTTTGGCCTGACTACACAAGTGCTGCCACGCGGGATGTCTCTGGCCCAGCTTTGCTCATTCGAGGATCACTCAGTAGCATCTATTACAGTATACGAAAATTCAGCTGATCCTCCTCTACCATCGCAGTCGGCAACTTGTACCATTGCCGACTTACAGAAAATGATTGCGCCCGACAAGCCGACGGAACACGCTCGTGAGCTCTACCGTGTTTTGTTTTCCTACCACGATATTTTTTACTTTAAAGATCGTCCTTTGGCCCAAACTACAGCTGTTAAACATTGCATTAATACCGGCGATGCCCCTCCTATTCATCGCCGCCCATATCGAGTGTCACCGGCTGAGCGTCACATTATTCACGCAGAAGTTCGCAAAATGCTTGCCAAGAACATTATTGAACCGTCATGTAGTCCATGGGCGTCACCTGTTGTACTGGTAAAAAAGAAGGATGGCTCATGGCGCTTTTGGGTGGATTATCGGCACCTTAACAGGGTTACTAAAAAGGACGTGTATCCCCTACCTCGGATTGATGATGCCCTTGACTGTCTCCGCGGTGCTCGCTATTTCTCCTCTATTGACCTTCGCGCCGGCTACTGGCAGATTGCCGTGGACGATCTCGACCACGAGAAGACTGCTTTTGTAACACCCGACGGTCTTGATCAAATCAAAGCGACGCCGTTCGGTCTATGTAACGCTCCTGCCACTTTGGAACGCATGATGGACTCCCTTCTTCACGGTTTCAAATGGTTCACGTGCCTGTGCTACTTGGACGACGTTATAGTATTCTCCTCAACGTTCGCTACGCACCTCGAGCGCCTCTTAGCAGTCCTGGATGTTTTTTGTCGAGCCGGTCTGCAACTCAACGCATCGAAGTGCCAATTCGGCTGTCACCAGATTACTGTCTTTGGGCATCTCGTTGACGCGAATGGAGTGCAACCGGGCCCAGGCAAGATCCATGCTGTTACGCACTTCCCTGTTCCGAAGTGTGTCAAGGATGTGCACAGCTTCATCGGCCTTTGTTGGTACTTCCGCTGCTTCATGAAAAATTTCGCGGCCATAGCACGACCACTAACCAAGCTTTTGAAGAAAGACGCCCCTTTCTAGTGGTGCGATAACGAGGCCTCTGCATTCTCGCATCTAATCAACCTTCTCACAACGCCTCCCGTTCTGGCACATTTCGATCCTTCTGCGCCTACCGAAGTCCGTACTGATGCCAGCGGTCACGGAATTGGTGCAGTACTGGCACAACGCCAGCGCGGCAACGACCATGTTATCGCTTACGCCAGCGACGACGACGATTCGAGGCTAGCGCAGGCTGTTGCCTCTTGGCCAAGTGCAGTGTATTGCCTTGTAAATATGCTTGTATATAGCTTTTCGTCTGCGTCTTCCTACGTAACAATATTTTGGTTTTAATGTGTCACTGGCATGGTTCTTGGCCATGTCGCAGGCACCTCCTCAAAACTAGCAAAGCCTAGGCGATCTATTAGTCCCTCACCACATCCCTACCGCAGGACAAGCCAAACAAAGCCACCAAGTTGTAACGGCTGCAGTTTCGATTTGTGCGACTTGTTGCACAAGTTCTGTTCTGCGTCTCCGGCATTTGTTAACTTACGTTAAATAGTGATGCAGTCCTGGGCGACGTCTTCAAGCACTTTCAACTGGCGACAACTCCACCCTCAATGTCTATGCCTACGAAGTTGGTGAGGGAAGTGCTGGAAAATGACTGTGGTTATCACATTGTGGTTGACTTTTCTTATGTTGCCAGGGAATGACTATTCGGTGCACGCATTAACTGTACTTTCGTCCATCTCGAGCAATAGCGTGACAATGGTTGAGGTACAGGCCTTGATTTTGTAGCGATGCCTTCCATTCGATTCTTTGCCGCTTTAATCATCTGCTGTTCACAGCCGGCTGATCCAGTAAAAATATTTATTTATTTGAACTCGGGAAAGGTAGCAGCACCTCTAGGTTGATGTTAGGTGGTGCTTTGTTCCGAAAGGGTGCATTCTTTCAAATGCATGCTCACAGACGTGTGTTTGGAACCATTGGAGTCCTATTTTCACCTGTGCATGCGTGGCTGTGATGCTCAAAAAGTTAGAGACACACTTAAATGCTTCTCTTAATATATATTCGCAGTCAAGAGCTTCCTTACACTTTGCATACACTGTAACAGCCAATGTTTGACTTGTATCTCTTGTTGCGCATCATTTTAGGTGCTGATGCTCCAACATATTTGGCTCTTCTGCCCCCAAATATCAAATCGCCCAAAGGAGAGTTTGTTTGGAATGACCGCACGGTGACCCCATGGGACAAGTAACAGCAGAAGTCATCAATGTTGGGACCAGTGGCATTGCACTTTCGCATTAAGGAACTCGCTAGCCTGTTTTGTATTTGCAGGCCTGACACTGAGCCTCTGAACAAAAATAAAAGCGAAAATCTACCTGCTCAAACTATCACAATATAAATACAGGAGTTGCAACATCTTATGATGCTACAAGTTGTCCATATTATGAAAATAAAGATTATTTCGCTCTCTACAGGGTAGTTTTTGGTGCCTTACTCAGTCTTTTGGAGCATAGTAGCCTTGTGGAGGCTTGAGTCGGGAGAAACGTTGCTGACCATGTTTGTTTGCCACGAATGATGACACTGCAAAACGTAACACATTTGTCACAAGTTCTTATACGGTGCAAGAAAACATGCATATCGGCACACACCGGTATTACGCATTTTTATCGTCAGTTGGAAACTGAGGGCTGTAGAAGTCTTTTTTGTCACGAATTCAATATCTGGCCACAGTTGCTGAGCTTCTGATGGAGACGAATGCCAGGACTCTTGTTTACTTTATGTGCTACATGTTAGAGAACACCAAGGACCACAGTTTGTAACAATCTATTTTTTTTTCCTTCTTCTTCCTTCTTTCTTTTTGCACTATGTTCTTGTCTTTGTCTTGAACATTGCTATACTGCTGTTATTGCCACAATCAGTTGCTTGATGTGGGGTTTGATGAGGAAATTGAATGAAATAGGTCATTACACGGTACGGCTCCAGGTATTCAAAATCAGTTTGTAGGTTTCCGCTGTGGCATCCCTCATATGCTGTGCACATTTGGTGAATAAAATCTTATCAATCTATTGGATCTTTATTTTTTTCTTTTGGTTCTTGAATTACACATGCTTTCAGGCATAATTACTGTGTTGCTTGCCCATTTTTCTTCCAGGAATTAAGCAATATGCAATGATATAAGCAATGATATAAAGGACTTGTATTTAAGTATTGAGGGAGTATGAAAGGTTTATGTTATGAGTGTCATGATTTCTATGGTTGGACAGAATTGGCATTTTCACCGTGGTGTGGAAAATGTTAATTTAGGTGCAACCCCACCCATATACTATATATATATATAACCTTTAATAACACTTGCATTTAAGAAACTTCCTGTGACGTCGGAAGAATTGTTCGCTGAAGTGACGGCCTTACACGAGTCTTTACAAGACATCATAGTACGAGACAGTTCAATTTCACAGCCCGAGTACCCTCATACCACCAAGAGACTAGCATTTCTCGGATGAGCCATTCGACAAGGGGATTCAGTTAAATGCATGCGGGAGATGTACAGTTAAATCTCGATTAACGAAGTCTGTAAAATCAGCAATTTGCTTCATTATATTGAAATTTTGTTGTATTGAAATTCAACCTTTTATACAAATAAGTACAGTCGCCGATCAAGGGGCCGCAAAATTTTATGAATTATCAGGCAATGGAAAAAAGCAAATTTGAATGAGAAAGCAATTAATTTTGAGAAATTTAGGAGTCGGCGACGAATGGTACGGTTTTATGCCATATACATTGGCGACATCATCACATCAGCGGTTCGAATTAAGCGAAGCCAGCCATGCTCTTGCATGCCCTTTGCCCCCGCGGTTGATAACGAGGCTCGCACTGGGACGATGCTATCAGGAAAAGCGCCAGCAGCGGGGAGTGAATGCTTCGTCTGCCTCTCGCTCTAATGGGTCACCGAAACTCGAGATTAACGCCACCTCCAATACTAAACGCCCGGGAAGACAGCTTACCTGGGGCCATGCCGTCTTGGCACGCTCACTCTTGTCACATGTAGCAGTTTACCTCTAAAGCAGGGTGCGTGGTTGCATGTGCGCTCAGCCACGCTTACATTTATACGCAGCCACGGCCTAGACGCGTGCCAAAGATTGAGCCATGTGCCAACTCCCACTCTGCCCCCTTGCGCGCGCTTGATCGCGTTATCACGAGCTCGCTCCCAACCCCCCTTTTCCCCTTGCTTGCGCGTGAAGAAGGTGGCACTCGTGAAGCCACCATTTTTAATTTTTCTTATCTCACCCTTGCACACTTTCACTCGCACCTAAAGCACACAGTGCGCAGGGCACAATGGGATCTCATCGCACTTCGACTTTATATGGAATGTGATGCGACTCCACTTCGGCAGTCGCTCTTGTCGTGTGGCGTGCGATTTGAGGTGCGTTCACAAAAATTTCCATTTATTATCTCGGCATTCCCTTGCGGCGGCAGTGAAATTTCGTTGTATTGAAATCGCATGCAAACACACTTCATTATATTGAGGGTATATATGGTGGTCTATGGACAAGAGGTTTAAAAAGTACTTCGTTATATCGAGAATTTCGGTATATTGAAGTTCATTATATCAAAGTTTAACTGTTTATGTTTTTTACATATTAAGTTTCACAAATACACATCAGTGAAAAAAACCATGCAACGCCTTGTGCGCTGTCTCCCCACGTGCCTAGTGTTATGTTTCCACTTGTGCTTATACGGTGGAAGATATGGTTCCTTTTCAGCTTCAGGTGGGTACTGGCAAAGTGCCAATGTGCGACATGCCCACTGTTAGCTTTATCGTTGGTGGTCATGCTGCGTTTGTAGCCGGTGCACATTGCAACGTCCGTAGCCGCTGTAGAGGCGAGCTCAACAGGTTTTCTATTTCTGGTTTTGTTGCAATAGCAATTATATTGACACTCAAGGTAAATTTTTGCTGTTGTTGCCGTGATGTTCCATACAAAGTCGAAAAGCCATAAGGATGAGCGACCCATACATTGCGGGTGCGAAAGAAAGCACCTAACAGTGAGCCAAAAAGGACGGCAGCTTGATGGCCGCTATCTTGCCATGCACTCAATATTCAGGTTAGTCGAAGCTCGCGTGACCAAATGCATGCTTGGCAAGGAGTGTGCACATCTTCTACTCTAACCTTGCTGTAGCTGTGAACGACTGTGCGCGACTAACACTTGCACAGCCCACGTGCCATACCTAATTGTTGGGGATCATTGGTGGGTGCAATGATAAAGCGTAAGCAGGCATGGCTGCTAACTTCTCTTGCTGTCTTCCTGCGCCCCTATCGTTGCTGATTGCATAGTCTTAAGAGACGGGGGTTATTGGAGATCACTGACAAATCCTGTAGCGGACATAAATGTAGTCAGATGATGAGGATGAATCGGATTTTCGGAGTCGCGGTGAATCACGTCCCTGTATGAACCATTGGCCCCCGCTGCTAGCGTTCTTTATAATGCCACCGTTGCGAGAGTGAGTGTTTGTGGTCATCCAGTGAAATATTTACAGGTTTGCATGGTTCGTACATTACACTCAGCTTATTTTAATCAGTACGTGAAGGTTTACTACAACTTATGTGGCTGATATAACTAACGTATAGACTCATGTAAGAGATGCACCTTTTTGTCTCTATTTTGACGAGCCTTACATAGGACCGGACCAATTGATCTAATTTCTCCAGCTACAAGTATGAAATCCACCGTAAACCGCCTTGATTGCCTCCTCTCACTATAATAATAATAACTTCTTTATTTCCATCAGTGATGGAGGAGACTGTGGGTAAAAGTCGCTTTAGAGGCAAGCGACTTGACTAGAGCCCGCAGCCTCCTTTACAAGGCAAACAGCGATTCAACAGGAGACACATATATACATAGCAATTGACTATATGTGAAATATGGACAAAAAGTAAACGCAAGAACACAACTTATCTGAAAAACGTTCTTCAATTATTTAAGAAAGATTGAGTGACAAAATGTTCACGTAAAGCTCGTACACCAGTTATATAAATATCAAGACCTGATTTCAGAAACAAATTTAAAAGTGTTGGTAGTGTGTATGATATCTTTTGTGTAGAATAATTGGCACGCGGAGTGACCACCTTCCACTGTTCCGTACACCTTGTGATGTAAGAATGTGTGTTCCTGGTGAGATTAGATAACTCATGAAGAAACGTTAAGTTCTCTTTTACCTCCCGTTTGAAAGCTTGACCTAACTTGTAATTATAAAGGTTAAAAACGGGTATTATATTTGCTACCTGAAATAAGTCTGATGTGTGGGCATTGTAAGGCAGGTTAAATAGTACTCGCAAAAATTTTTTCTGAAGTATATGTATCTTTTCTAGATTCGTATGTGATGTGGTACCCCACACGAGCAGACAATAATAAAGTGTAGAAAAAAATAGGGTGTTATAAATAAGAACCTTGATTCTGTAAGGTAAAAGAGGTCTGAGCCGCACCATCATGCCAACTACACAAGATAATTTGCCCAATACCAATTCTATGTGCATGTCCCAAAGCATACTTTGTGTGAAAATAACGCCAAGTATTTTAAAACTATCTACAATTTCTAGGTTTACACCGTCATAAGCAAGGTTGATGGAACTGTTTATTTGCTTAGATTTGGGCCTAAAGATTATTGCTTTTGTTTTGTTTATATTGATTTGTAGACAGTTTTGTTTTGACCATACATGAAGAATTTTCAGAGCAGTGTTAGCTTTATTCTCAAGGCTACTAGAGTCAGGTGACGAAAAAAATATACTGGCGTCGTCTGCGTACATTACGTATTTCGCATCTTTATAGATATTTACTAAGTCATTTATATATGTGATAAACAGGAATGGGCCAAGAATACTACCCTGAGGAACGCCTCTGGTGATATGCTTCAAATTTGAGCGGCTATTGTTTATTTCAACATATTGATAGCGATTGTCAAGATAAGATTTTATAAGGCTTCCACAGTACCCTCGAATACCATAGGTTTCAAGCTTACCAAGTAGAACCGAGTGAAGGATGCAATCAAATGCTTTAGTAAAATCAATATAAATACCAAGGACAATGTTTTTAATTTCAAATTGCGATAAAATAAATTCTTTTTGATGAAGTAGTGCTAATTCTGTAGACCGTTGTTTTCTAAATCCAAACTGGGCTGGAGAAATTAGACTGTGCTTGTCAAAAAACTTCCAAACCTGCATTAGTATTAGTTTTTCTAGACTCTTCGAAAAAACAGGTTATATAGAAATGGGTCTATAATTTTTAGTATCATTAACGTCACCTTTCTTGAACAATACAGACACTCTGGCTATTTGCATCCGTTTAGGAAAGATAGCGCTTGACAAAGACAAATTAAAAATATAGGTAATGTACGGGGAAATGATATCAAGTACATACTTGATAGGGCGAACCTGCATGCCTTCTGCGTCGCAACTCGAGCTATTTTTTAGTGAAAGGAAAACTGATGTCACCTCATGCTCAGTAAAGCTACTACTATCTAGTAGCTATGAGCAAAAGTACGCTGCACACGAAAATTCACTTTTGAGCGCAATCGGAATCAGTGCACCAAACACGATTGCTGCTTGGTTAGATTTTTAAAAATATTGGCAATCAAGTTGGGGGTGCGACCGTTACACAGATTTATACGGTAATAATCTTCCTTTCTGTAATTATCTTATACTTCTCTATCAATAATACTGCTTCGCCTTTCTGGCGGAACTGCAGCCCCCTTTTCTTTTAATGTGAGTCCCAGTATGAGCGCTGCTCTACATGACTGCTATTGACTCTGGTTTCGAGTGAATCCGGCTTGGCCTCATTTCGGTTAGTGTGAATTATGTATATTTGTGGCCTATGCATGCAAGTGGCGATGTTTCCATCCCTAATAAATGTTGTGAATTATTAAGTTTTTTTTTTTCATGAGGCATTAGCATTGCCTATTGGAAAGAGAAGCAATACTGACACACGTATCATACACGTGCATTTCACACGCAGTTAAAAGACCCTGCCGAAGGGGTCTCTGAAGCCTGCAGTTTTTCTTTTTTTCAGGGTCAAAAGAGCACGCAAAGCTACTCGTATTTGAAGCGAAGTGAACATATAGCAACATATTCATTCTCTAGGCATGGGCTATCCATACCTCTAGAAATAATTTTTAATTGGCTACCTTCTTCTCTTTCAAAAATATAATAAACTTTGTCCAATGTTTACATTTAAATATATTGTGTATGTGCATGGTGTTTATAGTCGAAATTTAAAACAATGTTTAAGTGAAAAAATACAAATGAGGCAGCCGCCACTGGTGCTTCTAATGCGCTTGTCCTCATATTTCCAGGATTTGCAGAAATAAAGCAGAAGTATGAATTAGGAGCCATGCATTTCAGCACCGACAATGATGCAGTAAGCTTTTGGCCACAATAAAATTTTGATGAAAACCAAGAGGCAACTGAAAAGAAACCTAAAATTATGCAGGTAACACAACTCTGGTAATTACACTTTAGACAGGTAGGGGAGGGGGCTAAGGGGAGGGGCTCGGGCATGGGCAGTGGGGAGGGGGGGATGCTCTGCCCCTGCTGGATAGCTCAGGCCCCGGAGCCCCCCCGTAGTCGACGCCTATAGCCCTTGTGATTGTTTGCACTACTGCATGTTCGATCCTTTTTCCCAAGAGTACGCATGAGACCCCACAACACATTTCGGTTACTGACTGAATTATATATATCCGTGACCTCTGCATCATCCCTAATAAACACTGTGAATTATTAAAAGAGCCTTCTTTCACGAGTTCTTAGCATCGCCTACTGGAAAGAGAAGCAATACTGAGACACATATCATTCACTTGCATTTCACACGTGGTTGGTAAAAGACTCTGCCAAAGGGGTCTCTGAAGCCTGCAGGCTCTCTTTCTTTTTTTTTTTTCAGGGTTCAGTTTCATTCATAAAAGCACTGAAAATGACCAATTTTGTTCCGTTTGCCATTCCACAACCTTTTATAAGGGCCAGGCAATCTTGGTCCTGTTTGAAAGAGCATCTTTCCTGCTTGCTTACCTGTCAAAAACGATCCTTCATTGCTGCTTCAGAAGAAAGCTACATGGTCTTATAGCTCATAATGATATTTTTGCACTATTCTTTTTTGCTAGCTGCAAATTTTGGGAGTAGCATTGTATCTCTACTACTCATTAAATTCTTTTTTTTTTTTTGCCTGAATTCTATAGAGCCTTAGAGTGAAGAACCACAATGGTATAGTGTTTTAGGATATGACAAGATTTTTAAATATTGTAGAAGTCACCAAGAAACAATCATGCCTGCAATGTTGCAACTTTAGAATTTCATAATATTGTCTAAAATGGATACAAACATTAAAATGCCAGATTTTGTAACTTTTTATAGGAGTGACTTAGAAAAAAGCTACTTGTGTATTTGTAATCAGTACACAAGACTGAATATTTGCTGAAATTTTCAGGTGGCTAGAGTAAATAACAAAAATGCCTTTCCTGTAACCCATGTCTAAATTCCCTTAACCCTTTCAATGTCACTGATGTATTGGTATGTTTCTGCATTTCTGCCCTGCCATTTTCCTTCTGATGTTCATTTTAACAGATAGGATAGTGAGGACCACACCAAGAAAGCATTTTCAGTCATTATCTGTGTCGTTTTTTCATTCCTGCACAACCAAAAATAAACCGTTGTGTTCACTTTATAATATCTGTGAAGAAGACCTGATACTGAGATTGCGTTACCTCTGAAAACTTGACACTGAAAGGGTTAAATGCACTTGAACAAGAAATTTTTCGGTTGTCCTAACCGCAGAAAGAAACCTCAAAGTAATTCTCAGGAGACCCTCACCTTTAAAAAGTGAATAGCAACTAAAATAAATATAATGCAGATGTGATTGTCAGCAGAATGTGCTGAAATGTCTTAAAAAGAGTGTTAGAAATATTTAATTGAGGCCCATGCAGCTATCAAATTTGCACTTTTCATCGAAATCTGAAAGAAGTGCAATGAGCAAAACAAGAACAAGGTGAAAGCAGCAGGAGCCAACGTTTCAACAAGTGGACTTGTCTTCCTCGAGGCCATGTCTTCGACACTTACACCTTTAAGTATGCTTACCTCAGTCATATTGTTATATAACACGGTTTCAAGTTTCTATATCTAGCAAGTCTATATCTATCTATCTATATATATATATATATATATATATATATATATATATATATATATATATATATATATATATATATATATATATATATATATATATATATATATATTGCTCCTGATATGTTCACTAGAAAATGAGGGAAGGTGACCACCAATAATATTGAAAAGCATTTGTTAGTGAAGGTGAACAATACATGAGCTGCAAAGAATGCACTCAACGAGCCAGGCCTGCTTGTTCTATTTACTGTATTTATACATTGTTAAAAAGGTTTGGAGGAAAGTAATCGAATACATTTCAATAATTCCTCAATTACCTCTGTTGGGCAATAATTGGTCACTATAATCAAGTATATATTTTAAAAAGTAATTGCAATTTTAATCTGCAACTTTTTTTCCATAACATGTACTAGTCTGTTCCAGAAACCTAGCTTCACATGTGATTATTGTATGAAACTGAGTGGTTAAATCTGATCAATATTTCATAGGTGTAGTTCAAGTGCTGTCTCATGTTAACTCTAATTTTGTGATCTCTTCTATAGAAACATGAAAGGGCCTTTTGCAAACAACTGGTGAGGTCCGCTGGCAATGATGCACTTCTGACGGCAAGCTTCTTTATTTCTTTATGTTCATAAACATACTTGCAAGGAGTCCCTGCATGTGGAAAGCTCTTCCAGATGATTGGCACGACTGTCGTGTCCCAGGGAATACATCCTTGAAATGAGCTCTCATTCCATTATTTTCTATCGCAACATTTGGTTGCCAGTGTATATAGGCTAAGGGTAGTGTTTCTATCAGACTGCCGTGCACTTGTTTCAGCCGACCCAGCAGGATCCTGGCATCCCTCCAACAGTGGGCATGTTTAGATGCGTAGAAAGGGGCCACCATGCACACAGGTGTGTCAGTGTGGCAGATTCTAGGAAAGGATATCTGGTACTGGGACTAGTCCTTCAATTTCTTTTTTTAATTTTGGTATGTTTTTGTTTTGATTACAGCAAACATCTGCCTTTGCCTCACCTGGTACTGATTCTGTCCGCTTTCTGCCTGTATTTCAATGTATTTCGACTTGTGTGAAGCTCTCATCTTAATATGCCAAAAAAAAGAATGCATTAAAGCTACAGTTGACTATAGAAAGGCATCTAGTTCACTTTATACAGCCCTCATCGTACCTCACAACATTGCATGACACAATTCTAAATCAGCAAGCACGTGAAAAGAGTTAAAGGCCGACTGCAATGAAATTTTACTTTGGCTAAATTAGTTATAGATTAGTAGTATATACAGCTGAAGCAACCATGGCAAAACTGCAGGGTTGGTGATTGTCTAAATTGACCAATTAATATAAGTGCTATATAAGTAGCCTTTAAATAGCCCCTTGGCAGTCAACTTACGCTCTTGGTGGTTAGCAGATATGGTGTAACTTTCTGCACATAGCCTCCAAAATGTTTCGGCATGCCACGGGCAGCTGTGGGCGGCGCCTAATCTGGGAAGCCATACCGAGAGCTGTGTATTCTAGGTCATGTGTTACTTCCAAGAAGCACTAATGGGGGCATGTTTTTCAGTCTCAGTATCAAAAGCATCTACATTTTCAAGCTTTTCTCGATGCATTCATTTATATTTCAAACAAAGTCTTGCATGCAAGCTGCTCTATGTTTTCACTATCTGAATCTATGCATTTTACACAATTCAAAATTTTATTGCATTCGGTCTTTGAATGATACTGGCAGTAGTTAACTGCATGTATACAGGGACAAAAGTGGCGAACACCTTCCTGAATGACAAAGAATTGCAACTCAAGACCTAAAATAATTGAAAATTACTGAACTGATACATATTGTGATTTGTTGTGCAACTAGTGTCATATTCAAGTTCTCTTTACTGTGTTCTGCCATCAATTTCTTAAAGGATGTGTTTCCAATAAAACAGATTGCATGATTTAACACTTGTGCAATGAACATATTCGAGGAAATCACGCTTCTGATTTGACAAATGCCAGTTTTTGCAAGAACTATGCATTGTATTTTTAGGGTTATGGTCAGATAGTTTTGAGGCCTGACAGGTTCCTTTAAGGGTTCCTGAATAGTGGGGGAGGGGGGGTATACTGTAAGTGTCCACCTAGTATACATGTACATATTTTCTGCTGCTGACGTGCTGTTTGGCTGGGGGCACCTGTCGCATTCTGACATGTGCCCCAGCTCTGCCAATCAGAACTTGGACATATCCACTAGGTGGACACTTACGTAATACCTCCGCTTACAAGATGACCTCATCATTAACACTTGCTTTTCCATGGTTGATGAAGAGTGTACTACACGGTTAACCTTTATTTTGGTATTGACACTAGTTATGTTCAACGTATTTTGTTTGACTTCTATATGCTTTCTACATTTTTGCACATTATTCCATGCTATGTGTGTGTCCAATCTATAAGGTCCAGCTAGGTTCCTGGCCCTAAGGGTAAATAAATAAATCTTGTCATTCTCCTATATCTTGGTGGGCATACAGGACCAGCCAACACATACACACACGCACACACAAGAAAAGTCACTGGCCTTATAGCACTTTTGGTGAAAAGCATTTACCATTATGAGGTTTAAATGCGGCATTTTATATTTTGAACTAATATTCATCAATTTAACACTGCTCTCATTAGTTTAGGAGCAGTCAGCAATTTTTTTTCCTTTCAGGTATCTGATGAAGAAAACAACAAAATGTTGTGGATCAATCTACGGTGTGACATTCTGTTGTGCAGTATTTCAACACATTTGGGCATAATTACCTATAGTATAAGACTGTTCTGGTTCATGGCCTTGTAAATTTTCAATACCTTAAGGCAGGTAAACATTGGAATTGTTAACTACTGCAAGTTTCTGTCATAGAGCTCTATTCAAAAAGCAGTATGGGCAATATCTACGTATGTCAGAAAGCATGCACCGTATCTTCAATAGGCCAAGAAACTTGCAACAGCTTCATCAATCATGCCATCAAATTGTGTGGTCATGCTTATGTTTTGTTTATAATCTTTTCTATAATGGCGTTGCAACAACATACAAATTCTTTATCTTTACTTTTTTCACAAAACAAATTCTGTTTCAGGTCTTTTACATCGATTGCTCAAGCAGTCATTCAGTAAATCACAATACTGATGGCTGAACAGGACACTCGATGCTCAATTTAGTAGCTGCAAATGCCTGCAACATGTCAGTTTCGCTGCTAGATAAATGGCGAAAGTCACATGTTACCAGCTGAACGGCTGTGGTAATACAGACAGCACAATTTGATGCCATCAAGTGGCATGTCCATAGCAAAAACTGCATAATTGTTATATCCGGTATTCGTTATAATTAAATACAGAATGATATCAGCGCAGACGAATTCGTGATCGGTGCCATGCAAAAATAGAATACAAGTTTGAACATTGTAAGACAAGTACTCGCATATATGTGAGTGCCTTGGAATTGTGACCTTACCCATCACAATATAATGTATTCAAAACAATGAGGTTTATTTGATTCAGCCAAGTTTCTCTGCACCTTGTGCACCTATTAACGGTGCATCGCACCTAAACCCCCGATTTCCCGAGGTCCAGCGGTGCACTTTGCGCCCCCGTGCTCGATTCAGTGGGGTGCAGTGCACCCTTAAACCTTGCCGTCAGTGGGTGCAGCCCGGCACACTATAATTGGCACCACCTGCAGCTTTTAGTTTGTGGTAACAGGCACCTTTTCTGAATTGAACAAACCTTTATATTTAAAGCAGGACACAGAAACGGCACGCCTTAGTGGTGTTAAGTGCCAGTTCAGCCCTGCTCAACATAGGACAAACACAGCGCGCTGCCCGATCGCATCGAGGGTAGTGACACGTACTAACGTAACCATCAAACTACGGAGCCAAATCAATGGCGAACTCGGCAGATCGCACCAGCGCGCACCGAGGCGGCCTGGGGCTAAATTCGATGAAACGGCGCATTGGAGCGTCCCGGTGCGCACCGGACACTCCGTCAGCCCATGGTCAGCCATGCGACATGCGCGCCATAGAATAAAGAGTGCGCGCTATCTCCGGGAGATCGCGAATAGCGATTGCCCCCTAGCGGTGTAGGCAGCGAAGGCGTACGGGGGAAAATACACACAGGTAACGCAGGCACAACTACGCAACGACGCAACCATGGCAACCACTCCGGTATCCACGATTGGCGGCGGGCGCAGCAGTCGGCGGCGTTGAGGTGTGGCGCGAAGTTGGAGATTTGGAGCTGCGATCCCTTCGACGCGAAGCAGAACTTGAGTCGTCGTACAATGTCATCGCCTCGTGTCGCTGTGGTAAGATATGAGCAGTGTAATCCGTTCTGAGATATCGGCATTAATTACTTTTCTCTTCAGCACAATGCATACGTACGCGTATACGATCCACACTTACGGAAGTGACTCGCAAACGGTGGTTGGCCTTGAGACGCAGGTCAGCCTTGAGTTGTTTCCTGCGCGGCTTCATTGATGCATGTGCTCGCCTCCGGCATCCGTAATCGTGTACGCAATCCCGGGCCCGTTATTTGCGAAAAACGCATCCTAAGTTAATTGTAGCTCTAGCATATATCATGTTCTGTTACGTGCGCTTTTACACGCATCTACATGTACACTGCAGCCGTTAATGTTTTACGCTACTGTGCGTGCTTCACGTGTACACACACAAGTGGTGACAGTCGCCACTTGTGTGTGTACACGTGAAGCACGCACAGTAGCGTAAAACATTAAAGGCTTTGCCTTTAGGTGCTGCTTTTCGGCAATGGGCTTCACATTGCCGCGAAGCCATAGCCGGAGGCTAAATTCGACATCTTTCGTTTTGGTTCCTATAAACAGACTCTATCAAACACAGAGTGTTTCAGCGAATGCTTTCAACATTTTTTATTTATAAATTGCCTGAGGCAGACAGCACAATTAAATTCCGGTCCATGAGCTGGTCTACTCAAAGGGGCGGACGTACATTACTTACACACACACACAAAAAAGAAAAGCGTAATCGCCAAGTTAACAAACATTTACTAATTTGTTTAGTAAATGTTTAATATTTAATATTTTTTGTTAATTAGTCGATTATGGATTTCAATTTCTTGTGCAAGTAATGTCCGCCTCTTCGAGTAGACCAGCTCATGGACACAAAGGCAATTAAAAAAATATTGTTTGAGAGTGTTCACTGAAACACCCGGTAATATATACTGGGTGTTTTTGCACGTTAAACCCCATAATTTTCTTTAGCGGGGGGGTGGGAGTTGGGGGGGGCGGGGGGGGGTGGACACTGTGTGCGGCGTGGACCAGCCATCATTGTACACATGCGCGCGCATGTGGTATCGGCGCCCGCGATCGGGCCGGCAGACTAGATCCGTCAGTCCCGTCGAGGGATTAGCCGGGTGCGCGTTTTATCGCGTTTTGCTGGACTCAACAAAAGCTTATTCACTCACTCACTCACAACTGGGTACGTGCCAGCTATACCATGCTACAGATGTGGTGATGTGGCTAGCCGCCATAACAGTGTACTGCCAGGTGCCTTTAATTAAGATGCCTTAAAGGATGCTTCACGCTTTGTTTTGTGCCTTAATTATGTCCATTGCACGTGCGGTGACTGTGTCCAGCGTTCGTGCCTGCATATTTTACGGTCGCTCCTATGGAGCCCTACCTAGCTGTACCACGTTGATGGCATCATTTGTTCCAAATTAAGCGTTCTGTTCGCCGCAATACTTCGGGTCGATGAAATCGATCAGTGTCCCCTACATGATGAACGCAAAGAACAAGAATGAAGCATTGAAACGACGTTGGTGGTCGACACTTACGTACGGAGTAAGTACACGCTCCAGCCATATCGTGTTCCTTTTTCTGTGGAACACTTAAAAATAAAAAGAAAAATAATGAAGGAAGGAAGAAGAAAGAAAGTGTCATACAGACCTCTGCTGTTGCTGCAGACATCAGCAGCAAGAAATATCTAAAAGTTGATTTTGCTTATTCACTATTTAATTAATTTTGTCTCACAGTAACTGAATTTAGGGCACATATGTTATAATTGTGAAAGTCGAGCCGATGGGTATAGGGAAGCCATGTCTGCATAGCGGAAATACATACAGCCAGGACTAGCATTACTTTAATTTTCCGTCCCGAAAGTCTGCTAAAAATGCCTCGGCGTCCCATTAAGGTCGTCTTGAACTGTTTGGGGCACGCTTCTGGGAAACTTTCGCGATTACTTGTGCCCTAAATTGAGTATTTAAAATGTTAATTACGATATTCTACAAAGTTATAGCGAAATACCGTTGAACATTTTTCCTGTTGCTTATGTCCCCCTATGAGACCACATGTTGCTGTCTCCGTCAATCGAACGAGAAACACCAACCATCCGCACTGGCCGGGTGAAGTAGCCGTAAAGAAAGCTGCGGCTTTTTTAATGAAAACTGGGGCACTTTTGCCTGGCGGCCCACCTATGGACATACCACTACAGATGCGTTGAATAGCGTCCATTAGAGCTGTCGTGTACAGTGAATGGCGATCGAGTAGCAATCATCAACACAGAATAGGCAGCGATTGTTGCCAGCAAAACAAAAAAAGTCATCAATAACGTTTAATTACTATACTGTCATGCCCCGAGGAAACCGGGCGAAACGATTGAATTAAGGCGAAGTGCAGAGACGGCCCGGCCCATTGAGGCAAGGGAGTGTGTGCCACAGATATATTTATTTATTTATTTATTTATTTATTTATTTATTTATTTATTTTCACATACTGGTCAATCCCTCTTGGCATTATAACAGGAAGGGCAAGTAAATATGGTAGTATTTGCGAACAAAGAATATAAATAGATTATATAATCATAAGTGTGTTATTGCAAAGGTTTTGGTTTCACTAAACAAAAGAATTAAGTAGTTCATCACAAATGCAATATTTGGGTACAATATACTATAACAAGGAAGAATCTGAGAAAACAAGAAACCAAACAAGAAAAATTATTATATATATATATATATATATATATATATATATATATATATATATATATATATATATATATATATATATATATATATACACGCATCGGGGGGAGATAACATGGATTCGCTACCGAAACCGCACGTAAAACAAATGCGCTGACAAGGGCATTGACAGAAAACGGATATGACGCCCGGTTAACGTGCAGACTCGTGCACATATCGACCAAAACCAATCGGAGTACCTTATTGATTTCACTGTCTCGCTCGCCGGAAGGTTAAGTAAAAGCGCCTTCGTGTAGCGCCGGACTCGCAGGCAGCATTGTTCCATGTGGGTAAAGGTATCGCTGCTGAAGGTGTATAAACCGAAGCGCGCATCGCACATAAGAGCGGTCCTGCGGAATGCGCCCCCCCCCCCCCACCACCGCCCAATCATTGCTTCATGTGCAATTCTGATGCCGTCGATGGTGACGCCGGCCGTCAGTTCCGAGCAGACAATGACGTCGTCGTGATATACTTGCTGCAGAGTCTGGACCCTCTCGCGTGCTCTTGGTCGTAGATATACGTGGTGATCAATTTTAAGTTTTACGGAACTTAAAAAAAAAAATAGACCGTTGCAGATATCGTAATTTTAGTCCTTGAGCTGAACATTACTTGCACGAGAATTCGAAACACATATTCAACTAATTAACGAAAATTCGCTAATTAACTTCTCAATTAATTACTTCATGGCACATATTGCAGTTTACGAATTGTAGCCGACGAGCTTACAAGGCGTATCCACTTGGAATGAATTTCCAGAATGATACCAGTTTGGAGATATGCGCCATCAAATCCGCCGTAATAATGCACTGTTGTTCCACTTAATTTTTTACAGTACGTTCTTTTATATACTGAACCACAAAAGTAAATGGAACGCCCAAGTATCTCGTCCCACAATTTGGGAAATATCATCTCGAAACTAGTGCCATCCTGTAAATTCATTTCGAGTGCACGGATACGTCCTGCAAGCTCAACGGCTACTATTGGTAAATTACAATATGAGCTGTAATATAATTAATTAAGAAGTTAATTATAGAATATTTCGTTAATTAGCTGAATGTGTGTTTCGATTTATCGTGCAAGTAATATCTGCCTCTCCGAATAATTCAGCTCAAGAACTAGAATTATGCAATCTACAACAGGCTATTTTTGAAAAATTCCGTACAACTTAAAATTGAACAACCTGTATACATGGTGTCGACCGGTGCTCCCTTATATATGCACGTCGCAGCTCAGTGGCGGCTGCAGAGAGTGGCACCGTTATATTTTGCGCGTTGGTTGTAAAACAGCAAATCAGCCGTCGGGGACCCCTAAACTTGTTCGTTGTAAAGGCAAGTTTGTTATAGTCGTCGTGGAAGCGTTCGCAATACACATTATACAGATCAATCGGTATTCGGCCGGGCATATAAGCAATCCTAAGTTTGCAAACACTTTGTGTTTGAACACTCAAATGAAAACTGTGTAGACAGGCACAATCGCGCCTGTCAATATTACGCGGCTTGCGGAACTGTAATGGGTCATAGGTGCGGACAGAACCATGCTTCTGCTGCTGCCAGTCTGTCCAGATGGCACGCGATGAGCTCCACGCGAAGGAGACGCAATAGCTGATCCATCGCATCTATAATAGAGGAAAATATAGGGAGTCGCGCTTACGAGTTGTAAGCAGAATCAGCAGCGCAGTCAGCGTGTATAGTACATTGGCAACTGTGCCGTAGACACGTTATCGGAAGTCCAGGAATACACCTATTGTGACATGGCATACAACTGCATTGTGCTTGACGCAGTTAGCAAAGGATGTTATCAATGGTGTTGCGGCCTCCTGAACCCTTATGCATATGTGGGGTGTCGGAGATGAGATGAGAAAGGCGGTAATGTCAACTGGGTGAGCATCTTATGTCTGTAGTTGAAAACTTTGATCGCCTTTGTCATACGCTTGGGTACTCGTCATGAAGTCCTACTCCTGCAAGTCTCATTGCTCACGTACGCTCTTCTATTTACGTGTTTTGTCCTCCTAGCTCATATCGACAAGTTTATGGCCTGATTCATCCGCGATTAATTTCGTCCCATTCATTTTGGGCGAATCCAAGTAGCAGAAGAGGTGCCGAGAGTGGGAAGAAGAGGTGCCGTTGGGTTCCAACCTTTGGTAAATGCAATAGATGCTTTATGGAAGATGGCAAAGTGCTGACTGTAAAAGGGAACAAGATGAGGACATACGTAATCGTTTACGTGATTAACATGGTAGACGCCTTTGCATGTTCCTCGCCGATCGAAACGTTTGCATTAGATGTACTATAATGCTCAGAGTACAACATGCATGGCGCTACAGCCTGAGGCTAATGTGGGCACTTACAAGTGAAGGAGCCGCCCAATGCTTTTCGCAAGATACCGCAATGTATGAAATACGGCCCGTTTGACATACCCTAGACGTCGCCGGGACAGCTGGTTTTATCTAAATTCAAATGCAATCCAGGCCACGTCGGTTACCAGGAGTATTCCGACGAATTTTTAAGAATCAAGATCGCGCAGACTTGGCAATTAAAATTACATCCCGAATAAAAAAAAATCATAATCTGGTTATCTTTTTATCAGATTTACAGCTCTCGGGTAATCAAAACTGACAGCGGGATTTTTTACACATTTATTAACACATTTTTGTAATATACGGAAGGTCTGGTCTGTAGTTGCGAACAATAAAACAGAAGCCGTAGCTAACGGCAGCCTATAGACCCCTTTGGTTCAAAGTCGTCGTCATTATCGCACGTTGAGCGGTCAGCGCGGTGCGAAGTGCCCTCAGTACAGGGAATTTGTTGCCGCATTCGCCGAGGTAATCATCAAAGTCCAGGTCGAACACGGCCAAGCCGTTGGCCAGCTCCGTAGTGAAGCCGGTGCTTTGAGGCCCCAGCGAGGACATCCATCCCCGGTCGCCATCCCAGGCCACGAAGCATTCGCTCACGTTGTCGTGCCAGTGGTGCCAGCGCTGCCTGCAAATCTCGCGGTACGGCACGGTGCGAAGGAACGTGGCCGGCGACCCGACGTTATGGCGGCTACGGTTCTTCAGTTGAAATTTGAGGCCGCCGAAGGAGACGCCGATGAGGTAACGTGGCACCGGGGTCCGCTCGTCCATCGAGGCGGCGCGGCCGAACGCGTAGTCGACGGCGTCGTCCGCCACAGAGGACAGCAACGTTCTCGAGAGCTGGTAGATGAACTCGAGAGAGGAACCCTCGCGGACGCTGCGCCGAGGGTGCGGACAGGTGGCGAACGCCGGCCGTGGCTGTCTACCGCCGTAGCCCTGCGACGGTGGCGAGATGACCAGCATGTCCTTGGTGTTGGCGTAGATTTCGGTGCGGTAGTAGCGCACTTGCTGCTGCAGGTCTCGCGGCAGCACCACTGCCACGGACACGCCCCGCACGGCCATGAGGAGGTCGTGGACGCGGAACGCGTGCTTCAGCGGCTCCACGTCCTCAATGTAGACAGCCAGCCCTCCGGCACCCATACTCTGCAGCTCTTCGGAGAGTTCGGTAGCAAAGCGTGCGGTATTTCCCAGGGCTGCGTCCAAGTGATGGGCCAGCACGCGGTGGCCGCCCAAGGCCACGAACAGGTGACTTGGTGGTAAAAACTCGTGTCCCACGACCTCCAGGAACAACTTCAGTTCCTTGCTGACCACCACCCGACCCTTAACGTTCACGTCGACGCAGCAGAAGGCGACGTCCGTGCACAGCTGCACGGGAAAGTCGTACACCGAGAAGCCCCGAGAGCGGATGGCACTCCGGTCGTCGTAGAAGCAGAACAGCAACCGCGACGAGGAGCGCGACTTATGTTCTGCCGTTTTTGCCTCGTCGTCCACGTTAAGGTCAAACATATCAGCTTCTCCGACCAGGTGCATTCCGCTGCTGCCCTGGCTGCTCCCCGGCGCCTTTGTTTGTAGTTCCGTGGTCTTAAATGAAGCTGGAAACACCTCTCTGGAAGCCGCCGTTCTTGTGGGCCCTGCCATCGAGAACTGGCTTGCCGAAGATTCCTGCGATGGAAACGAACTCGAAGTTTGTCCTGACGAGCTCTTTTGGTGTAGTTCTATATCACGCGAACCTTCCGCCCATGTTTCGCCGCCGTCCTTTGCGGACCCATTGAAGCCATTCGCCCCGTAGTAGTCTTCATTACTGGTGATAGTCGGTGCTTTCTTATCAGCTACGTGGGTGGCGTTGTGCTCCTGAGTAGCAGGAGCAAAACCGTCAGGCGTTGTGCGAACTCTCCTCTTGGTACGAGCTTTCCTCTCGGGAAACGTGGGCGCGCTACTTGCCTTTCTTGCTGCCTCAACTTTCTTCCCGTGCTTCTGCACGACGCCCTGAATCTCGTCAGCCGACAGCGAAGCAGAGTGCTTAGGATGGCCGTGCAGTTTGTCCGGCACCGACTGCGGAGGCGCGGCGTCTCTTCGAAGCGGAGCCACGGGAAGCACGCTTCTGTTGGCCGCAGGGCTTGCGGTCTCCTCCGTCATGTCCGCCCCCGACTCGCGCACGACGAGCGTCAGCACTGTAGCGGTGCCGCACACTCCCAAGAGAGACAGCACAGAGAAGAGAGCGATGGCCGTGCCCTTGCTGATGCGTATGGTCAGGGCGCTTCGCCTAGCGTAAGTTTTGTGCCGGAACGCGGACGACTTTTCGCTCATCCTGGAACTGGCGTACAGAGCAAGGAGCAGCAGAGCGGCAGGAGCGCGTCCGAGCTGACGGGCGGTTTAGGAAAAGAATAATAATTAAAAAAAAAACACCGTCGCGAGAACACCGCGCTCCATGTTTCATGCTGCACGTGCGGCGCCGCACTTCTTCGTCAACCGTTGAGGTACACACGCCGGTGCCGTCCGTTAAAGAAATGAAGAGATCAAGCTGACTGAATATTTATTATTGCGATAGCAATTATATGGACACCTCAGGCGCATTTCCGCCGCCGTCGCCGCCGTTGTGTTCCGTATTTAGTCCAAGTGCGATAACACCGTGTCTTCGTGTCGTATGCTGTGGGTGTTAGTGAAAGCGTGTGACGATGAGGCGAGGATGACGACTATAGATCTCTCGCGCGCAAGGGAGGAAAGCAGGGATGAAGCGCGCCATCTTACATGGCGCGCAAGGCACCGCGGGGGGTGTTCCACTCCGGCGGCTGCTGCGTATGCATGGCGCGGCCGCGCGTGCCCTATCTTGAAAGTGATTTGCGACGAGTATATAGTATAAGCACAGAACACCTATACAAACTTAGAGAAGGGAAACTGTACCTTCCACAGTGCTACGGAAATAAGCGTAGCGGTGGCGTCGTGAACTAAAGTATGGGACCACAGGTGGCGCTGTACAACAGGAACAGAGAGCTTGGTGGCGCAAGCCACCGCCCCGTTCCAAAGGGGACGCTCATAACATCCATCCATCCCATCCAGAGACCCGTATTAGAACAGAGACCCGGCAACAGTTGGAAACTAGGCAACGTGGTGTGGGTAGGCTCGCTCTGGGAGCACATGGCAAGACACCAAATCTTGGAGTGCAGGGGAATCTGGGATGGTCTTCTTTCGAGGGCAGAGAAGCTAGTAGCAAGATAGCATTTGAGGAGCGATTGAGAAAAATGGGGGAAATTCGGTGGGCTAGGAAGGTTTTCAGTTACTTATACACGAGGAATGTTGACACGAGGTGGAGGAAGCGAACTAGAAAATTGACAAGCAAATACTTGGGCAGTAGCGGGGGAACAAGTAAGGAATCATCTGTCAAGAAAAAGGTTAAGGAGGCAGAGAGGGGTATGTGGAGTACAGAGATGCAAACCAAACCGGCATTGGAGACATACAGGACGTTTAAGCAAGAAATAGCCAAAGAAAATATTTACGATAACTCTAAGGGAAGCTCATTGTTGTTCGAAGCCAGGACAGGTGTACTGAGGACTAAAACGTACCGAGCCAGATACCAGGAGATAGATTTGGTGTGCGAGGCGTGTAGAGAGGAGGAGGAAACGGCGGAACACCTGATACTTGCTTGTAAACAACTTCACCCTGCAGTTGAATCTAACGGGGAACTATTCAAAGCCTTGGGTTTTAAAGACAGTGAAAGTAGAATAGACTTTGAACAGGTAGAAATAACTAAACGGAGGCTATCTGATTGGTGGACAATATCAACGCAAAAGTAAAGGAGTAAATACATAGGTATGCATGCATATAGAACCATTAAAGGCTAGGTGGCGCGCGCCGCCGCCGCCCGATTCAAAGGGTTGAGCCACAATCATCCATCCATCCATCCATCCGGAAACGGGGTTTTGCACACGTTCTACCAGGTGTTCTGTGGCTTTACTGGGTTTCTGGCTGCTGCGCCTCGATCGTGCTCCCGCCAGTTTAGTTGCTGTGTGCCAAACGTAGCGCCTACATATATATGTAGGCGCTACGTTTGCCACACAGCAACCAAACTGGCGGGAGCACGATCGAGGCGCAGCAGAATACATGTAGCGCAGAGTCATATCGAGTTAAGGCACACTCTGAACTGACTTTTAAGGGCATCCCGAGCGGTTTTTCGTTTATTACGCCGCCGTTACCCCGAGTTGTGCCGCCGCGCTACAGCTGTTGCATTTCGTGTAGGGCTACTGACAGAATGCGGTTTCCAGGTGGCACGATGGCCTCGACTGGAATAAACGCACACGACACCAAAGATTGAGTAAGCCTGAAAATATTTTATTTGCATTTTACAAGTACAACAAAAAGCACACGTCTACGCATCCACACAAACGCGGTTACATAGTCAAGAACATAGCCAAGAAATGGCTCATTAATAAGGGTAGCACAAACGCACAAGAAAGAAGACCTAAGCTACAAAACGTACGGTCGGCTGCTAAGTATAATAATTTCCCTGTCACCGCGTGTCACTTTTATACAGCATCTTTACAGCACTACCAGGCCGGGTAGTTTGGCGGAAAGAACGCAACAGCTTACGGCCGTCAGCTGCCTCTTCCTTACGGGTGTCATAATTATCCTAATCTCCGCATCAACGTCGTGCAAGTCCGCATACAGGCATCTGTATCTGAACCATATGTGCCAGCTTAATACATGTGTCGTGAAATTATGATAACCACTGCGTCTTATCAAACGTATTGGTTTTGCAAATGCGCATTACAGCTGACGGAACGACATACTGTAAGTGAAGCACAAGAGAACAAGGACAAAAGGAGGATACAACACTTGAAGAAATAAAGAATTAGTAGGCGTACAGCAAACAAGCGATGGCGGAGAACACACAATGATGCACCGGGTGTTCTGTGACATCGGTTTGCGTACTTACGGTGTTATGGAGATCAACGGCATAAAAACGTACCTTCAAGCGTACTCCCTCAACCTCCGCCGCATCATTATGATAATCAACGCCTAAACAAAATGAGGCACTATGTTTTGCCAAGAGTAGACCTCTTTACAGCAAGTCTATGTAATGACTCGCAGACGAAACCAGCATGCTTTCGAAAATGTTTTACCGCCGTAGTATTCGAACGCCAACGGCCAGGAAACACATCGATACCAATAGGCTGTCGGCGGTTAATCAAGTACAAAAACCTTGACGCTATGATTAAAAAGCAGCTTCAACAATCAAATTTAAAAAAAATCAACTGCCTATTTGCCTCAGGTAACAAAACATCCTTAGACACCTCGATTGTTTATGTCAATGGTTTGTGTAAAGTAAAAAATTCAGCATGTTCAGCGCCCCTAGCAGAAAAAGCACTAATTAAAGTATTCGACCAAATTACAGTAGCTCCACTTACGCGCTTACGCTGAAACACGCCTCGATTGATTTTTCGCCCTCTGTGGCCATTTGTTGAACTTGAGAGTGTGCGGGGCCTGGTATAAGTGCGCCGAGGGCTGATAGCTTCGTGTGCGCTCGGTTCTCGCCGGTCAGTTCGCGTTGAAGCGAGAGGCAACACGAAGGGTCGCTCGCTGCTGCCTCCGCTCTTCCTCCCGCCAGCGTTTTAACAGCGAGTTTATGTTTGCCATTGTGCGCGTGACTCCATGTTTGTTAATTTAGTTAGCGAATATTGGCATGCTTATACGGCCGGTAAAACTGCTATCCTAACTTTGTATAGCTGTCTAATAATTCGCTATTGCAACCGATGCTTCGCCTTTCGAGCGAAACTGCGACGATATTTTTTTAAAAATTTAGTTGCATCACTTATTGTTATCCAACAATGAGTTGACGCCACTGCGAGCCCACTCCACTTTAGTATTGAGAGTAGCAGACCCCGTGAGGATATTTAGATGCCTTTTGTTGTATGTATGTTTGTTGTATACAACAAAAGACATCTTTTGTTGTATGCGAGATTCCAGCGAGACAGATTTCTATAAACTGGGTAGCTATACCGGTTGTTCAAAATTAAGCTTTATGGCTTTCTTAAAATTAGGCACTGGGAGGCACACGAAGGCCACTTGTGCAAATAAGTTATGTGGCCAGAGGGACACAAAGTGAGATGATAATTATCGCTGTCAGCAGCCCAATTAACTAAAATTGAATAATTAACTTTCTGTTGAAAGCAGTAAGTGGGTTTGTTTGTATTGAAAAGCTAGAGGCAGTCGATCGTGTTTATACACAGTATCAGTTGGAAGAATTATTCTATAGCGTGTCTGTGCTCCGATATGTTCGACTGCGAATTTTAATTGTCGTTCGCATGGTTACGCATGCAAGAGGGTGAGGATCGGCACAAAGCTCCTCCCTAATGTGGCGCGGCTGTTGTTTGCGGCGTTTAGTCTGACAGCAGGGCAGAGGCATAGACAAAGTGATAACTCCCCTCTGGGCTGGGGAAATAAAGATATGACAGCGCCGTGCAGTATGACAGCGCCGTGCAGCCTAGCAGCAGCGAACAGCCCGAGAGAGAGAGAGAGAGAGAGAGAGAAAACTATTTGGTCCATTAAGGGTTTAGCGTTCGGTCTTCGTCTTCATCGCTGCAGACGCTCGACCTTCTTAGCAGGGTTGGGCCCCTAGTCCAGGGCTCCACTGAGCCGCGCTGCTTCGCTTGCGTGCTGCACCATTGCCCTTTGGGCGGCGATCTCGCAGCTGGTGAGCCAGCTCTCCCAGTGCTTCGCACCCGGGGTTTTGTGTTGGTGGAATGTGTAGTTTCATTTACACTCCCAGGTTATATGGTAAAGCGTGGGGGTTGCCTCGCACCACGGGCTAGTGCTCCTAAATTGTGTAGGGATACATCTTGCTTAGTATATGTAAGTTAGAGAACGTTCCCGTTTGCAGCCTCCGCCAACTAGCTGCTTCTTGCTCGAGCTCTCTTGCTAAACACAGCACGGGTCGTCGTCGTCGTCTCCGAGCTGCTATCGGAAACACGAGGCGCGTCTGCTTCCTTACACTATGTTATTTATTTATTTATTTGTTGTTGGCAGTTCCTGATGTCAATTATTGTAAAGCACCTCTGTATCATTTGCATGGATTCAATTGTGGGTACTGCTGAAGCGAAGTCCAGATCACATATGTGACCGGCCTGATCTTTGAGATAGCAAAGTGCGGCAGTTACGGGAACTGAAAACAACTGAACCGCTGACCTGACGTTCATTTTTTAGATGTTTGTTGGATACAGGTGTTTTCTGGTCAGGAACCTTACTGGCCTCTCTGTCGAGTTTTTCTGCATTTTATACAGACTTTTCACATACCTTGATGTGATCTGCTTTTCTTGGCCGAAGTTCGTCGCCAGAAACTGTGACGTCACATTCTTGATAATGTGACTTTGGACGAAGGAAAGAAAAATCTCCTCAGAAGGATCGGCAGCGTGCGTACACGCCTGTATGCTCGCCTTGCCTCAGCACAGAATATCCATTGCTGCGCCACATTCACCTTGTGGTTGTCGGTCACCAGCCATACGATGTCGAACCCATACAATTCTGTGAATTGCATCTAAAGCGGACAAAATTGGTATGTTACACACGAATATAAAAAAAAAATTAATAATAGGGAAATACAACTTTTGCAAAACGCTTGTAACCAACGCAATAAATTCACGTAAGATGTAAAATGACATATCAAATTTGCCCGCTTTGAATGGCCTAATGAATGCCTTTACAGAACCGCGATATCAGTTCTTGATGCGGAGCTATGAATTTGTAAACTTCGTGCTTCTATTTTTTTTTTCAAACGGTCAAATATTTGAAAATCGTTTTAAGAAAATTCAAGTCCTAAATCGAAATTCCGCTTCCAACAGTCACTAGAATTGAGCTTTCTCTCTCAAATGCAATAAATTTCGTTAAAATTGGCCTAGGGGTTATCTCAGAAAAACGTTTTTGCGTTTTACATGTATTTGAATAGGCCGCGTCGGAGTTGGGCCCGAGCTAAAGCTTCCTCTTAACACGTATATCTGCCTGACTGCCACCGCTCGCTGCTTGCAAGTTGCAACTGCTTGGTTCTTTTCGCACTTCAGCACTAGTTTTATTTGTTCTGTGTGTTTCGTAAAGCGTGATGCGCTATTGCTGCGTCCCACGCTGCACGATCAAGCGAACGACTAAAGGAGCCCAGAGGATGGCTGTCCGAGAGATTAAGAACTAGAGCAGTCGGTGCAGTGCTGCGGTCGTCTTGCTCAGTGACATGTTTCGCGTCGTCATGTTGAACTGTCTCTTAAGCCCGCTGTCGTTAGCCTGCGTAATTGGTCATATTATGCGAGCAGAACGCAGGATTCGAAGCCTGCTTGAAGGCGAGGAAGTCCTAAACGCTGGTCATCTTGTGTGCTGCGGCATAAAAGCGTGCACGTCGACCTCCGTGACTGTTGAGGGCCTTTGCATACAAACTTCGCTGCTTCGAAGCAAATCACACGAGCTGTGGTTTCAGTTTTACCGCGACGGTGTTATTAAGGAAGTGACCGTGCTTTCTATTTGCTATTCTATTAATTTGACCTCTTTGAACGGGTACCATGAACCTTTATACGGTGTGGTGCTCTCTGCAAGTTGTTACTTAGACCGCTTGAATAAGCCGCCGTGTCGGAAAAAAAACCTTCCTGGCTGGTGTCGCGCGACCGAAGTCCTTTACATCGACGGCGTGAAAGGCAGCCCTAAAGCAGCGTTTTGTGTGCGAAAATTTCTTTTCTAGTTATCCCTGCCTGTGTTCACAAAGCTAGATGTTGAACACGAGAAGTAAACAAAACAAAAAAAAAAAAACATATCTGAACGCTTTTGCGAGCTAATACGATAACCGTTCAACCTTGTGATTTAGTTATTGCGCTTTATGTGTGCTGTGCAAGCTGCAGTCTTGCAGTAGTTTTACAGCCTGCGTGAGTCCTACCGCGTCTTGCCTATGGACAGATCAAGCGATACATAGCCGATATTTACCGGTCCGCGGCACTATAGGCTCGCTTCATTCTTCCAGCTATCTTTATAAAATAATATACACGCAGATCAGCTGAGGGTTCGCGACGCGAACACTGCACAGTACAACGGCACAGTAGTTTAACGTTTGTTGGACTAGGATTTGTTAGCTTACGAGTGCAGTCATGCGCGCCTGTGCACACGTTGCAGCCGCGCATCGAAGTGGCAGACGAGGTACGAATTCCAGGTCCCTCTACGCCTGCGTCACTTTGCTTCTATGTACAAATGAGAAACTCATCTCTCTGTTCGGAAAATGGTGGAATGTCAAGCCGGCGTTGCAGAGCACGAATGCATGAACGAGAACAAGAAATTTTGAAGCAGGTACAAGGCTTCACGGAGAATGTTTGCCCTCCAACGTAGCCGCAAAGGCATGAGTGGAAAGAATGCAAGCATCAATCATCCTACAACACATTTGAGTTAAGATTGCGCATTATTTCTTTCCCTGCACGTAATATAGAGCTATGCCTGCGTCTTTATGGAGGTGCGTCTGTTCGCGATTTCAATTAAGTGCTCGGAATCGTCACTCATCTGTCGTATTCCAAAAAACAGTACTCCGGCATGAAGTGCGCACTGCAAACCTTCATCGCTTCTGTGACAGCTTTGCCAATCCGCAGTTTAATAATCAATTTCTTCCTCATGGATGCAGCCGGTGGGAATGAGTGAAGGCTCACATCACCTACCGCATAACTACCGCTCGGCACCCATTGCTGCACGCAACAAATACGGTTACTTCTATGTTTGCTCATTCTGAGCATCTTAAGTGGCCTTCAGGATCCCACGGGAGCTTTGAACGCGTTAAAACATCAACCAAAAGTGAAGGAAAAGCGCACACAACACCAATGCGCTACTCGAACGGGCGGCAGCCAGCGGCGAGTATGATCTTTCGATTGTTTCCGGCCGCCGCCGCACGACGGCGCCACCATACGTGAAAGTTGCGAATATCCTCGCGTTTCACCGCACGTTGCTTCGCGCGAGGTAATCTCGAAATACGTGCTGCCGCTAGCTTTTGCGACTTCGCCCCTCTGCCGTCGCTTTGCAAAGCGCGATTTCAAAACGTCGCACCATGTCATCTCGTGTCGCAGTGGTAAGATTACCCTTTCTCAGAAACAACCAGTTGCTGTGTAGGTCGTTATTACGGCTGTGATGAAAATAGACGAAAAAAGCCTCGCGAGCGCCGGTCACTGTTTGCGCGTGTACCGCAGTCCCACTGAACCAGCTCGAGCAGAGTACCACACTGCCAAGGAGCAGTCTTTTATCATTGCGGGCTTCTGTATTCGCACTTGTCCAAACGTTTTGCGTGACTCTACACGTCATCGGTGTTGTACTATCTCTATTAATGCTTGTTACCAATACGTTACGTTATTTTGCCGCTCTTCACAGGAGTGTGCTGTGCCTGCGTACGTGAGCTGCGTGAGCGGTGCACTAATAAGCAGGGATGCTACATGTTAGCGTTGCTGCTCGGTTATTAGAGAGGCAATACTGGCAAAACTCAGTAGTAGCGCGGCCAGGCGCGGCAGCCACACGGACCCGGTAGCTAGTAGCACGGCCGGACTCGACTCTCTCCTCCGCGCTCGAAGGAGCGAGCGAGTCGAGTCCGGCCGGTACAGCGGGGCGTGGGTCCGCTCTTTATCATTCTCTCTCTAATCTTTTTCTCCCCACTCCCCTTACCCTGTGCAGTACTGTTGAGGTGTCCTCCCTTGAGAGACAGTTACGGCACTGCACTTCTCTCTTCCTTTCATCCTAAAATCACTACACACAGCGGGGCGTGGCGTTTCTCGCAGCGCTCGACGTTCCTGCGCAGGCGCGCGTGCGAGAGAGAGTGGCCGTCTAGGTGCCACGTGGTGTCACGGCGAACTTTCTTTGCACGTGTGGGTCGAGTTTACGTTCGTATGCTGGCTGCCGGCGCGGTGAAATAAGGTGAAACAACGGGCACTGACGCCCCATTTGGTGATCGCTGTGCGTGAAGGTGCGTCGGATAGACCAGTGGATGGACTCACACGCGTGCGGCGCTGGTACTGAGTCAGCCATGCCGTGTATAAGATTGTCGTGCCTTACGGCGCTCCACCCCCCCCCCCCCCAAAGAAAAAAGAAAAAAAAAAAGCATCATTCATTTCTTCGGCGGGAGCGATAGGGGCCGTAGTATTCTCCTGAACTACCCGTAGCATTTTTGAGTGGTCCCGTTTGCGTGAAATAAACGCACAGCGCCTCGATCGGCAACTACGTACGGTTGAACGCGATTGCCTTATGTCACGCCGTAGGGATTATTGGCTTTTCGTCTCGTCCACGTTAGGTTAGGTTAGCGTAAAAGGCGTTAGGGTGGCGCGACGTATTCTCACAGCTGTTAAGCCGTGCTGGTTATTGTCTGCGTCTCGGACACGTTATGTTACGTTAGGTTAACGTTAGTTTACTTTGGGTTTTGTTACGCTAGGTTAGCATAAAAGCCGTTACGGTGGCGCCTTGTATTCTCTCAACGGTTACGTTGTGTGAATTATATCTGTCGCGGCCTCGTTAGGTTAAGCTAACGTTAGGTTAGGTTAGCGTAAAACGCGTTATGGGAGCACGGCGTATTCTCGTCGCCGGCGCCCCTCAGCCACTCGCGTTCAACCGCGGCTGCTATGGCGCTCTGCCTTCTAGATTTTCACCTGCTTCACCGGGCCGGCGTCCGAGCGTAAATGAACTCGAGCCCATTCCACAATTCCGGCACGCCTAGGGACAAACGCCTAAAACACGCGCTAACTTCTCCTCCATAGTGCCTAGGCAGAGTCATATATTCAAGGAGCAAAAGCCCCCACATTTTCTCTCTCGCACCCGCGCTTACCCGCGCATGCGCGCGAACGTCCGGTGCCTTCGCAAGTGCCACGCCCCGCTGTACTTACTAGAAATTGTAAAATCGGGACCCGGTACCATGAACCAATCAGCAACGCACAACAGTGAAATAGCCCTTCCAGAATATCTTACCATGCCCTACATAAATCTTCTTGTCCAACGACGTCTCATACGCTCATCTAACATCTACAAAAACATCACTTTCTCATATAGTAAAGAAAATTCTCTCAAAACAACTTCTGTTCTGAAACGGCACACAATATTAAAATAACATATATAGCACACGAAACTGTCACTTCAAATGAGAAAAAATGTCAGCAATGCCCACACACGCCATTGTTTGTGACTATTACCAGTTTTGAAGGACTCTGCTATGTGCGAGAGAGAGCGAGGGGTATTCCGAGATAAAAGCTGGGAGGTTGGCCTGAATCAATGTTCTGACCTGCTACTCGCACTGGAGGAAGGGGAATGGTTGTAGAAAGAAAGAATCGACAATGCATTGATTATGAGGATGAAGATGGTGGTGATAATCTTGCATGCTCCAAGACTTCAAGGTTGCTTGTGCAGTCCGCTCTCAGACAAAAATTTTTTGAGAGCCTTCAGACTATTAGGCTGATGGCAAAGATCAGGCACCTTTTCAGTCAATGGTTTAACGACAAATTTTGACAAGATGTCTGCCAGTGATTTTCTCTGCACATCAAATTGCAGGCAGATGCACAAGAGGTGTTCTGCTGACACAAGGGGTGTTCTGTAGTCTCCTGAAAATTTAGGCCTTCCGCCCAGCCGATGAGATGCTGGTAGCGAGAGCATCTATCAGAAATAGGGGAGCAGGTGTTTGGCTAGTCGAAAAACTTAGAGTGCCATTACAGGTGATATACAACACGTCCACAGATAATGCAACCTTGGCAGACTGTCGAGTGTAGTAGCGTAGCACTGCAATACTCATTCATATAAAATAATAATAATAATAATTATGAAAATGTAGGAAAGCCTTAATTAATGATCTTGCTCACCACCAGGCACTCACACTTATGTCATTTGTCAGGCTTGCTGCCATGTAAACATCCACAAAGAAAAAGGTCCTATATTTTGCTGGCCAACCAACTGTACTGCCGTGAACGAATGAAACGCATGTCTGACTCACAGTATTATAATTTCTTTTGATAGCCATTCATGATCATCATGACTTGATAAGCAGCAATCGTGCTGTAAGAACAGTGTGTAGCATCGCAGCCACAATATCTCAATTTTTTTTGTGCTGACATTCGTATTGCAGTGTCAGTCGTCTGTGATTGTGCAAAATTTCCAATGTCTCTTATGTTTATATTTGGGAAGGAATACTTCTCAGGTAAAAATGTCTTCCACACAATTGTCTTTGTTATGGATGTGTCTTAAGTGGAATTGGTAACTGCACTTTTGTATATTTCTAGGTTACAGGTGGTAACAAGGGCATTGGATTCAGCATAGTGAAGTTCCTGTGTCAACAGTTTGATGGAGATGTTTTTCTGACTGGTGAGTGGTTCTCTGTGTATGCGTGGATTTCAAGTTTAGGCTCTCATTTATTTATAATGAAAAAGAGTTTGTGTGATATGGCCATCTTTTAATTTTTAAATAAAACTCATAGTATAACTTTCTTTGAATTTTACCTTTTTGAGTACAAGAATTGCCAGAGTCTCTTTCTCCAAATATTGCATCAAACTGCAAAGAGCAGATTTATAGAATTTGGAGTTCCACTGTTCTGCTTGAGAGGTACTATGAAACTTGAGACAATTCAGCTAGTATATCTGATGAGCTGGAAATACATACAAGATTAACAGCGATGGTCAAAAGACAGTGTAGTCACTTTTAGCTGTTTGCTAAAACTCCTGTATGCAACTTGCCTCTAAAGATAGCACTGTACATTGATAAACTGCTTGTGTTTTTCTTCTGTCAGATCAGTTATGCATAAAGCATACTGTGACTTGAGACATGTTTTTGTAATCCAGATTTTTTTGACTAAAGATGCATCATTGCGAAAGTAAGGACAATGATAGTCTGTATTCTGTTTGCTATTTCCTAAGTGTTTTTTGTTCTTGTGTTTCTTGTTTTTTTTTCTTTTGCTTTTTGTTTTATGTGGTGCTCAGTGAATGAAAAGATTGTTTTGTACACTTAATAACATCCTAATTCTTGTCTTGTTTTACAGTTGGAGATTCTTTTGCTGTAGCTTACTTAACATTTCAGGAGCTGTAGGTGTGATAACTCACCTGTAATCTGTTTAAACAAGCAAATGTTTCCAGAGCTGAAGTTGACAATACTGCATGCTTGCATTTAACATCCTATGTATTGGCTATATTTTTCTGTTTTTCTGGTATATATGTGCATATGTACATATATGGCACATGCATGCCCGGTAAAGTAAAGTGACACATTTCTCAGGTACTCCAATTCAAAAAGGAGTCTCTTTTGTAGTGGTTGCTTATTGCAGTGTATTATCTATAATAGGCATTTCTTTAAGTGTTAAGACCTATAGCTAAAATTAACATGTGGACAGTGGCATACTTCAGAGTTATGAAGTATATATAGCAATTATTTCTTAGCATAAAACCAGAGGGGAGACAGATATCTTAATGTGTAATATAAGAGATCTCGATAGGTGTTGTGGTGGTTCAATGGCTATGGCGTCCTGCTGCTGAGCATGAGGTCGCAAGTTTGATTGCCCAACTGCAGCCACATTCTGATGGTTGTGGAATTATAAAATGCCTGTGTAATTGATTTAGATGCATGTTAAATAAGCCCAGGCATCTTAATTTAACTCTGAGCCCCCACAATCGTTTTTCATGGCTCGAGCATTGCTTTGGAATGTTAAATCCTCAACTTGATTTCATTTGATTTTGAATTACCTCAGTGGCCCTTACTGCAGTGTTTTAACAGTTATTGATCACTTATCGAGGAATAGAAAACCTGTCTTTATTAAAAAAATCTTGTAACGGGAGATGGTGGCATCCGCTTGATTCTAGCATCAGGAGTTAGAGGGGATGCGATAGGGAAATGGGGGTGTGAAGGAGAGGCTTGCACTTTAAATGTACAGTCAACCACAAAAGTTTACAGACCTCAGGATCTCTGGGAAAACATTCAATTTCCGAGCAGCCTGTAGCGGTAATCAGTAAAACTGAACATCACAGTGTTGTTCACATATAGTTGTAGAGACTGTAGATGCGAATACTAGGCTGCATTGTGAGGTTGGTGCAGGTATTAACCTTTTTCTCAGGTCTCGTGTTGCATAAAATTTTGTGGTTGACTGTACCCACCGCCCCTCACTAAATATGATGTTGACAAGATTCAGAAGGATTATCCTAAAATTTTAAGGGTATTTGATCAGATGGATCCATTCCACGTAGCCTGTCAGGCATAGTGCTATGGTAGTGGAAGTGTTGCCAATACATGTTCCTTGCGCGACTTCTGAACCCCGATTTTTTAGCAATTCCTTTTCCGATGCCATTCCTTTTTGTGCTTTGTCAGTGGTCAGAGCGACGCTCCATCTGTGTTATCAGTGGGATCAGCCACCCATGAGCTGTGGACGATAGGAACTTCGTAGAATCGAGTGGAAGGCATTGCTGCAAAATTGTGGCCCTGGTTTTCACACTGCCATAACAGATGCTCTGCAGTTGCTGGTGTATCCTTATGGTTTGCAGACACTGACATACTTGTCTTTGAGTATGTTGCAGGGGCTCATGCAAGTTTGGACAACTTAGAAATGCAGCGTGTTGTGTACTGCTATACTTTGTTTCATACTTAGCAGGTGATGCTGCAGACGCTGCACAAGTAGCACGGTTATAGAAATCTCACTCTGTGATTTTTGTGATGCAGTTTTGTATCTGCGACACTTCCTGTAAAGTAGCTGCATCATATATTACAGCTACAACTTGCGGACATGTGGCTATGTCCACAAGTTCTATGCATACCTTTGTGCTTCCAATATGTGATGTACCATGTTTTAATCACAAGTGCAAGTGGTGCACTTTGGCCGCTTGTCGCAGAGGTGCATCACTCCACTTATTCGATGGTAAATAGGTCCAGATCCGCAACACCTTGCATTAATAACATCATATTTTATTACAAAGAGGTGCGAGGCTTACTGTTACATCGAATTACTAAATGCGTACTATGTTATGTCTCTTATCTGACGCACTACTTTAATATGAATATCCTTTTTTGGGAGGCAGACACTTTTTTCCATGTCTAGCCGAATACAAGTGCACTTGCTGATTTGTCTTTGTCGCTGACATAATTCTCTCTGACTGGAGGAATAACCATCGCCGGAGAAACTCTATAGGTGTCGCTGGCCTCATCATTTTTGCCAATGGGAGTCCCTGCTCAAAGAGAAAAGAAGGAATTCCCATTTGTGTGTGAATTCATAAGAGGCTGTGAGAAGGCGTTGCTCACTTGCATGGGCCACTCGAATTGATGCGCCTGCATTGGTTTGTTCGTTGCTTTCTTGTGGCCAAACTAAGCATTCCTTCTCCCCTCTGCCCTACAACATTGTCAGTGCTCACCAAGCACACGGTAACGAGGGAGAGTTTTTTTTTTTATTTTTTGCAGTAGCGACAAAAACACAAGCAGTGCAGTTCAAGTTTGTGTGCTTTCATAACACCTATACCACAACCAAAAAAAAAGAACTTCTACATTTAAAAAAATATAATAAAAATCTTTGGTTGACCTGTTTGGCATGTATGCCTTTATTCATGTATGAAATAGGATAGAGGATTTGGTAAAGGTGATTTTTTTGTCTCTGATACATTTCCATTTTCTGTGTGCAAGAGAGCCATATTGCATTTCTTATGTTCAGCCAGGGACGAGACACGTGGGAAGGCAGCGGTGGCAGAGCTCAACAAACATCTGCTGCACCCAAAGTTCCACCAGCTTGACGTTGATGATCTTGAGAGTATTCAAAGACTTCGCGACTTCCTCAAGAGCACTTACGGGGGCCTGGATGTACTTGTGAACAATGCTGGCATTGCCTTCAAGGCGAGTCCTTTATTTTTTCTATATATATTAGAGACTAAAATTTATGGTGGACTCTCAGTAATTCAAACTTCTATAAGCTACCTGTTGCGGTAGCCCAGTGGCTTTGGTGTTGAACTGCTGGACTCGAGATCTCAGGTTCGACCACAGCCACGGTAGGCACAATGCAAGGGGGGCAAAATGCAAGAGTGCTTGTGTTCTTAAATTTCGGTGCACGTTAAAGAACCCCTGGTAGTCGAAATTGATCTGGATTCCACCACTATTTTGTGCCTCATAATCTGATCGTAGTTTTGGCATGTGAAACCACAGAATATCTCTATATTGCAAACTAGGAAGCTTTATGTGAATTTGAATAAATTATGGTCTGAAACAGAATTATGGGATATCATACAAGTGCATAGACCTACATAACAGTGTACAAGCAACAGGCCACCACCAGGTTCTGTAGCATAGAAGCAAAGAGAAGAGAGAGTTAAGGCCTAAAGTTCGATGGCATTAACTGCATAATAGGTTTATTTGAATCTGCTTTTCGAACATTCTAAGGCAATCTGGAGTTGCTACTCCAGAATTGGTCATCTTGTCAGAGCCGTTGGATGGTAATTTCTTAAATGCAGGTCAGCTCTACAGCCCCATTTGCAGAGCAAGCAGAAGTCACTGTGAAGACAAATTTTTTTGGCACACTCAATGTCTGCAAGGAGCTGTTCCCCTTGCTGCGCCCACATGCCAGGTCTGTATTGCTCATTCCACAGTAAAAATTTTTGAACACAATCTATGTTGTTTGACTGAACACAGTCTATGCAGCCTGGACACTGAACCTTCCGAGTACATTTCTTTTATGCCATCATAAAGGCTGGAAGCATTGCACTGGGCACTTCCCCTGGAGCTTGAAGCACAACAAAATTATCTGTACCAGCAAAGCAATTTCCTATGATCACATGAATGAGCTACTTGCAGGGATAAATAGTTGCTCTATGAAGGTGATCATAGAGATTTTGCCTTTAAACATAAACCCCCCATTGCTCTGCTACTACTGCTCTTAACACTTTTTGTCCTATCTGTGACCATGAAAAATTTTAAGAGCATGGTTTCACCTAGAATCTTATGATACCTGGATAAAACTGAGAATCCTACTGGGCACTGATATGAACACACATCATGACTGCAATCACTGCCAGCTACTTCTAGCTAAAGCTGCTGAGTCCTTTGTCATTTTTTGTTGCTGCAATGTCCTTGGTGCTGTCCTCTGTGTTGTGCATGGGGCTGAAGCCCTGCAGTACCTCTTGAGCATTACACGTAGGACATGATATTTAAAAACACTGTCTTGGAGAGGCCTTACACTTGGTGTTTTAGAGATGTTGCGTAGCTACTGCTGTAGATATTCCACGGCATACTTTTGTGTTGGCATACAAAGTATCGTTGATCTAATGGCTGTTGAGCTGCAATCTACACTATTACACTGGTATGTCAGTAGCTTCAGGCATTAAGCAGAGGAGAGAGAGGGAGCACATTGTTCCCGTACGCGCTCTATGCATGCACCTCATGAAAAATAAACTAAAGAATTTGTTTCCGGTAGGTCATGGTACAGAATGTCAGGCATTGATCATTAGTTTATTTCCTTAAAAAAAAAAAAAACTAAATATCTAAAAGCAACAATTGATGGAGGTGCGGTCGCTGTGCATCAAAATGCCAAAGATCCTTCGCTGCTGCCAAAGGTGCTGAAAAGACCTTCTCAATGATATAGCAATGACACATCACCATCCTGACGAAGCCTGGAAGCTAAGAGTACATCGACAAAAGAAGACCTGAGGACATGACGTACCAATTGCAGGACAGTACGACACAGCCGTGATGCGACATTGCGACCAAACCGTAACGCAAGACAAGCAACCACCGACCTCGACATACTTCTCGATGGCCACTCAGTCGAGTCACTGCTTTTGTGGACTCAGGAGCAGACCACTTTGTCATGAGTGAACAGTTCGCTGCCTAGTTGAAGAAAGTCAAGGCTTCATGTGAAGGCCCTCAAATCCGGACACCCTGCTGTTAACAGCGCAAAATGTAGACGAGAGACGAGACAGCAGGATGGAAAACCAACAAGCCCAAGCTGCTATTCTAGCGAAATCTGGACAGCTGGAGGACAACTGATAAAACCTACTCGAATCTGCATGCCAAGAATTACAATTCCTAACCAGACCTACCCTGCCACCTACATTATCCTCCAACAGTCTTCACGAAATGTAATTCTCAGTATGGACTTGCTGAACCAAGACGGCGCCACCATTGACCTGAAGTGAAAGCCGATAATGCTATCCAAAGATCAAGTGATACAGCCAAAGAGCTCTCAGAGTTACCATGCCTTTAGTGTGCTCGAAGATCAAGTAGCATCTTGCCTCACTCCAGCATTGTCATTTCCGTCTGCACCAAAGCAACCGCACATATAGAAGGAATCTTCGAGGGCAACATACGTCTGATGCTTGACAGTGAAATTTACCTTGCAAGAGGGATAGCTCGATTGCATGGAGGAAAAGCGAAAGTGATGCTGACAAACGTTAGCCAGGAGTTCAAACACATCAACAAGGGTACGGTGATTGCATACATAGAAGAAATTGTGGAACCCAACTATACGTTAGTTCTCGGTTTCCGCCACGTCTACTTCGATGACCCTAGTTCTTGAACTAGCTTTTGACATAACTTCAAGTCTTCCCAGGCATCAACAGATAAGCTTCGAAGTTTTTTACACCTGTGCAAAGACTGCTTTGCGGTGTCATCAAAGATTCAACAAATGCCCATTGCTAAGCATCACTTAATAACTGAAGACTGTGCTTGACCACACCGCCAGAGCCCCTACTGAGTTCCTTCACAAGAACGAGAAGCTATAAAGTAACAAATCAACAAAATGCTTTGCGATGAAATCATCGAACCATCGAAAAGTTTGTGGGCGTCTCTTGTTGTCTTGATAAAGAAGGATAGGAGTCTGCTTTTTTGCGTCGATTATCGTCACCTCAGCAAGGTCACCAAGAAGTATGTATACCCCTTCCCTCGACTAGACAACGCACTGCACCAACTCTGTGATGCAAAATATTTCTCATCTATTGACCTTAAGAGTGGCTACTGGCAAATCAGAGTCGACAAAAGGGACAGAGAAAAAACCGCCTTTATTACATTTGACAGCCTCTTCCAATTCAAGATCATACTGTTTGCACTTTGCTTGGCACCTGCAACATTCCAACTTGTGATGGATACGGTCCTGGCAAGTTTAATGTGGCAGACATGTGCTGTCTACTTGAATGACTTCGTTGTATTTGCCATTAACTTTGACAATCACCTCAGGCAGCTAGGAACTCTTCCTGAGGCAATCAAGTCATCCAAGCTCACCCTGAAGCCGGAAAAATTCCACTTCGCATACGAAGAGCCCATGTTCCTGTGCCACGTCATTAGCAAGTTCAGAGTCCATCCAGACCCACAGAAAACAGTTGCGATAGCAAAATCCCCACAGCCCGTTGACAAGAAAGCAGTGGGAAGATTCCTTGGCCTCTGTGCCTTCTATGGATGCTTTGTTGAGGACTTTTCTCGCATCGCTGAGCCATTGACCCATCTTATGAAATCGGATGGCAAGTTCAAGGGGCAAGTGCTACAAGCTCTTTCAAGACCTTAAACAATGCCTGCAGTCATGACCAGTACTAGCCCACTTCAACGAAAGCGCCAATACAGAAACTATACCGTTTCAAGCAGCTTAGGCCTCAGTGCCATGCTAGTCCAAAGACAAGACAGGCTTGAAAGAGTCATGGCTTATGCTAGCTGCTCACTATTGATAGCAGAAGCCAGTTATTCTATGACGGAAAAAGAATGCCTTGCCCACATTTCGGCTACTGCAGAGTTTCATCCTTACCTATATGGTAGGCCCATCAAAGTCGTGAGCGACCGTTATGCATTGTGCTGGCTGGCAAATTTAAAAGGTGTTCCAGGGCGCCTAGCATGGTAGAGCCTTAGATCGCAAGAATTTGACATCACCGTGGTCTACAAGTCCAGATGGAAATACTCTGATGCCAATTACCTGTCTTGTGCCCCCATCAAGCCGCTACCGCAAGACGACCAAGGTGAGGACACTTTCCTGGAGACAGTAAGCGCCGATGACTTGGCCGAACAGCAGCAAGCAGACCCGTAACTATGAGAAGCCTTGTTGAGTACTTTGAAGGCAAGACCGATTTTGTGCTGAATGGGTGTTTAGGTATAGATTGTCTTCATTTTCGCTACAGAATCACGTCCTCATAAAGAACTTCTCCCCAGTCTGTGCAGACTACCTTCTCGTTGTGCCCGTAGCACTTTGGCCAGTAGTATCCCTGCATGCACTGAATGATGATCAGACAGCCGGGCACCTCGGATTTTCTCGTACGCTTGTAAGAGTACAACAAAACATTGTTTATATGTTCCCATTACGCGCCAACATTCGCAATTGAGAACAGAAAAAATTACCCAATAGATACGTTTATTTTTTAACAATTCATACGTTCCCAGAAAACGCAATTTTTCGGCACCAATGTTCAGCAAGTTGCCAAACTTTGATCGTATGATACATTTTCCAGCCTCTAGATGCCATATAAAGAATAAAGTGCGTGACACATGCGTGATCGAGAACAGTATATACCGTATTTACTCGTATAATGATCGCACCTGTAAATTTTGTTGTCAAAATTCGATTTTTTTATTCTTTCCCGTGTAATGATTGCACCCTGAACTTGTTGCAGCGATATGTCGTGTGCCAAATCTAGCTAATGATGATCGCACTTACCATCTGTCGAATGCTGTCGAATGCTACGCGAATGAACAACTCTTCAAGACATACCAAGCGGTCTGCACGCACCAAACATTCTTAAGCAGATGCCCCATTTTATTCTTTTCATCACTTTCCACACTTCCATGAAAAAATAAAGCTACAACCCAACTTGCCTTGGCTTTATTATTTGTAGGTTTCATAATGGTTTTAGTCAACAACAACAACAACATAAAGGCCGCCTTTCGATTCTTCTTGTCTACACTTGTGGGCACACAACAAATCGCAAGCGGCAACGTTAGTGGCCATGTTTACACTGATACGTTAGAAGTGTATCCTATTTGTATGCCGATGCTTGTAACGCAGCTAAGATATTCGCCCACCCTTAGTGGAAACGTGCCGTATTAGGATAGCAGTGAAGACAAATGCCACAGTTTTCGCATCATGCCCGCCATGTGTTTCTATGTCACTGGAAGCTAAGCACGGCCATCTCTGTTTCTGTCCCCTTAAAGTGGACATGGCTACGTTATTGTCGCAAACTTTCCAATATTAACAATATTATTCATTACTGATACAGAAGAAACTGTTTCAATGTGCATAATGTACTCATGAGAAAAAGAATAATTGCGTTCGGTGCGCTCGGCTTGCTCCGCTGGACGCCATTATTGTTTTGGTGTCCCGAACTGACTGCGGCAGCTGCCTGCTTGTTGACTCGTTGTCATCCCGCAACAAATCCCGCGGCAGGCAGCTACCGTATTTACTCGCATATAATGATCATACTTTTGCGTGAAAATAATTTACGCAAATTCAGGGGTGCGATCACTACGCTGGTTAAATTTCCCACGAAAAGAAACATTTTCTTTTTTCATCCTGCATTTGCTCCGCTGGACGCCATTTTTGTTTTTGTGTCCCGAACTGACAGCGGCAGCTGCCTGCTTGTTGACTCGTTGTCATCCCACAACAAATGCAGGATGAAAGAAGAAAATGTTTCTTTTCATGGGAAATATAACCAGCGTAGTGATCGCACCCCTGAATTTGCGTCAATTATTTTGACGAAAAAGTATGATCATTATATGCGAGTAAATACGGTAGCTGCCTGCCGCGGCAGCTTCACTGCAATACTCACCTACCCGTATCATGTGAAAATGCCAACGCGCACTCAGTTTCTCATTTCGGTACCAGAAAATCTCCTGTGTCGTCACACACTGCATTCGCAGCTATAGCCACTTAACCTTTTGCAGTAAGCATCTTCACCTATCTGTTTTACAGTGCAGGGTGTGTAGTGCCATTGGTAGCATACTTGACACCTTTAGTAGGCAATAATCCAAATTTGCTGCCGTTCCCTGCTGCAGACGGCGCGATGTGTGCATCACATTTCACTTCAGTGGCATCTGACGTCGCCCACCAGCTCGATTTCGTTTTGGTTTCTCGTTGCCCTCTTAAAACACCAAGCAATAGGAAAACAACAAAATACGTGTTGCGCCACCAGAGCACCACCAGCTCGATGTGCTTTGGTGTCTTATGCTGCAACGATCTGCGTGACGCTTCACATTATGTAGATTTCAACAATAGTCGAGTCCGTCATATTTTTTTAGTTACTTCAGATCGTATATTTTCCCAGTTGGTACATGTTTTTCTCATGGTTTTTGCCCAAAATGCATGAATGAGGTTCTACTGTACAAGGGAAGTACTATTGGCCGTGCCTCACTGACAACATTGCCCGTTAGTCAAGACATGCAGAGACCGCCAGCGGCGCAAGACACCACCGACAAGGCCAGCAGGATTACTACTAGCCGATCGAGCCTCCTTCCCGACCGTTTCAGCAGACTGATTTTTTTTCTGCATTTAAACTGCAGTTGCTGAAAGCAGTTATGAGTATAAATAGTTCTTTCATGTTCCATAAAACCCAGATGACAGTTTGAATTTCACTTGTCGTATGTTCCTTGTTTTTCACTAACTTCATGTGTCACCGTACCTTCCAGAGCACAACAGAATGATCATGAATATATCCATTACTTATAGCTTTTGTATACACCCCGTCAAAACTGGCGGTTTACATGTGAAAAAGAAAAAAAGAAAGAAAGAAAGAAAAGGAACACAGAAGATGAAAAATCGGATGTGACACACATCCCACTTGACTCATGTGTAAGCAATATTATGTTAATTGGCTTTGAATTTGACAGAGTGACAGTGACAGCTCGCTCATGTAGACTTCTCATGAGCTGCAATCATAAAAGAGACTTCCCGTATCTCTCTTGTCACTTTATTCTTGCTTTTGAGCAGAACTTCTGTCTTGTCAGAAGACATCTTGTGCAATGTGCATCTAAGTTGCCCGATGCATTAACTAGGCTTACATATCTACACCTCTTGAGCATCTCATTTAAGCGCTGACTTGTTTGTCCAACGTAAGCGTGACAGCACTCTCTTTTTTTCTGTGTGTGCGTGTAAACCACAGCTGCTGATAGCATTTACAGCTATAAATTCATCTTTCTATCTCAATAAATCTCAGTTGACAGTTTATGCTTGACTTGTCACGTGTTCGTTGTTTTTAACTGACTTTGTGTGCCACTGTGCCTGCGACAGTGTGACATAACGATGAAGCTACACCAACTAAGTCCTTTTTCAGCTCTGCTTGTTTTCAAACTTTGTTATATCAAAATTTTACTGTATTCGAACATGTGATTATGTTGAGTGTAATAGTATGCAGTTGCTCTACAGCCAGTTTCTAAACATGCCGAAGGCCCTAAACTCTCTGTTCGAACCTCAGCCATGCCAATTTTACAAGGGATGGTCAATGTGAAAACACAGAGATATGCTCATTTCAGCTTTTACCTGTTTGGTGTTAACACTTATGGTAAATATATCTGCAGGGTGGTGAACTTGAGCAGCATGTGTGGTATGCTTAAAAGGATTCCTGGAGAAGAGGTGAGGAAGAGACTCAAGAACCCTGACATTACTCTGGAGGAACTGTGCGGCCTCATGAAGGAGTTTGTGCAGTGAGTTCTTGTTTCACTAGGTTATAGCAAGGCATGCAGTTTTACCTCTTAGCTTCGTTCATGACATGGCCTTTGCTTGTAGCTTGTTTCACAATGTTACTTTTTTATACATAAAGAAGCTGATCAGTGATTTACTCATTTACTCCATCTAACAGGGCTGCAAAAGAGGGCAAGAATGATGAGAAGGGTTGGGGGAACTCTGCCTACAATGCGTCCAAGGTTGGCATCACTGTGCTGAGCTTCATCCAGCAGCGTGAATTCAATGCAGACCCTCGTGAAGATCTTGTCGTAAATGCTGTGAGTAGAGACACGAGGTTCTTTGCTTGTGATCCCTGACACAAATGGGCTTATGAGATCGCAGTGAGCAATTCTTGTAGCATGTTCCTTTGCAGATTTTTAGTGTTTTTACACACACGAGTTCATTGTTACACTAACACTCTTCATATTAAGCAGCTTGTTTTCATGCACAAGGCTTTTCAAAGAGTTCAAATGATCAGTGTATAACTGGTAAAGTCTGGCTGTCTGGCTGACGTAGCCTGCTCCACTACATAAGCTCTTGTGTTTTGTGCCTGTACTATGCCCTTGCGAATGAAATTGATTATACTTTTGCTCCAATTTTACGTTTTATTGCCGAAGGTCGATGTATTAAAAAATATTCATATTTACAAATATGACACATGATTCGTTATTGAAAGTTTCGAATATTCACATAGCTCTACTAAAGACGTTTAATGCATCTATGTTTCTTGAAATATAACATTTTAGGATAGCATGACACACTATCTGCTATTTGCTGCAGCTAATAGGGTGCAGGTTGTAAGTACCGTATTTACTCGCCTAATGATTGCACTCGCGTAATGATCGCACCCCTAAATTTTGTCGTCAAAATTCGATTTTTAAAAAAATTTCCCGTGTAATGATCGCACCCCGAACTTGCCGCAGCGATATGTTGTGTGCCAAGTCTAGCTAATAATGATTGCGCTTACCATCTGTCAAATGCTGCGCGAACGACTCTTGAAGACAAACCAAGCGGCCTTCACGCACCAAACATTCTTAAGCAGATGCCCCATTTCATTCTTTTCATCACTTTCCGCACTTCCATGACAAAAAAAGCTACAACTAAACTTGCCTTTATTATGTGTAGGCTTTATAATGGTTGTGGTCAACAAAAACAACAAAAAAGGCGCCTTTCGATTCTTCTCGTCTACACTCATGGGCACGCAACAAATTGCGAGCGGCAACGATAGCAGCCACATTTACATTGATACGTTAGAAGTGCACCCTATTCATACGCTGACGTTTGTAAAACAGCTAAGATATTGGCCCACATAGAGTTTCTCACTTCACCCACCCTTAGCGGAAACGTGCCATATTAGGATAGCAGTGAAGACAAATGCCGTAGTTTCCACAACATACTCACCATCTGTTCCTATGTCACTGGCAGCTAAGCGCGCCCATCTGTTTCTGTGCCCTCATAGTGGACATGGCTAGGTTATTGCCGCAAACTTGCCAGTGCTATTAATTACTGATATGGAAGAAACTGTTTGAATGCACGTAATGTACTCACAAGAAAAAAAAATTCGCGTTCGGCGCGTTTGGCGCGTTCAGCTTGCTCCGCTGGCCGCCATTTGTGTGTGTGTGTGTGTGTGTGTGTGTGTGCCGCACTACATACAGTGGCAGCCGCCTTTTTGTTGACCTGTTGTCATCTCGTAGCAAATGCCAGATGAAATTTTTTTCTTTTTCCGGGAAATTTAACCCACATAATGATCGCACACCTGAATTTGAGTCAATTTTTTTTTACAAAAAAGTACGATCATTATGCGAGTAAATAGGGTAATAACCCACTCACATGCCTGCCCACTCACATGCACACGCATACGCATGGCTTGGTAGGGAAGAGGTAATATTGCTGCAGTTGAATCTCATTATAGCGAAGTCGCATCGACCATGAGAATACCTTCGTTATATCCAATATTCATTAAAATCATACATGCAGATCTCAGAGACAAAAAATTGCGATCACGTTTATCTAAAAGAAATGAAGCACCTCCGTGAAGACACCAAAAGTTCCCTTGCAGATTTTGATGAACCGTCGGCATCCTGCCGTGCCAATAAAAGGTGCAGGAGCAAAAGTAAATACCATATTTTTCTGTGTATAACCCGTGTCCTCGTACAACCCACATCCCCAATTACAACACCCGGCAAGGAAAGTAAAAGCATTTATTTCCACAACAGGGTAGCCACCTGATCTATACACTGGCTAACCAGCTCTTCTTTTCGCCTCGTCTTCCTCTTCTCTTTATCTGCCTTGGTTTATACACGCCTGGCCTTTGACACTTTGTGGCAGTACAATGCGCAATCGTTTAACACAGGGGTGTGCAGGCTCTGGCACCTGCATAGATGGTCCTAGGTGTGTACACATGATGTGGTAGCAGATTGCACACACTGCTAGGCTAAACTGTTCTATTTTGTGCACATGGCTACGATTACATTAGGTATGGTTAGTTTGTGTTAGTCCTCACATGCATTAAAAAGTGTTCAGTTATCAAAAGTTCCCCTCTTGTGATGTATTCATTTTCGCATGATGTTGTACAAGTGCAGTAATTTTCTTTCTTACTGTATTGAGCTCTTGCACTTAACTCTTGTTATTAAAGGTACACCCAGGCTATGTTGACACAGACATGTCAAGCCATAAGGGGCCTCTGACTCCTGACCAAGGCGAGTATTTATTGTACTCCATTGCTTGTTGTTAATTTTTTTATTTCCATATTTCTCACGGGATCCTGTCTGGAGTAGTCCGTGAAGGGTGATGATACATTGATATTGTTAAGTTTTTGAGCATATGAAAAAATAAAAGAAATCTACATTATAGAATGACTAATGGAAATGCGAAAGCACCTATTATTTGTTACAGCTTGTCCAAAAAAAAGTTATGTAGTAGTTGAAATGTAATATGACACATTATGTATACTTGGTTATGGCAATGACTACATATCGCACATACGCATTCAAATTGCTGGAAGTGGTTAGTACTGCTTTTTTAACTGCAACATGATCACTGATGTTAGTAATACCAACAGGGAATTCATTCTAGTAACTGATTCCTTGTTTCTTTTCTAATAACAAGCCAGAGGTGCAGCCACCTGTCAGATGCAAATAGACTCACTGACCAATCATTCAGACATGCTTCATTATTCGGGCAGCTTCACGGCACCGCCGCTGGCCTCATAGGCATAATGTCTCAAGGATGACAGGCACTTTGAACACCTGACAGCACGTTGTACAATAATTCGGACTTCCACTTTGCAACCGTGTGCTGATTTGGACACCTTGCCAAGCATGAATAGCAATATTTTGGTTTTAATGCATCACTGGCATGGTCCTTGGCCATGTCGCCGGCACCTCCTCAAGACTAGTAAAGCCTATGCGATCTATCAGCCCCTCACCACACCCACACCACCGGAAAAGCCAAGCAAAGCCACCAAGTCATAACGGCTGCAGTTTCGATTTGTGCAACTTGTTGTGCGAGTTCTGTTCTGCATCACCAGCGTTTGTTAACTTATAAATAGTGACACAATCCTGGGCGACGTCTTCAAGGATTTTCAAGTGGCGACAACTCCACCCTCAATGTCTGTGCCTACAAAGTTGGCGAGGGAAATGCTGGAAAATGAGCATGGTTATCGATTTGCGGTTGACTTTTGTTATGTTGCCAGGGGATGACTATGCAATGCATGCATTGACTGCACTTTCATTTATCTCGAGCGATGGTTTCCATTCAATTCTGTGCCACTGTAATCATCCACTGTTCATGGCCTGCTGATTGATTAAAAATATTTATTTATTTGAAAGCAGGGCAGGCAGCAGCACCTCTGGGTTGATATAAGGTGGTGCTTTGTTCTGAAAGGGTGCATTCTTTCAAATGCATGCTCACAGATGTGTGTGCTTGGGACCATTAGTCTTATTTTCACCTGTGCATGTGTGGCTGTGACTCTCAAAAAGTTGGAGACACACTTAAATGCTTTTCTTATTATATATTCGCAGTCAAGAGCTTCTTTACATTTTGCATACACTGTAACAGCCAATGTTTGACTTGTATCTCTTGTCGCGCATCATTTTAGGTGCTGATGCTCCAACATATTTGGCTCTTCTGCCCCCAAATATCAAATCGCCCAAAGGAGAGTTTGTTTGGAATGACCGCTCGGTGACCCCATGGGACAAGTAACAGCAGAAGTCATCAATGTTGGGACCAGTGGCATTGCACTTTCGCATTAAGGAACTCGCTATCCTGTTTTGTATTTGCAGGCCTGACACTGAGCCTCTGAACAAAAAGAAAAAAGGATAATCTACCTGCTCACAGTATCGCAATATGAATACTGGAGTTTCAGCAGCGTATGATGCTATAAGTTGTCATGTTATGAAAATAAAGATTACTTTGCTCTCTACAGGGTAGTTTTTGTTGCCGTACTCAATCTTTTGTAGCGTAGTAGCCTTGCGGAGGCCTGAGTGGGGAGAAACATTGCTGACAATTTTTGTTTGTAAAGAATGATGACACTGCAAAACGAAACACATTTATCACACGTGCTCATTTGGTGCAAGAAAACTTGCATAGTGGCATACACCAGTATTATAAATTTTCATCTTCAGTTGGAAACTAAGAGGGCTGTAGAGGCCTTTTTTGTCACGAGTTCGATATCTGGCCGCAGTTGCTGAGCTTTTGTTGGAGAAGAATGCAAGAACTCTCATTTACTTGAGTTATGTACTACATGAAAGGGCCAGGGCAAGGGGCACAAGGACAAGGGCTACATGAAAGGGCAAGGGCCACAGATTGTACCAATCTATTTTTTTCTTTCTTTTTCTTTTTGCACTATGTCCTTGTCTTTGTCTTCAACATTGCTATGCTGCTGTTGTTGCCACAATCAGTAGCTTGATGTGGGGTTTGATGAGGAAATTGCATGAAATAGGTCATCACACAGTAAAGCTCAAGGTATTCAAAATCAGTTTGTAGCTTTCCACTGTGGCATCCCTCGTATGCTGTACACGTTTGGTGCATAAAATCTTATCAATCTATTTAATTGAACCTTTTTTTTTTGTTTTGGTGCTGGATTAAGCGTGCTTTCAGGCATAGTTACTGCTTTACTTGCCCATTTTTCTTTTGGGGATTAAGAAATAAAATTTTTCTATGATATAAAGGACTCGTTAAGTAATGAGGGAGTATGAAAGGTTTATGTTATGAGTACTCATGATTTCTGTGGTTTGACAGAATTGGCATTTTCACCTCGGTTCGGAAAATTTCTTTATTTAGGTGCATCTGTAAAAGTATGCACACTTTAATCTTTACACGAGGGGAAGTGAAAAAGTGAAAGGTCTTTTGCAATTTCTTGCACTAGTCTTTGATAACATTGCTAGTATCCAGCGCTGAAATAGTGTCGTCTGCAACATTTCTTTGGAATGTGTCACTTTTATTTCTGCTTTAGTTGTTAGTGTAGCAGACCATTAAACATGGCAGCTTCAGTGTTGATCTGCACCAAGGAGGAGATGGGGTAAGTAATTCGCTTTTTGTTTGCCGAAGGTGTTAAACCTGCTGAAATTATTTGTCGAATGCGAGCATGGTGTGGTGAGAAAGCGTTTCAAACAGGGAAGAACTTCTTTATGTAACGAGGAAAGATCGGGTAGGCCATCGACGTCACGGACTGAGGGCAATTTGAAAGTAGTTGAGAGTATGGTGATGGAAAACAGATGAATTGCAGTGGACGAAATCGCCAATACTTGACATATCACTCATGTTCCAGCGTATTCCATCTTAAACAACAGACTAAATTATCGATAAGTGTGTGCAAGTTGGGTCTTGAAAGAATTGTTAGTGCGGCATAAGGCACAAAGGTTGGACATCTTTCGTAAGCATTTGGCCCGTTATCGTCGTAAGGGGGATGGGTTTTTACAGCAAGTTGTTACTGTGGATGAAACTTCAGTACATCATCACGAACCGGAGAGTATGGCTGCGAGCATGGTTTGAAAACACTCATAATCACCAGAAGTTAAGAAACCTAAACTTTAACCATCAGCTGGTAAGATTATGCTAACACTATTCTGGGACATGGAAGGTGTGGAAGTCGTTCATTTCACCCCAAGAGACGAAACTGTGAACAGTGAGAACTATTGCGATGTGTTGCGAACTAAACTGATGCCTGCAATCAGATGTAAATGTCATGGAAAACTGCGAAAAGGTGTCATCCAGCAGCAAGATAATGCTAGGCCATATTCTGCCAAACAGGTGACCGAAACAATAAAGGAGTTGGGATTCGAATTGCTGGAACACCCACCATACAGTCCAGACCTGGCTCCAAGCGATTTTCATATGTTTGGGCCATTGAAAGAAGCACTCAAGGGAAGATTTTCAACCGATGCAGAAGTCATTGATGCGGTGCAATATTGGTTACAGGTGCAACTAAAAAAAACCTTTTTTTCTGACAGAATGAAAAAACTTGTAAAACGTTAGGCAAAATGCATTGAAGTGCAGGGAGGTTATATAGAAAAATAATGTATGTCTCAGTTTCTATCATTAGAATAAATATACCTTTTCTCAAAAGTCTTCTTACTTTTTGACTTCCCCTCGTATTTAAAGAAAAAAAAAAACTGGTCATTGCAAATCTACATTTTAGTACAAGCTTTATGTGAAGCGTATTGTGCATTTTACAGGAGTCAAATGCACTTCCCTCTCCTCTATCTCTGGCAGACACCTGTGCTTGAAAACAAGTTGCAGTTTTGGGAAAGGGACATGAGTGTCGGAAAGAAAAAAAAATTAATTTCTTTTACTTTTTATCTACATATCGTGGTGCACCTGCTGGCAGAAAACTAGCTCGAAACAACACGTCGGTGTGGAAGAAACATTGCAGGCATGCTCGACTCTTATGCGTCCTCTGATGTTGTTTTCCCCACATGGTTGTCGCATCAACTGTAATCCGGCTTGTCCCCATAGCTAAGCGCCGGTGATGGTCGGTGTGGTTGCAGCATATTACGGGAGACGGCGTGAGTGTTGCGCTGCTAATGCCACCTAACGGCGGGGTTATTCGGGTGCAACAGGGAGTAGGCTCCATAGATAGGCTCTTTCTCTTTGGCTTGGGGTGGTGAACTTCCGTGCGTGCGCCAAACCACACTTCATGGAACCATCCAGGGAAAGCAGCACTGGATTAAGGTGGGGCTAAGGGGGCTGCAGCCCAGGGCCTCACCTCGGACAGTAGGAGAAGGGGGCCCATTTATTCTAACCTGCTTAGTATATAGAACCATGGGCAACGGAACTTTGAGCAACATGTATGAAGCGAGAAAACCAGAACGAGCAGACAGGGCCCCCCCCCCTCGCCTAATGTTTAGCCTGGTCATTTGGGGAGAGCTTGTCGAGCTGTAAAAACAGAAATCCCCCGCCACCCCGACAGGGCCCTTTTTCTTACGAAGCGAGGTGCATTTGCTTGGAAGAGTTTTCGTGGTTTCCTGTCAGTCCGTCTGTCCAGTGCTTTCTGGAGAGGAGGGGCAAGTGGGAAACACCTAAAACATGTAATGTGGGATGAGGACCTAAATCTCCCTTGCCCCTCATCACCACCACGCCACCCCTCCACCTCTCATGTAGTTCCGCCGCTGTCCTTCTCATAGAAAGGATGTGCTGCAGTACCCAACAGTGCCTCCCATTCGACTTTTCTTTACCGTGATGGTAATTTGGGTGAGGAGGATGAGTTCAATAGCAGATGATGATGATGAGTCTGATGGCAGAATCTAGGCAGGAAAGGAAAGAAGACGTCACACATGCTTTTGTCCGGGTGACGTGGAGCATGGAATGGTCACTGTTCAGGCTAAGGTTGTGGAAGAGTGAAGGGGGAAGTTGGAGAGCTGGAGGCCTCCAGGGCCCATTCCTGCCTAGTGGCTGCGCACCCTCGCGTGCGCTCGACGGAAAAAGTAGGTCAGACTGGCCGCCGAACTTTCCAGAAAGAAGTAGAAAAAGACGACTCAGAGGCGACGGAGGGCACGTAACTTCGCCCGCGCTAGGAGTCACCCTCTCCCCTTCGTTTTCGCGCTCAGCGTCGACGGGGCGAAAGAAAAATCGAGAACCTCCCAGAACAGACGATTGCTCCTAGCCAATAGGAAGACGAGACCGGAACGGGAGAAGGAGTGAGTTTGTACAGAAAAGGAGGGAATTTGTACAAGGAACTCTATGTGTATGTGAACGCCTGTTTGGCCCGTGGCGCGCGTCTGTAAAAGGAAGTTGATCGCGGGCTGCGATTCAGTCCCAAGCCACCGGTTAAGCTTGCATAAGCCCGCCCGCTGAGGAGCTCCCAGGGGACACACCACTCTCGGCTAGCCATGGCCGGACCATCCAGGCAGCGTGCGCCAATCATCAAGACGGCCACTGTTGGACACCTGTGGTCGTGTCGGACTGACGAAGTGCCCGCGGTGAACAATTAGCATCCATTCATGAGAAAATGCTCGGTCGAAAGCATCAAAATGGTGCGTCTAAACGAAAGGCTAGGTTAGAAAGAGAAGAGCGTGAAAAGAAGCTACCAAAGATGACAAAGTACCTAGCTATATTGAATGCAGCTTCCGCGGAGCAGTATATATATATGATCGCTCTACCCAGAGTGCGTGTCAAACTCCCAATAGTACCGACTGTGCTTCTGTGGAGGACTTGCCAACTCCATCATCACGGTATCCTGGCAAGAAGCAAGGTTTGACTCACCTTGGTTGTCTGGATCCTGTGAAAACGGTGCTAGCCTCGGGCGTGCATATTTATGAGCAACCGACGCTAACCGAGCCCTGTCCTGTTTCTGAGTCAGCAACGTCTATGCTACTCGGCCGGGCCCCTGCCACAGAACTCCAGGTGTCCGGTCCGCCACGCCCGATTTCTACTACTGCTGATCAACAGGTGCTAAACCTCCCCGATGAGCCTCCTTCTACTGACGAGTGCCAGGAAACAGAACTCCAAAAACCGACTCACTTGTTTCCTGTTAGTTTGGCGTCAAATAATCATGTTCCCACCCACAAAGTGTGCCTCGAGAGGATGAATGAGACGGCTTCTCGTTGCGGCAGCGGAGAAGTACAGACACCCCCGCAGCAAGAGGTACGTTGCGAGATTCTCCGAAGTGACCCTGCTAAGTGGCCGGACATTATTACTGACAGCTTTCAGAGTGCATGTCTTGAGAAAGGGCCATTGTATTTTCAAAATCGGGCGGAAAATATTCCGTTTTCCGAAAGGCAATACAAAACTCAGAAACGCTATATATGTGACCTCATCTTTTGGTGCGAAAGGCTGTAAATGGGGAGGCATACGAGCGACACTGGTTAATGTACTCAGAGTTCAAAGGTTCCGTTTACTGTTTCATGTACAAACTATTTTAGTCTTCAAGCAACCCCAGTGCTTTCACCACGCACACAGCTTTTCTGATTAGAAAAAAGCAGAAGAAAAGGTTTGCGCACATGAAAATAGCGTCGACCACCGGAACTATGTGGCAGCTAGCATGGCTCGCCCGCTCTAACTCGAGCAGTGCAATTGACAAGGAGCTGGTTAAGCATCTTGTCACTGAAACCACTTACAGGACAGAGGTGTTGAAGCGCGTAGTCGTTGTAGTTAAGGTTCTAGCTGAGCGCAACCCAGAATTTCGGGGCAGTGAGGAGATTTTTGATTCCCCGAGAAATGGCAATTATATGGGAGTGCTTGAGGCCATTGCCAAGTTTGATCCCTTTCTAGAGGAGCACATCAAACACTACGGGAACAAAGGAAAATGTCACCCATCGTATCTGTCAAAAACCATTTGTGATAAATTTATCGAGCATATGGCAAAGGCTGCCAAGGAACGTCTTGTTGACGAAGTGAAACGCGCAAAATACTTCTCTTTAATTGTTGATTCGACTCCAGACCTTACTCACGTTGATCAGCTGTCAGTTGTTTTACGATACTATTTAAATGGGAAAGTGTACGAACGCTTTCTTGGATTTGTTCCGATTGAATCGCATACCGGCTTGTATCTTTTCGATACCATGATGTCCCTCGCATCTCAACTGATGATTGTAACAAGCTTATGATAATGGGAGTAATATGTCAGGAAAATACAAAGGACTGGAAGCTCAAATCAAACACCTGAACGAATTGGCAGTCTACGTCCCGTGTGCTGGTCATTCACAGAACTTAGTTGGCGCGTGCAGCGTTGACACTTGCCTTGAGGCAGTCAAAATTTTCACTGTAATTCAAAGACTGTATGTGTTCTTTGCTGCCTCACCTAAGCGATGGAGGTATCTTTTGGAGAGCATGGGCGGAACTGGCCAGCAGCTTGTTTTGAAAAGGGTCTCTGAGACCAGGTGGTAAGACACGCTGAATCATGTAAGGCCATTCTGAAAAATTTAGTGCTGTCTTTTAGTTGCGCCTAAAGCACAGAGTGCACAAGGTGCAATAGGATCTAATCGCACTCGGACTTTATACGGAACAGGATGTGACTCCACTTCAGTGGGCGCTCTTGCCACGCGGCGCGCAATTTGAGGTGCGTTTGCAAGCCTCCACTTGTAATTCAATCATTTGACCGTCTGCGTCCCCGGATGTTTCCATTTGTTATCTTGGCATTCCCTTGCGGCGGCAGTGAAATTTTGTTATATTGAAATTGTGTACAAATACACTTATTTATATTGAGGTTCTACATACATGGTGTTCTATGGACAAGACGGTATGAGAAGTTAAGTACTTCGCTATATTGAGAATTTCGTTATATTGAAGATCGTTATATTGAAGATTGTTATATCGAGGTTTAACTGTGTGTAAGTAGCACAAATACACATCAACGAAAAAAGCCATGTGACATCTTGTGCGCTGTCTCCCCGTGCGCCTAGTGTTTTGTTTTCGCTGGTGCTTATACGGTGGATAATACGCTTTCTTCTCAGCTTCAGGCGGGTTCTGGCGAAGTGCCAATAAGTGATGTGCCCACTCTTGGCTTTGTCATTGGTGCTCATGCTATGTTTGTAGCCGGTGCACATTGCGACCTCTGTAGCCGCAGTAGAGGTAACTCGACACATGTTTTCTATTTCTAGTTTTATTGTGATATCAATTATATTGACACTCAGGGTAAATTTTCACTGTCGTCGCCATGATGTTCCGTATAAAGTGGAAAAGCCATATGAATGAGTGACCCATACACTGTGGGTGCGAGAGAAAGCACGCAACAGGGAGTCAAAAAGGATGGCAGTTTGATGGGCACTATCTTACCGCGCACTCAATATTCAGGTTAGTTGGAGCTCATGTGACCAAACGCGCGCTTGGGAAGAAGAGTGCACGTCTTCTACTCTAGCCTTGCTGTAGCTGTGAACGACTGTGCGCGACTAACACTTACACAGCCCACGTGCCATACCTAAATTTTGGTGATCATTGGTGGATGCAATGATAAAGCACAAGCAGGGATGGCTGTTAACCTCATGTGCGATGTCTAACCTCCTGGGTTGTCTTCCCATACCCCTAGTGCTGCAGATTGCATAGTCTAAGAGACAGGGGTTATTGGAGGTCGCTGACAGATCGCTGATCGCTGACAATCGTTACGTCAGGGTGCCACTCAGCGCCAAACGCTGTAAGTATACCTGCTGCGTTTCCCCTCGCTGGAATAAAGAAGATTCTTTGTCTGGTCCCTGACTCGAGCAGTCCGGCTCTTCTCTTACGGCGCTTCGCACCAGGTCGTTAGGCCTCATGCCATAGGCCTCGCGTCTGCCCGCCCCGTTGAAGCTACTACAGTATATTTCTGCGTTTCTGTCCTGCCATGTTACTTTTGATATTTCTTTTAACAGATAGGATTGTCAGGACGTCCTACACCAAGAGAGCATTTGCCATTCATTATATCTGCCATTTTTCCATTTCTGCATAACCAAAAATAAACTGTTGTGATTGTTTTATAATATCTGAGAAAAAGACCTGATGCTGCGAGTGTGTCACTTGCAAAAAAACCTAACTCTGAGAGGGTTAAATGCACTTGAACAAGACATTTTCGGTTGTCCTAGCACAGAAGGAAACTTCAAAGTAATTGTCAGGAGACCCTCACCCTCAAAAAGTGAATAGCAACTAAGATAAAAATAATGCACATGCGAGTGTCAGTAGAATGTGCTGAAATGTCTGAGAAAGAGTGTTAGAAATGTTTCATTGTGGCCCATGCAGCTATCATAAATTTACACTTTTAACTGAAATCTAAAAGGAGTGCAAGTCATTTATAACCTTTAAGTGTGCTTACCTGAGTCATATTGTTATATAGCTCTGTTTCAAGTTTCTATATCTAGCAAGTTTTCATATCACTGCTGATATTTTCACTAGAAAAGCAGGGACGGTGACTGCCAAAAATTTTTAAAAGCAATTATTAGTGAAGATGGACAATATGTGAGGGGCTGCAGAGAATGCAGCATGCTTGTTCTATTTACTGTATATATACATTGTTAAAAAAGCTTGGAGAAAAGTAATTGATTACTTTTTAGTAATTCATCGATTACCTTTGTGGGTCAATAATTGGTCACTCACTATAATCAGGTATCTATTTTAAAAAAGTAATTGCAATTTTAATCTGCAACTTTTTTTTCCATAAAATGTATTAGTCTGGTTCCAGAAACGTAGCTTCACATGTGATTATTGTATGAAACTGAGTGGTTAAATCTGATCAATATTTCATAGGCATAGTTCAAGTGCTGTCTCATGTTAGTCCTAACTTTGTGATTTCTATAGAAACATGAAAGGGCCTTTTGCAAATAACTGGTGAGGTCTGCTGGCAATGATGCACTTCTGACGGCATGCTTCTTTATTTCTCTATGTTCATAAACATACTTGCAAGAAGTGCCTGCATGTGGTAAGCTCTTCCAGATGATTGGCATAACTGTCGTGTCCCAGGGAATACATCCTTGAAATTAGCTCAAATTCCTTTATTTTCTTTCGCAACATTTGGTTGCCAGTGTATATAGGCTAAGGGTAGTGTTTCTAACAGACTGCCGTGAACTTGTTTCAGCAGACCCAGCAGGATCCTGGCATCCCTCCAACAGTGGGCATGTTTATATGCGTAGAAAGGGGCCACCATGCACACAGCTAGGTGTGTCAGTGTGGCAGATTCTAGGAAAGGATATCTGGTACTGGGACTAGTCCTTCAATTTCTTTTTTTAATTTTGATATGTTTTTATTTTGATTATAGCAAACATCTGCCTTTGCCTCACCTGGTACTGATTCTGTCCGCTATCTGTCTCTACCTCAGTATCTTTCGACTTGTGTGAAGCTCTCATCTTAATATGCAAAAAATAAATAAATGAACGCATTAAAGCTACAGTCAACTATAGACAAGCGTCTAGTTCACTTTATACAGCCCTCATCATAACTCACCACGATGCATGACACAGTTGTAAATCAGCGACCGAGCGGAAAAAGTTAGTTAAAGGCCAACTGCAACGAAATTTCACCTTGGCTAAATTAGTAGTATATACAGCTGAAACAATCATGACAAAACTGCAGGGTGGGTTGGTGATTGTCTAAATTTAATTATATTATTAGCGGCTTTTATATAGCCCCTTGGCATTCAACTTACGCACTTGGTGGTTAGCAGATATGGTGTGACATTCTGCACATAGCCTCCGAAATGTTTCATCATGCGACAGGCAGCTGTGGGCAGCGCCTAATCTCGGAGGTCATGCCGAGGGCTGTAGTCTAGGTCATGTTTCACTTCCAAAAACAGTATAGCTAGGGGGCATGTTTTTCAGTTTCAGTATTAAAAGTGTCTACGTTTTCAAGCTTTTCTCGATGCATCCGTTCGTATTTCAAGCAAAGCCTTGCATGGAAGCTGCTCTTTATTTGCACTATCTGAATCTGTGCTTTTTACACAATTCAAAATTTTATTGCAGTCGGTCTTTAAATGATACTGGCAGTTGTTAACTACATGTGCCGATGGATGGATGGATGGATGTTATGAGCGTCCCCTTTGGAACGGGGCGGTGGCTTGCGCCACCAAACTCTTGCTACTATGCTGCCTAATATCCTACCTTGGTTAATCAATGAGAAACAAAAAAAAAGACACTATGAACTACCACGTCCAAATTTTCTGATACCCTATTGCGAACTGTGCTTTTGTACGTCTCCGTCTTTTGTCGTTTCCCTACTTTTCTTCCACCAATCCTCCAATCGCCTCTTACTGATGTCTATTGCGGACCTGTTTGCTTTACCACTGCTCCCGCTGAACCCAAGGGCTTCAAGGAGGCCAGTGGTGCCTAAATCGACCGCTGGATAGACGTCTTCACATTCTAATAAAATATGCTCCGTCGTTTCCCTAGCTTTACCGCAGCAAGCACATGCTTCTTCTTCCTTCTTATATCTCGCTTTATAGGTGCGTGTTCTAAGGCATCCCGATCTCGCTTCGAAAAGTAATGAGCTTCCCTTTGAGTTATCATAAATGGTTTCTTTCCTAATTTCGTTTTTTCCCCTTAAGTAGTTACTCATGGCAGGTTTCTTTTCCATTGCCGCCACCCATGAGATTAATTCAGCCTCTCTGACTTTCCGCTTGACCTTCTTTGTTGCTGTGTTGCCCACCCCACAGGCCGCATACTTGCTGGTAAGCTTCCTAGTTCTTTTCCTCCACTGTGAATCAATGTTGTGCCTGTACAGATACCTGAACACTCTCCCAGCCCATTTACTTTCCTCCATATTCCTCAGCCGTTCTTCATACTCAATTTTACTGCGAGCTTCCCTCACTTCAAAACTAGTCCAGCCCATATCCCCTTGCACAGCTTCATTTGTAGTCTTCCCGTGAGCGCCCAATGCGAGGCGACCCACTGACCTTTGGTTCCCGTCGAGTCCTGATTGTACCCCTGATTTAAAGCAAACAACCGCATTTCCAAAAGTAAGTCCTGGAACCATTACCCCTTTCCACATACCTCGGAGGACCTCGTACCTATTGTATCCCCATAGCGCTCTGTGCTTCATTATGGCTGCATTTCTCTTCCCCTTGACTGTTATGGTTTTTTCCTGTGTTTCCATATATCCGTTGCCTTCGTTTATCCATATACCAAGGTATTTATATTCTGTTACCCGAGGTATTTCTTGGCCCTGTATCTCCACTGTCTGTTCACTGTTATCATTGAATACAATAACACCTGATTTTCTAACACTAAATTTCAAACCTAAATTGTTGGCTTCCTGTCCACAGATATTAGCCAGACGTTGCAAATCACTTTGCTTGTTTGCGAGCAACACAATGTCGTCCGCATAAAATAAACCTGGGAGTTGCTGCTCTATTACTGTACCTGCCTGTTTGTATGATAGATTGAACCCGATATTACTTCCTTCTAGCGCCCTCTCCATCCTCACCATGTACATCATAAACAGCAGCGGAGATAAAGGGCACCCCTGCCTCAGTCCCTTGTTGATATGAACTTTCTCCGCGCTCCTCCTCCCTTCCCATTCAACGCAAACAGTATTTTCTAGGTAAATCTCTCTGAAAAGCTGTATACAATCGTTACCTAAGCCTTCCCCTTCCAGAATATCCCACAAAATGCTGCGGTCTACGTTGTCGTATGCTCCTGTAATGTCCAAAAAGGCCACATACAACGGTCTGCTTTCTGCTTTTGATATTTCAATACACTGAGTAAGAACAAACAAGTTATCATCCAAACGCCTACCTATTCTAAAGCCATTCTGAAGCTCTCCCAAAATGCCATTATTTTCTGCCCATGCTTGAAGCTTTAATTTGATTGCCTGCATTGCTAGCCTGTATATTACCGATGTAATGGTCAACGGTCTATACGAGTGAATTCTGTCTTTCTCCCCCTTACCTTTATAAATTAAATTCATTCTACTTTGTCGCCAACTGTCTGGTATTCGTCTATCTTTTAAAGTTTTTTCAACTGCTTTCACGAGAGCTTCCTTACTTTTTGGTCCCAGTTCATTTATCAGCCTAACGGGAACCTCGTCTAGCCCTGTGGCTGTGCGCTTAGGAATTTTCTCTTCCGCTTTCTTCCAGTTTAAATTTGTAAGCACTAGCTCCTTTCCCCCTTGGGTCTCTTTCATGCTCTTTTTTTCTTCAAATACAACCTCGTCCTTGCCTTTGAAAGATTCGGCTGTTACTTTTTGGATGTAATTTATTGCTGCTTCTCCTTCCAGTCTGTTTTCATCTTCATCTAGGATATGTTGTTGTATTGTTGTTGACTTCCTGCCTAATGATTTTATGTGATTCCAAAATATTCTAGGTGCGGCCTTCTTTTTCTCACGTATTTCTGACAACCAACTTTCGCTTTCACCTTTTAATTTTGCTTGTACCAGTATTTGAACCATAGACTTTTTCTCCCGGTATATTTCCCATTTACTGGTTACTTCATCCTGTGGCAACTGCGCCTTCTTTGCCTGCCTGTGCTCTCGAGATGCTTTCTGTCGTTCGGCGATCGCTTCTCGTATCTCCTTGTTCCACCAGCTTTTCGGTTTCTTTTTTCCTTTCCAATGAACATGTTGTTTCTCTTTCCGTAATTCTGTCGTTACTACACTTAGAAGCTCACCATATTCCCACCCCTTACTTGGCGACTTGCCAATTTCTTCCTCCACTCTAGTGACTATATTCGCTATTTGTTCAGCGTTCAAATTTGGACTGGCCATTTTGCTTTCGTTGCTCTCTTTCCCAACTACATATCCCATTTTCAAAATGATGCGTTTATGGTCACTCCCTATGCTGCTAAACCCACCGCCCCGTAGCGGTGTAGGCAGCGAAGGCAGCGAAGGCGTATGGGGGAAAATATACACAGGTAACCAAGGTAACGCAGGCACAACCATGCAACCATGGCAACAACTCCGGTGTCTACGATTGGCGTCGGGCGCAGCAGTCGGCGGCGTTACACTGTAGCGGCGTTGAGGCAGGTGTTCTGTGGTTGAGGCAGTTGAGGTGTGGCGCGAAGTTGGATATCTGGAGCTGCAATCCCTTCGACGCGAAGCAGAATTTGAGTCGTCGTACAATGTCATCGCCTCGTGTCGCTGTGGTAAGATAAACAGTGTAATCTGTTCTGTGCTATACTGAAAGATATGGGCATTAATTACTTTTCTCTTCAGCACAATGCATACGTGCGCGTACGATACACACTAACGGAAGTGACTCGCAAACGGTGGTTGGCCTTGAACTCGGGTCAGCCTCGAGTTGTTTCCTGCGCGGCTTGATTGATGCATGCGCTCGCCTTCGGCATACGTAATCGTGCACGCAGTCTCGGGCCCGTTACTTGCGAAGAACGCATCTTAAGTTGTAGCTGTAGCACATATCATGTTCTTTTATGTGCGCTTTTACGCGCATCTACAGTCTTTAATGTTTTACGCTGCTGTGCGTGCTTCACGTGTACGCACACAAGTGGTTACGTGACACATATACCGGGTGTTTCAGCGATCACTCTCAAACAAATGTGTGTTTTCTTTAATTGCCTGTGTCCATGAGCAGGTCTACTCGAAGAGGCGGACATTACTAGCACAAGAAATTGGAATACATAATCGAATAATTAACAAAAATAATCTAATTAGGTTTTTAAATAGTTACATTATCGCACATATTGCAATTTACAAATTCTAGCCGGTGAGTTCGCAAGACTAATTTTGGAACTAATTTTCAGAATGACACCAGTTTCGAGATATTAATTCCCGAAATTTGCGGTGAAATGCTAGCGGAACGATCGACAGTGCATTTGTACCGGAAGTTTGATGGCGCGCATATCTATAGTAAATGCTACGTGTCATCCGCACAATTCTTTTCAAGTGCATATATGCCTTGCAGTCTCACCCGCTAGAATTTCTAAATTTCAATATGTGCTATACGGTAATTAGTTAAAAGCTTAATTGGTAAATGCTCGTTAACTGTCCGATTACGCTTTTTTTTTTTTTTTTGTGCAAGTAATGTACGTCCGCCTCTTTGAGTAGACCAGCTCATGGACCAGAATTGTGCTATCTGCCTCAGGCAATTAAAAAAAAAAATTTGAAAGTGTTCGCTGAAACACTCTGTGTTTGATAGAGGCTGTTTATAGGAACCGAAACGAAAGATGTGCATTATATGCGAATTTAGCCTCCGGTTTCGGCTTCGCGGCAATGTGAAGCGCATTGCCGGAAAGCAGCCCCTAAAGGCAAAGTTTTCTTCTGTTCATTGTTGGGAAGCTGGACCTGATGGCTAAATTGGCGTACAGTGTGGTTTACTCTTGAAGGGAACACATGACTGTAGAGCATGGGCGAATTTCCCTCTCTGAAGAGCGTGCAAATGCCCGACTTTACAACATATAACTCAATGGTGGTTATTCCATGCCATGGCGCGTACCCCTCTGCTCACGTGTGCAAAGTGAAGTCCGCACATTAACGAGTTCCCTCTAGCAGTGAACTGCACTGTACAAATGCATAGGTGTGCGTTGCCGTGAAGCTGAATCACGATAAGACAACAGCAGTGAAAGCGGTGATGACTCAACAGGTTGCTTCAGGAGTTTTTATTTCTGCCAACAATTATGCAGGGTTGCTTTTAGAATCACCTAAACTATGTTGCATGCTTGCGTGCATTTATTTGCTTTGGTTATACGCATTGGCCTATTTTGCGCCTTTATGGATGACCTGATAAAGGTTATGTGCGTAGTGAATTATACTAGTGAAGATGCAGCATTTACACGAATACATGTTTCGCGGACAGTTAATTGTACCCAGTGAACCATTCATGTCCCATAGATTTCCATAGAACATCACGTTTTAGACATTGCACACATACTATAGATATCTATATTTCTGCAAACAACATTACAAATACGTACTGTGAATAATCTAAGTCCCATTAAGATCACGTTGCTGTAACGTTGAAATGATGTCGCAGCTGAACATAAGTGACCTCTAATAGATGCTCCTTTTAAAGATGCAGGAGGTTCATAGAACATCTAATAGATCATTCCAGTTCACGCTATAATGAGCTGCATGTATACATACAAGTGCCACAGCTGATGTACTATCGAATAAAAACGAAATGCGAACAGCAGAGCGTGTGGCCGAAGCTTAACTGGGGGGGGGGGGGGACAGTGTGCGACGTGGGCCAGCCATCATTGTACACATGCGCGGGCACATGGTTTCGACGCAGAATGCGGGGCTGCTTGTCCTAGAGCAATTACGTCACTTGTATTTTGTTAAAGCTTGTATTCTCACCCCGCCATCGCAGTGCCATTCTTATTTACGATTACTGTTAAGGTGGCTAGCGCTGTTATTGCTCCTCCAGTGCAATACATTTATGATGCTATTCAAATTACGATTAGACACTGGCACCTTTGGTGGTGGTGGTGGTGGTAAATATTTATTACTTGAGTCTTTTGACAACATTACTTGTGAGGGGGCTCAGGAGCGCGTAGGGTGTCCGGGAGTTTGTGGCCCTCGGCGACCCTCAGAGCCCAGTCCACCAGCCGTATTTGGTCGGCTGGGTTGGAGCTAGACACCGCGGTTTACGATCCCTCGACGTCGGTGAGCTGCCACTCAGAGGGTGGCTGGAGCTCAGGGCATAAGAACATTATGTGATGGAAGTTGGCTCTAGGCGCGCCGCAGAGCGTACATTCCTGTCGATATAGGCCTGGATGAACCAGGGCGAGAAAAGCTAGAGAAAGGAAGGTTTAATTGTGCCTGAAGCTGGCGCCAGGTACTTTGTTGGAATTTCGTTAAGGATTTATCTGGGGGAGGATATCTCAACCGCATTTCGCGGTAGTGAAGGGTGATCTCATGATATTCTACCAATCGGTCTCTGGCGTTATCCAGATCATTGGACGGCGTAGCTCGGTTGAGGGCTACTCGAGCGATAGAATGGGCCATCTCATTGCCTGGATGGCCTGCGTGCGCGGGCACCCAGATGAGCTTAATTGGTCTGAGGGGTGTCTGATGATTGAGAATTTTCCGTGCCGGTTCATGAACTCGGCCTTTCGAGTAGTTGCGGATTGCAGTGCTGGAGTCGCTAAGGATAACCTCGGCAGCGGTGGTTGAGATGGCCAGCGCTACGGCAGCCTCCTCCGCCTCTATGGACGTGCGCGCCTGTATTGTGGCAGCTCTGATGTAACCAAGTTGATGTGACACTGCACTTACGGCATAGGCCGGTTCCTGTGGGTGGCTAGCGGCGTCGACACACACAGTGAGGTGGTCGTGCTGGTGTTGTTTGTAGAGTTCTTTTGCCCTGGTCTGCCTGCGTGCCTCGTGATGCACGGGGTGCATGGTTTTAGGCAGGGGGAGAATAGTGATGCAGTGTTGTGGTCGCACCGATGGCACGAGTTGTTGGGAACTCGGCGCTGACGCCCGTTGTTGCACCTGGGTCGCAAGCCCCACGGGTAGCGTTGGCCTGGCGGCCTGGGGTACAACTGGAAGCATCCGAAGGTCCCGGCAAAGCATGAGTCGACTGGTAACAACAAAACAACTTGTTTATTCTAACATCGCAAAGAGTTGGCGGTCAGGTTGACCGAAGTAGAGAGACGGGAGAGCACGTTACTCAACAGAAGAAATCGGAGCCCTCCTTTTGGCGTCCGGGGGCAGCTGCTTTTATACTCTCGCAGTTGAGGGCAAGAAGGAACCCCTCTATAGACGAGCACGTGACTGTGCCGCTCGGGCACAATGGGATAAGGTGACGCATACTGTCGTGTCGCCGCCGGTCGGGCACAATGGGGAGGAGAAGGTGGTTCATACTGTCGTGTCGCCGCCGGTCGGGCACAATGGGGAGGAGAAGGTGGCTCACACTGTCGTGTCGCCGCCTGTCAGACCCCCTCGCTTCACAGTTGTTGGGAGCTCCTCTCCCCGGCTGCCGCGCTTCGACAAGCGTGGGCACCAATATGCACATACACTCACACACGCACATGAAGACACGTGGCATCGGAACATGCCTGGACGCGCTTGGCGGGGAGGCGTAGCGGCGACGCCGAACGGGCCAAAATGTCTGCCGCTTTGTTGCAGCCGCGCCGGCTAAACCGCGCGTCGTAGGCGAAACGTAACAGCAGTTTTGTATGTCCGATGGTAAGGGACATGTCTGATTGGACTTGGAAGTAGGGACTAGTCCTAGTTTGTCCAGGATGTGCCGACCTGTGGTGGTAGAGGACAGCCTCTCAATTTGGGCTGTGCGATGGGCTTCCGTGAGCTCATCAAATCTGTTATGTACCCCCATGCGAAGGAGGCGCTCATGTGGCGTGTGCCCGGGGAGGTTAAGTGCTGTCTTATACTCTTGACGTATAAGGGCATCCAATTTTTCCGTTTCCGCCCGGTTGAGATGTAGGTATGGGAGCGAGTATACTACACTGCTTATGACAAAGGCCTGCACTAATTAACTTTCTCAAGTCATGCTCTGTCATCCCATTGTGTCTATTGGCTATCTGCTTAATCAGGCGCATAGTGTGATGTACTGTGGTGGTGAGTTTGTTGATGGTCGCCGTGTGTCTGCCGTTGTTCTGCATGACCATGCCAAGCACTCGTAGCTGTGTGACCACTCGAAGCACTCGTAGCTGTGCACTCGTAGCTGTGTGACTTGTGGATACGGATGCTGGGGGGTGGAGTTGGGTCTGTGCGACTCTTGGAAGGGTGAAGTTCCAACTTAGTGGGGGAGCACGCGAGGCCTATTGCCGTAGCCATCGGCCCATCGGCACATCGGCCCCTGCTTGTAAGGTCGCCTCCATGTCGCCTATGCTGCCTGTAGTGGTCCACAAGGTAATACCATCTGCATACAGGGACTGCAAGAGGTTGGGAATATTTGCCAGGTCTCTGGCCTTGAGAATGAGAGTAAGGTCGAAGAGGTGTGACGAGAGCACTGATCCTTGCGGTGTGCCTCTGGTATACCCAGTTGAAGCTTGTCTGTTGGGAGTTCTCCCACAGTAAGGACCGCAGTCCTGGCCTGTAGGAAAGCTATGACATAGGCGTGAGTTCTCCCGCCTACGTGTAGATCGGATAAGGCGTTCAGCACTGCGGTATATGTTCCACATTGTCAAAGGCCTTGGTGAGGTCGAGTGCTAGTATGGCTATTGTGCGTTTGGCATGCCGGGGGTGCAGGACTTCTTCAGAGAGCTGAAGCATGACGTCTTGCGTGGACAGATGCCCGCGGAAGCCAATCATTGTGTGAGGGAAGAGATTATATGTGTTTGCATATGCTGTTGGAGTCTTTGTAGTATCACATGTTCGAAGAGCTTACCTAGACATGAAGTGAGTGAAATCGGACGTAGGTTCTTTAATCTAGCGGCTTGCCTGGCTTGGGAATAAAGGTTACTTTTGCATGGGTCCACTGTGGTGGGAGGGTTCCTGCGGCCCAGTGCGAGTTAAAGAGTTGGGTTATCGCCTATATCGATCTGTCATCAAGGTATCGAAGGGCTTTGTTCGTGATGTTATCCTCCCCTGGAGCGGACGTGGTTCTGAGCTTATATGTAAGGCGGCGCGGACTTCCCAGGCAGCGATGTCTGCATCTAGTTCTGGATTGTCCTGGCCGGTGTAAGGAGGTAAGGGGACCCTTGTGCTGTCCGCCAGATATAGGGTTTGCCGAGAGACCAGTAGTGCTTTGTCTTCCGCTGGGTTGCTGTGCAGCAGCCGCGAAAGACTCTTGCGCTGTTGGATCTTGTTATTTTCGGGGTTTAGCAGGCACGTTAGGAAACTCGGTACGTGCCAGCTATACCGTGCTACAGATGTGGCGATGGGGCTAGCCACCATAACAGTGTACGGCCAGGTGCTTTAAATTAAGATGCCTTAAACGATGCTGCGCGCTTTCTTGTGCATGCCTTAATTATGTCCATTGCACGTACAGTGATTGTGTCCAGCGTTCGTGCCTGCGTATTTTACGGTCGTTTCTATGGGGCCCTACCTGTACCACGTTGATGGTATCATTCGTTCCAAATTAAGCGTTCTGTTCGCCGCAATACTTCGGGTCGACGAAATCGATCAGCGTCCCCTACATGATGAACGCAAAGAACAAGAATGAAACATTGAAACGACGTTGGTGGTCGACACGTACGTACGGAGTAAGTAAGTACTAGCTCCAGCCATATCGTGTTCCTTTTTCTGTGGAACACTTAAAAACAAAAAGAAGAAAAAGCGAAAGAAGGAAGAAGAAAGAAACTGTCATACAGGCCTCTGCTGTTTCTGCTGACATTAGCAGCAAGAAATATCTAAACGTTGATTTTGCTTATTAACTAAATTAATTGCTTTTATAATAGTAACTGAATTTAGGGCACATATTTTATAATTGTGAAGGAAGGAAGGAAGGGAGGAAAAAGTGGAGAAGAAAAGGCAGGGAGGTTAACCAGTTTAGCTTAACCGGTTTGCTACCCTACACATGAAAGCGGGATGGGGGGATGAAAGATGGGGAAGGGAGAGAGAGAGAGAGAAAATAGCACAGCACACAAATCGTCAGTTAGAGTCAATCACTCTTGCGTGGTACGTGATATCACTGTCACAGCCGCTTGTCCAATCCCGTCTCTTTCAAAAACCGAAGTATTCCATTCGTCACCTTCAGCTGCGATGTCCTCTGTCGCCGGCATGTGAAAATCGTTTCGAGGGACAATGGTCTAGTGTCAAGGTGCGCTAGAACGGATGCCAGGGATTGTCGCTGAACATTATATTCAGGAAAGTCTCACAGAATGTGTTCCAGCGTCATAATTGCGAAAGTGAAGCCGATGGGTATAGGGAAGCCACGTCTGCATAGCGGAAATACATACAGCCAGGACTAGCATTACTTTAATTTTCCGTCCCGAAAATCTGCTGAAAATGCCTCGGCGTCCCATTTATTTAAGGTCGTCTTGAACTGTTTGGGGCACGCTTCTGGGAAACTTTCGCGATTACTTGTGCCCTAAATTGAGTATTTAAAATGTTAATTACGGTATTATATAATGTTATAGCGAAATACCGTTCAACATTTTTCCTGTTGCTTATGTCCCCCTAGGAGACCATGGTCTCATAGGGGGACATGACACGTGTTGCTGTCTCCGTCAATAGAACGAGAAACACCAACCATCTGCGCTGGCCGGGTGAAGTAGCCGTAAAGAAAGCTGCAGCTTTTAAAATGAAAACTGGGGCACTTTTGCCTGGCGGCCCACCTATAGACATGCCACTACAGATGCGTTGAATAGCGTCCATTAGAGCTATCGTGTACAATGAATGGCGATCGAGTAGCAATCATCAACACAGAATAGGCAGCGATTCTTGCCAGCAAAACAAAAAAAGTCATCAATAACGTTTAATTACTATACTGTCATGCTCCGAGGACACCGGGCGAAACGACTGAATTAAGGCGAAGTGCAGAGACGGCCCATTGAGGCAAGGGAGTGTGCGCCACTGATATATATATATATATATATATATATATATATATATATATATATATATATATATATATATATATATATATATATATATATGTATGTATAGATATATCGGAGTATCTTATTGATTTCACTCTCTCGCCGGAAGGTTAAGTAAAAGCGCCTTCGTATAGCGCCGGACTCGCAGGCAGCGATGTTCCACGTGGGTCAAGGTATCGCTGCTGAAGGCGTAACGCGATGCGCACATCTCACACAAGAGCGGTCCTGCGGAATGTACAAAGAAGCTGCAAGAGCAGATTACAAGCGAGTTGTTGTTGCACTCGTAGAACACTGGTGAGTCCGAACGCTCAACTTTATCTGCAATCGAATCACCTTCACAGCGAGCGCTTGACGCCTCCAAAACACTTCGTTGTATACAGGTCACTTCGCTGTAAAAATCGCGCGCCGTACCGCTCGCAATAGATCTAGGTATAAGCATATGCACGTTCAGCAAAATAAGACATCTACTTGAAGATAATTCAATGCATAATTAGGGAAATGAGCCGCTAACTTCCTTCTGCGCACTTCGTCCGACGGAATGTCCCGTCGAATGTCAGAAGGTGTCGTGTGCGACTGCACACGACACCTTCTGGCAACGATGTCCACGGCGAAGTCCGGGAGCGGCGTGAAATTGCAGCTGCAGAGCGTCGAATGTCGCTATCGCCACCCCATTCACCCCCCCCCCCCCCCCAAAAGAAATAAGAATTGCTTCATGTGCTATTCTGAGGGCGTCGATGGTGACGCCGGCCGTCAGTTCCGAGCAGATACGTGACATATTTGCGGCGGAGTCTGGACCCTCTCGCGTGCTCTTGGTCGTAGATATATACGTGGTGATCAATTTTAAGTATTACGGAATTTTTTAAATATAGACCATTGCAGATATCGTAATTCTAGTCCTTGAGCTGGATATTACTTGCACGAGAACTCGAAACACATATGCAACTAATTGACGAAAATTCGCTAATTAACTTCTCAATTAATTACTTCATGGCACATATTGCAGTTTACGAATTGTAGCCGACGAGCTTACAAGGCGTATCCACTTGGAATGAATTTCCAGAATGATGCCAGTTTGGAGATATGCGCCATCAAACCCGCCGTAATAATGCACTGTTGTTCCACTTAATTTTTTACAATACGTTCTTTTATATACTGAACCACAAAAGTAAATGGAACGCCCAAGTATTTCGTCCCACACTTTGGGAAATATCATCTCGAAACTAGTGCCATCCTGGAAATTCATTTCAAGTGGATACGTCCTTCAAGCTCAACGGCTACAATTCGTAAATTACAATACGAGTCGTAAAAATAATTAAGAAGCTAATGATTTAATTTTTATTAATTAGCTGAATATATGTTATAATTTCTCGTGCATGTCCGCCTCTCTGAATAATCCAGCTCAAGGACTAGAATTATACAATCTGCAACGTACTATTTTTGAGAAATTCCGTACAACTTAAAATTGATCACCTTGTATAACGTGGCGTTGACCGGCGCTCCCATATATATGCACGTCGCAGCTCAGTGGCGGCTGCAGAGTGTGGCACCACTATATTTTTGTGCGTTGGTTGTAAAACAGCAAATCAGACGTCGGGGACTCCTATACTTGGAAACTATACTCGGAAAAGCAAGTTTGTTATAGTCGTCGTGGAAGCGTTCACAATACACATTATACAGATCGATCGGTATTCGGCCAGGACATATAAGCAATCCTACGTTTTACAGATAATTTCGTCGTATAACGTTGTTCCACTGTATAAGAAACACTAAGAAACACTAATGGCGCGCCATTACACGCCATTACAGTTCCGCACGAACGCGGCGTGCGGAACTGTAATGGGTCATAGGTGAGGACAGAACCATGCTGCTGCTGCTGCGAGTCTGTCCAGATGACACGCGATTAGCTCCACGCGAAGGAGACGCAATAGCTGATCCATCACATCTATAATAGAGGAAAATATAGGGAGTCGCGCTTACGAGTTGTAAGCAGAATCAGCAGCGTAGTCAGCGTGTATAGTACATTGGCAACTGTGCCGCAGACACGTTATCGAAAGTCCAGGAATACACCTATTGTGACATGGCGTACAACTGCGTTAATTACGCTTGACGCAGTTGGCAAAGGATGTTATCTTGCAATGATGTTGCGGCCTCCGGAAGCCTTATGCATATGTGGGGTGTCGGAGATGAGATGGGAAAGGCGGTATAATGTCAACTGGGTGAGCATCTTATGTCTGTGGTTCAAACCAGTGATAGCCTTTGTCATACGCTCGGGTACTCGTCATAATTGCCTGCTCCTTCAAGTCTCACTGATCACGTACGCTCTTTTATTTACGTGTTTTGTCCTCCTATAGCTCATATCGACAAATTTATGGCCTGATTCCACCGCGATTAATTTCGTCCCATTCATTTTGGGCGAATCCAAGTAGCAGAAGAGGTGCCGAGAGTTGGAAGAAGAGGTGCCGTTGGGTTCCAACCTTTGGTAAATGCAATAGATGCTTTATGGAAGATGGCAAAGTGCTGACTGCAAAAGGGAACAAGATGAGGACATACGTAATCGTTTACGCGATTAATATGGTAGACACCTTTGCATGTTCCTCGCCGATCGAAACGTTCGCGTTAGATGTACTATAATGCGCAGAGTACAAAATATATGGCGCTACAGCCTGAGGCTAATGTGGGCAATTACAAGTGAAGGAGCCGCCCAGTGTTTTTCCCAAGATACCGCAATATATGAAATACGGCCCGTTTGACATACCCCAGAGGTCGCCGGGACAGCTGGGTTTATCTAAATTCATATGCAAGCCAGGCCTCGTCGGTTACCACGAGTATTCCGACGAATTGTTAAGAATCAGGATCGCGCAGACTTGGCAATTATACAATAACATCCTAAATAAAAAAAATCATAACCTCGTTATCTTTTTTTTTATCAGATTTACAGCTGTCGGGTAATCAAAACGGATAGCGGATTCTTTACGCATTTGTTAACTCAGTTTTCTACTATACCGAAGGTCTGGTCGGTAGTTGCGAACAATAAGACACAAGCCGTAGCTAACGGCAGCCTATAGAGCTCTTTGACACGTTGGTTTTAAGTCGTCGTCATTACCGCACGTTGAGCAGTCAGCGCGGTGCGAAGTGCCCTCAGTACAGGGTATTTGTTGCCGCATTCGCCGAGGTAATCATCAAAGTCCAGGTCGAACACGGCCAAGCCGTTGGCCAGCTCCGTAGTGAAGCCGGTGCTTTGAGGCCCCAGCGAGGACATCCATCCTCGGTCGCCATCCCAGGCCACGAAGCACTCGCTCACGTTGTCGTGCCAGTGGCGCCAGCGCTGCCTGCAAATCTCGCGGTACGGCACGGTGCGAAGGAACGTGGCCGGCGACCCGACGTCGTGGCGGCTGCGGTTCTTCAGTTGAAATTTGAGGCCGCCGAAGGAGACGCCGATGAGGTAACGTGGCACCGGGGTCCGCTCGTCCATCGAGGCGGCGCGGCCGAACGCGTAGTCGGCGGCGTCGTCCGCCACAGAGGACAGCAACGTTCTCGAGAGCTGGTAGATGAACTCGAGAGAGGAACCCTCGCGGACGCTGCGCCGAGGGTGCGGACAGGTGGCGAACGCCGGCCGTGGCTGTCTACCGCCGTAGCCCTGCGACGGTGGCGAGATGACCAGCATGTCCTTGGTGTTGGCGTAGATTTCGGTGCGGTAGTAGCGCACTTGCTGCTGCAGGTCTCGCGGCAGCACCACTGCCACGGACACGCCCCGCACGGCCATGAGGAGGTCGTGGACGCGGAACGCGTGCTGCAGCGGCTCCACGTCCTCAATGTAGACAGCCAGCCCTCCGGCACCCATACTCTGCAGCTCTTCGGAGAGCTCGGTAGCAAAGCGTGCGGTATTTCCCAGGGCTGCGTCCAAGTGATGGGCCAGCACGCGGTGGCCGCCCAAGGCCACGAACAGGTGACTTGGTGGTAAAAACTCGTGTCCCACGACCTCCAGGAACAACTTCAGTTCCTTGCTGACCACCACCCGACCCTTAACGTTCACGTCGACGCAGCAGAAGGCGACGTCCGTGCACAGCTGCACGGGAAAGTCATACACCGAGAAGCCCCGAGAGCGGATGGCACTCCGGTCGTCGTAGAAGCAGAACAGCAACCGCGACGAGGTGCGCGAATTATGTTCCGCTGGCTTTGCCTCGTCGTCCACGTTAAGGTCAAACATATCAGCTTCTCCGACCAGGTGCATTCCGCTGCTGGCCTGGCTGCTCCCCGGCGCCTTTGTTTGTAGTTCCGTGATCTTAAAAGAATCTGGAAACACCTCTGTGGAAGCCGCCGTTCTTGTGCGCCTTGCCGTCGAGAACTGGCTTGCCGACGATTCCTGCGATGGAGACGAACTCGAAGTCTGTCCTGACGAGCTCTTTTGGTGTAGTTCTATATCACGCGAACCTTCCACCCATGTTTCGCCGCCGTCCTTTGCGGACCCATTGAATCCATTCGCCCCGGAGTAGTCATCACTGGTGATAGTCGGTGCTTTCCTATGAGCTACGTGGGTGGCGTTGTGCTCCTGAGTAGCAGGAGCAAAACCGTCAGGCGTTGTGCGGGCTCTCCTCTTGGTACGAGCTTTCCTCTCGGGAAACGTGGGCGCGCTACTTGCCTTTCTTGCTGCGTCAACTTTTTTCCCGTGCTTCTGCACGACGCCCTGAATCTCGTCAGCCGACAGCGAAGCAGAGTGCTTAGGATGGACGTGCAGTTTGTCTGGCACCGACTGCGGAGGCGCGGCGTCTCTTCGAAGCGGAGCCACGGGAAGCACGCTTCTGTTGGCCGCAGGGCTCGCGGTCTCCTCCGTCATGTCCGCCCCCGACTCGCGCACGACGAGCGTCAGCACTGTAGCGGTGCCGCACACTCCCAAGAGAGACAGCACAGAGAAGAGAGCGATGGCCGTGCCCTTGCTGATGGTCAGGGCGCTTCGCCTAGCGTAAGTTTTGTGCAGGAACGCGGACGACTCTTCGCTCATCCTGGAACAGGCGTACAGAGCAAGGAGCAGCAGAGCGACAGGAGCGCGTCCGAGCTGACGGGCGGTTTAGGAAAAGAATAATAATTAAAAAAAAACCCTCGCGAGAACACCGCGCTCCATGGTTCATGCTGCACGTGCGGCGCCGAACTTCTTCGTCAACCGTTGAGGTACACACGCCGGTGCCGTCCGTTAAGGAAATGAAGAGATCAAGCTGACTGAATATTTATTATTGCGACTATATGGGACACCCCAGGCGCATTTCCGCCGTCGCCGCCGCCGCAGCGTTTTAACAGCGAGTGCACGTCCGCGGTCATCGAATGAGATGTGTTTATGTTGGCCATTGTGCGCGTGACTCCGTGTTTGTTAATTTAGTTAGTAAGCGAATATTGGCATGCTTATACGGCCGGTAACACTGCTATCCTAACTTTGTATAGCTGTCTAATAATTCGCTATTGCAACCGATGCTTCGCCTTTCGAGCGAAACTGCGACGTTCTTTGTTTTTTTTTTAAATTTAGTTGGATCACTTATTGTTATCCAACAATGAGTTGACGCCACTACGAGCCCACTCCACTTTAGTATTGAGAGTAGCAGACCCCGTGAGGATATTTAGATGCCTTTTGTTGTATGCGAGATTCCAGCGAGACAGATTTCTATAAACTGGGTAGCTATAGCGGGTGTTCGAAATTAGGCTTTATGGCTTTCTTAAGATTATATAGGCACTGGGAGGCACGCGAAGGCCACTTGTGCAAATAAGTTATGTGGCCAGAGGGACACAAAGCGAGATGATAATTATCGCCGTCAGCAGCTCAATTAACTAAAACTGAATAATTAACTTTCTGTTAGCAGCATTAAGTGGGTTTGTTTGCATTGAAAGGTCAGAGGCAGTCGTGTTTATACACACTATCAGTTGAAAGAATTCTTCTATAGCGTGTCCGTGCTCTGAGATATTCGACTCCAAATTTTAATTGTCGTTCGCATGATTACGCATGCAGGAGGGTGAGGATCGGCGCAAAGCTCCTCCCTGATGTGACGCGGCTATTGCGTGCGGCGTTTCGTCTGACAACAGCGCGGAGGCATAAAGATGATAACTGTTCTCCGTCCCCTCTAGGCGGGCGAAATAAATATATGACAGCGCCGTGCAGTTGTTGCTCTTGATTTCAATAACACTTACAATACTTGGAAATCAGCAGTCACTTCATTTGCGTAGCCCAGGCAAGGACCATGCACACACACCATTACGCACGCACACTGCCCACCGGCTTCTCCGCTCGCGCCATTATCTTGGTACGGCAGCTGCCGCCATCGTTACATGTTGCGCGGTCGCGTGTTACGACAGGGGTTCCGGGTTCTTCGATTTTTTATTTCGCCAGCCTAGAGGGGAAGGGGAACAGTTATCATATTTGCCTATGCCTCCGCCCTGTTGTCAGACTAAACGCCGCACGCAACATCCGCGTCACATCAGGGAGGAGCTTTGCGCCGATTCTAACTCTCTTGCATGCATAACCATGCAAACGGCAATTAAAATTTAGAGTCGGATATCTCTAAGTATGGACAGCTGGGCTAGTTGGTTATGATTAGCATTATGAAACATCGTTCCAGCGCACAATTGAACACGGACGAGAAGAGAAGATATCTCGGAGCACAGACACGCTAGAAGAATTCTTCCAACTGATACTGTGCAGAAACACGACTGCCTCTAACCTTTCAATACAAACATACCCACTTACTGCAGTCAACAAAAAGTTAATTATTCTATTTTAGGTAACTGCATGCGCTGCTGACAGAGATAATTATAATTTCACTTTGTGTCCCCCTGGCCACATAACTTATTTGCACAGGTGGTCTTCGCGTGCCTCCCAGTGCCTAATTAAAAATACCATAAATCTTAACTTTGAACACCCTGTACATGTATACCACATCTCGTCTCTTAGCGTTCCCGGTCAGATACCAGCGAACCAGCCACCAATTGAAGGATTGAATCATCGCAAAGAAGCTAACGTTAAAGAAAGAAGAAAAAAAAAAGCGACAGAATCCATCTCATGACGATGAATGTCGACGTTAATAAGATTAGCTAGCACAAACGAACTGTAACAGCACCGTGTTGCTGCCACCGAAACGCGTGATACATGAGGCCCGTACTGCAGCCGGGCTCCTCTCTTCCGCTTCCCTCTGGGCACTCTGCGCCATCTAGTGGCGGCGACGAGAAATCCTCGCGTAGCCTCCGAACTACGTGGCGTGTCGGTTCGTGCGAACACTGATAATTGTTCGCTCTCTCCGAGCACGCATGCATTCATTGCGCAGAGCTAAAGCGTCGGGCTGCTGTGGTACAGGAACACGTGTGTCGTGGGTTCGATTCCGCCCAGCACCGAATAAATTTTAAGGAATTTCGTTGTTATTGAAGAGCGGAGTGAGAGGGGACAGATACGGACATACATAAACATACATGTATAACGCAAAGTGGGGGAAGTTGCCCAATAATGCTAATAGCATATAAACCTGGGTTGTTCGCGCTAGCGATGGAATTGGCAGGTGAAAAATCCCATAGGAAATTCGCGCGCGTTGCCGTAGCCAACGTCCTGAACCTTCTAGGAATTATATACGCGCTATTTATTTACACATACCGCAGCCCCTGGTGGGGCTATAGCAGGAGTGGATAATACACTATAATACAAGAAATACAATAGGCAACAAAGAAATAAAGTTAAGCGCAATGTTGAGGGAGCACAGACAAGAATTCATTTAGTGGGAGAAAACGGTTGGTTCCTGGTAGTGAATTCCATGTTTCAATTGTTTTAGGGAAAAAGCTATACTGAAAAGTATTAGTGCATGCAAAAAATTGTGTAATGTTACCCGCGTGATGTCTCCTACTAGAAGAGATCACGGCCACTGGACCAAAAAGCAGCCGTGGTATTGTACACTGCGCACAAGTCCAAAGCGTTGAGAAAAACTGGCAACTTAGGTCATGGCTGTATGTGCTTCAGTCGAGCGCGGACGCATAGAGAGATCGCTCCACTAAACGCACGTGCGGCGCACGCAGAATTCGCATAGGACGCGCAGCCATAGACAAACGCCGGGACTGCTTGGCATCGGGGAGGCGCTCGTCTTCGCATGGTTAGCACGATGCACACAGCTACGCAAACATATTCTCGCGAACAGAAATCGTGACTGCCCGAGCATCGGGGCGTACCGGCGTGCGAGTTACATCAATATATACCGCCGCTTTTCCTGTCGATGACGTTACCCTTAACATACTGCCGCGCACAGATATATCGGTAGTGAATAAATCGGTAGTGTTCCCATGGTTTTAGCGGCTCTGCGCAACACATCTCCACACCCCGCCCACCTCCGCTCTCACTGCCGCTACGTTCGCGTCCGGGCAGGTGCGCCAAGTACTTCCGTAGCGGCAGCAACGCGAAGGAAGAGCACCCCGAGCGCCTCCTCTCCTTGGCCCCTCGAATCGAAGTGGACAGCAGACGCGCACCAAGCCAACCGCTTGCAGTCAGTCCGTTAGGCTGGGTGTCCGGTAGTGGCGGCTGTCTATCCTCCGAAGAAATCGTCGAGCCATGTCGTCGCCTCGGGTCGCTGTGGTAAGATAAACATCGTGTCGGCATTCGTATGGTAATGCGCCTACGCACCGCGTGCTTAGATTGGCCTTCTTTTTACGAGTGATTCGAAATGCGCGCTCGCGATACGTGTGTATACGATCCGAAATAGCGTATACGGAACCCTTGAAACTCGTGCCGGCCTTGAGACGTTGCTTGCGTCACGTAATCCCTGCATTCTCTTCGTGCGTCCTTGTGCGCGACTGTCGCAAACGTCGGCGCTCTTGTGCCGACCTGTTCTTCGCACCGGCGGAGTCGAAACGGACGCGCAATCGGTCGCGAGCGCGTGAGGGCAGTTAGACTCTTCCCCTCTGCCACCTCCTCTCCTGGCAACGCCCCGCGCGTGTGTCCGGCTGTCCGTTCGAGATGTGACCATTGATTTACTCGTACTTTCATCTTCTTTTGTGCAGTCTACTATCTCTCAGTGCATATGTGCTTGCCTATTTTTATACGCTTTTGTGTGCGAGGGAGGGATTGAAAGGGACTTTTTCAACTGCCATATGCCACTTATGGTATAAAGGTTATAAACCGGGATAAGGTTCCTCAGAAAGGCTGGTGGCCAGGCTTTCTTAGGCACCTTATCCCTGTTTATAACATACCACAGTGTGCTACTTCATTTGTCAGCCCCTTTCTTGATTTTGGATTTCCATATGCCACCTATGTGCTTTTTCTGTGCACTTGCACTGCGTTCTTTTCTTGAGCCGACGTTAAAATTTGAGTTTTTTTGTTCCCGTTTATACATGTGTGTATCAGATTTCTCACGCTTTCTGTGATGTTCGTACGTCGATGACCAAACCAACATACAATCCTATTGTATACGGTGTTTGGATCCGACTGCTGGTACGATCGGTTGGGAACTCGGCGCTGACGCCCGTGGTTGTACCTGGGTCGCAAGCCCCAAGGGTAGCGTTGGCCTGGCGGCCTGGGGTACAACTGGAAGCCTCCGAAGGTCCCGGCAAAGCATGAGTCGACTGGTAACAACAAAACAACTTGTTTATTTTAACATCGCAAAGAGTTGGCGGTCAGGTTGACCGAAGTAGAGAGACGGGAGAGCACTTTACTCAGCAGAAGAAATCGGAGCCCTCTTTTTGGCGTCCGGGGGCAGCTGTTTTTATACTCTCGCAGTTGAGGGCAAGAAGGAACCCCTCAAAAGACGAGCACGTGAATGTACAATGGGCTAATGGTGACGCACACTGTCGTAGCGATGCCGTAGCACCATGTCGAGCACGATCTCGTAGCACCCTGTCGTGGCGCTGCCGGTCGGACACAATGACTGTAATGAGAGGATGGTCCCTGCTTTGGCATCGCCTGTTTCGGGCACAATGACTGGAACGAGATCCCTGCTTTGGCATCGCCTGTTTCGGGCCCAATGACTGGAATGAGATCCCTGCTTTGGCATCGCCTGTTTCGGGCACAATGACTGGAATGCGAGGATGATCCCTAGGCGGTCGCATCGCCGCAGTCGCGCCTGGAAACACCTGGCGATGAGTGTTGCGGCGACGACGATCGGGCCAAAATGTCTGCCGCCCCGCCGCAGTCGCGCCTGGAAACACCTGGCGATGAGTGTTGCGGCGACGACGATCGGGCCAAAATGTCTGCCGCCCCGCCGCAGTCGCGCCGGCAAAACCACGTGTCGCAGGCGAAACGCAACAGACCGCCCCGCCGGGGGAAGGAGATCCCGATGGACAGGGGACTGCATCCGCTGTCCGGAGGGATGTCGCTCGATGATGCTCATAACCGAAGTCGGGCGTCCCTCGACGTTTCTTGAGCGCAGCGCACAGAGAAGGCCTCGTTCTCTTGTTCAGGTTCGCACGGGACACTGCAAAGTGACTTCGGGAGAGTTCACATTTTTGTTCTCGTTCCCGGCAAGCGTTAGAACTACGCTGAAACTCAACCGCTCAGTCAGCAAGCACGGCACAACCCTCACTAAGCCCTGCCAGGCTCTTTCCCCTTTTTATACCACTGCCTAGTTCCTTACAGTAGTCTAGCATCACTCAGAACGCGTCCACAAATTGAAAACTTGCACTAGAAAGCATATCATCACTTTGAAACACTAAACAAAAGCAATATGTTAAAAAAAAATCCTGCCTCAGGAAGAAAAACATCAGTAACAAACAATTTTGAGGCTGATTCCTACGTTAGGGGCTTCGACTTAAGCCATCGGCGTTACCGTTGAGACTCCCCTTTTTGTAACGCACCTCAAAGGAATATTGTTGTAAAGCGAGGCTCCAGCGCAGGAGGCGGCCATTTTTGGGAGAGATGGTCTGCAGCCATTGGAGAGGGCAGTGATCCGTCTCAATGATAAACCTCGAGCCGGCTAGATAGCATGACAATTTCTGAACGGCCCACACGAGACACGCACACTCTTTCTCGGTGGCGCTATACGCCTGCTCACGACTGGTCAGCTTACGACTAGCATACAGGACGGGGTGTTCTACTTCTCCATTTTCCCGTTGGCACAGTACAACGCCCATACCTCGCTCACTAGCATCGCACTGAACAATGAACCCTTTTGTATAGTCTGGCGATCGTAGCACAGGCTGGCTTGTTAGGGCACTCTTTAGGGCGCTAAAAGCTCTTTCCTTTGTCTCGTCCCAGACGACTGTTTGAGGCTCGGTCTTTCTTAGAGCATCCGTCAGGGGAGCCGCGATATCAGAGTACCTAGGGATGTACCTCTGATAGTAGCCGGCGACACCCAAGAACGACCGAATATCGGTCTTGGTGCGCGGTTGCGGAAAGTCTCGCACAGCGGCCACTTTTATTTCAGAGGGGCGGCGACGACCCTGACCAATCACGTGACCGAGGTAGACAACCTCGGCCTGTGCTATCTGGCACTTAGGAGCCTTGACTGTCAAGCCCGCTTCGCGCAGGCGGGTTAGCACTGCCCGCAAGTGTGCCATATGCTCAGACCAGGATGCGGAGAATATCGCTACGTCGTCTAGATACGGTAAAGCGAATTCTTGCTGTCCCCGCAACACTTTATCCATGAGACTTGAAAAACAGTATGGCGCGTTCTTCAAACCAAAACTCAACACTTTAGGACGGAATGTTCCCATTGGTGAAATGAACGCCGCATACCTACTAGCCTCTTCTGTAAGTGGAACCTGCCAATAACCCCTGACAAGATCTAGGGTGGAAATAAACTGAGCGCTACTAACTTTCTCAAGGCGCTCCTCGATGTTAGGGATCGGATAAATTTGATCCTTAGTGATGGAATTAAGCCTGCGGTAGTCGACGCAAGGACGAGGTTCCTTGCCCGGTACCTCAACTAAAATCCAAGGGGAGGTATAATCACTCTCACCTGCCTCAATAACACCGAGCTGTAGCATTTTCTTTACCTCAGCCTCCATAATATCGCTCTGGCGGGGTGACACCCGATACGCCTTGGATCGTACTGGCTCTGGGGAGGTAAGTTCTATATCATGAGTAAGTACAGAAGTCCTACCAGGCCTCTCAGAGAACAGACCTTGAAACTCTTGTAATAGCTGGTGTAGTTCGGTTTTCTGCTCGGGCGACAGCGGTGCTTTACTGATAAGGTCACTAATGACTTGACCGGTGTCTTCCCTGTTCGTCACTGAGCCTAGTCCTGGAAGCTCGACCGGAAGTTCTTCAGGAACGTTTATCATCATGCACACCACTGCTTCCCTTTGTCTATAAGGTTTGAGCAGATTACAGTGGTAAACTTGCTGTGCTTTCCGCTTTCCTGGCAGACTTACCACGTAGTTAACGTCCGACAGTTTCTGAACAATTCGCGCTGGGCCCTCCCACTGCACGTCTAGTTTGTTGTTTAGCGATGTGCGCAATATCATGACCTCATCGCCAACCTCAAAACGACGGGCCCTGGCTGTCCGATCGTAATAAACCTTGGCCCTCTGCTGGGCCTTTGTCATTGCTTCACCTGACAACTCCTGTGCCCTTCTTAAGCGTTCGAGGAGCTTAAGCACGTACTCCACCACGACTGGGTCGTCGCCCCTACCTTCCCACGATTCTCGAAGCATGCGAAGCGGAGATCGAAGCGAGCGACCGTACACCAGTTCAGCTGGCGAAAACCCCGTAGCCGCATGCGGCGCGGTCCTTAAAGCAAACATCACCCCAGGCAGACACAGCTCCCAGTCAGTTTGATGTTCAAAACACAAAGCTCTCAACACGCGCTTCATGACGGAGTGGAGCTTCTCAACGGAATTCGACTGTGGGTGGTACACTGAGCTGTGTAACAGCTTTACCCCACACCTTTCGAGAAAAGTTGTCGTCAAAGCGCTAGTAAACACTGTGCCCTGATCTGATTGGATTTCCGCAGGGAAACCAACTCGCGCAAATATGGACAGTAGTGCATTAACTATCTCAACTGAGCTGAGTTCTTTAAGCGGCACTGCTTCAGGGAACTTTGTCGCTGGGCAGATCACAGTCAAAATGTGTCTGTACCCCGTGGCTGTTACCGGCAGAGGTCCCACTGTATCAATAACGAGCCGTCTAAAAGGCTCCGTTATGATAGGTACCAATTTCAACGGCGCCCTCGATTTGTCCCCTGGTTTGCCCACCCGCTGACAAGTGTCACATGTCCTCACGAAATGGTCTGCGTCCCGAAAACACCCTGGCCAATAGTACTCTTGCAAGAGACGGTCCTTAGTTTTCTTAACTCCTAGGTGTCCGGACCACGAACCCCCGTGTGACAAGCGCAACAGATCCTGACGATAGCATTGAGGCACGACCAGCTGATCGAACTCCACTCCTCGGCGGTCTAGATACTTCCGGTACAGGACTCCACCTCTTTCCACAAAACGCGCAGTTTTCCTGGCGATACCTTCTTTGACATTGCAGCGCACGTTTTCCAGGCTGCCATCCTTTTTTTGCTCGGCTATCAAAGCCGACCGGCTGACTTTTAGCAACCTATCAAGTCCGTCTGACGTAGGCGCGATGAGCAAATCAGTAGATAGCTCTTCTAACTTTCCCGAATCGGGATTTTCCTCTCCAGTATCTGGCGCCTTCAACGCTACAGACTCAATTTTATTCTGTTCGGGCGTGCTCTGAATATCAGCTTGCTGCGCCTCTGACCCTTTTTCGTTGTTTGATAACGTCGGCCCCGCAACTACCGCCTTTGCAGCGAGCTCCCGAACCTTCGATCTGGTTAAGGCCTGAACACTAGCTTCACCAAACAAAAGCCCCTTCTCGCGCAGGAGGTGATCGGACCTGTTTGAAAATAGGTACGGGTACTGGGGTGGCAGCATAGATGACACTGCCGCCTCTGTCTCAAGCGCTCCGAAAGGTCCTTCAATAAGCACCTTTGCTACTGGCAGACACACGCTATGAGCTTCCACGGCTTGCTTGATCCACGCGCACTCGCCCGTGAACATATGGGGTTCTACGTAAGACGGGTGAATTACATCCATCGTAGCTGCGGAATCGCGAAGCACCCGGCACTCTTTCCCGTTCACGAGGAGGTCTCGCATGTAAGGCTCGAGAAGCTTCATGTTCTCGTCAGTGCTGCCTATTGAAAAAAACACAACTTTTGGTGTTGTTTCCGGACACTGCGCCGAAAAGTGACCCGGCTTCTGGCACGTATAACAAACGCGCGCTCGCCTCATCTCGAACCGCTTTCTGCGTTTGGCTGCCGCCGTCTCTTTACGTTTGGTCGGACTGCTTTCACTCGCATCCTCACTACGCGTGTCCCCCTTTAATCTCATGGGCGTGAATTTCGGCCTCTCAAACTTCGAGCCAAATTCACCCTTTTGACCGTCCTTAGCTCCGCGAGCCCGACGCGTCACAAACTCCTCGGCTAGCTCAGCGGCTCTAGCCACCGTACTCACGTCTGGCCTATCCAAGACCCAGTATCGCACGTTCTCAGGTAACCGACTATAAAACTGTTCTAGCCCGAAACACTGCAGAACTTTATCGTGGTCACCAAACGCTTTCTCTTCTTTGAGCCACTCCTGCATGTTCGACATAAGCCTATACGCAAACTCTGTATATGACTCACTTTTGCCTTTCTCATTTTCCCGAAACTTCCGACGGAACGCTTCCGCAGACAGCCGGTACTTTTTTAGAAGACTCGATTTCACTGTGTCGAAATCCTCTGCTTCCTCTCTATCCAAGCGAGCGACTACGTCGGCCGCCTCGCCGGGTAACAAAGTGAGCAAGCGCTGTGGCCACGTTTCCCGAGAGAACCCCTGCTTCTCGCACGTTCGCTCAAAGTTAACCAGGAACAAACCAATGTCCTCTCCAAGCTTAAACGGCCGCATCAGGTCAGTCATTTTGAACAATACTCGTTCTCCTGCACCGTGTGCCTGACTTCCATTACGAGCGCGTTCCATCTCTACCTCAAGACGCTTCATTTCCAAAGCGTGTTGACGGTCACGCTCTTGTTGCTCTCGCTCTTTCTGTTCTTTAAGTTCGCGCTCCTGTTTCTCTTTTTGCTCTTTAAGTTCGCGCTCCTGTCTTTTTGACCTCTCCTCAATAGTCTCAAGGCATTCCGACAGCTCGTCATCCTCAGCCTCTAACTCAAGAATAGCCTTTAGCAGTTCTGGTTTTCTGAGTTTGTCTGAGACATCCAGACCCAACTCTCTTGCAAGCTCCAACAATTTCGGTTTGCGCAACGACTTCAAATCCATGGCTGCTCTGAATGCTGCTTTCTCTCCTGCTTACTATTGTCTTGCCGCAAACTAACCCGGCAGCAACGACAACCACAATTACCAGCTCTGTTTCTGACACTAACAAAAGCCTGGCAAAGCTCAGAAGAAGAAAGTCCCGCACTCACCAAACCTCGCAGGCAGGAATTCCGCGCAGTCGTTCCGCTGCAGGCAACCAGTCGTCACACAGGGCTCGTTGCACTGCTCCCGGATCGTCGATGAGCTGCTCAGCATACAGTCAACTGCATCTCTTCGCTGCTGGCCTCCGTTGTCGCGATCTCACCGCTGGCAGACAGTTGTTTGAAGTCGTAGGCGATCTCACCGCTGCCAACCAGTTGTTTGAAGTCGTAGGCGATTTCACCGCTGCCAACAGATGTTTGGGATCGGACTGCTGGTACGATCGGTTGGGAACTCGGCGCTGACGCCCGTGGTTGTACCTGGGTCGCAAGCCCCAAGGGTAGCGTTGGCCTGGCGGCCTGGGGTACAACTGGAAGCCTCCGAAGGTCCCGGCAAAGCATGAGTCGACTGGTAACAACAAAACAACTTGTTTATTTTAACATCGCAAAGAGTTGGCGGTCAGGTTGACCGAAGTAGAGAGACGGGAGAGCACTTTACTCAGCAGAAGAAATCGGAGCCCTCTTTTTGGCGTCCGGGGGCAGCTGTTTTTATACTCTCGCAGTTGAGGGCAAGAAGGAACCCCTCAAAAGACGAGCACGTGAATGTACAATGGGCTAATGGTGACGCACACTGTCGTAGCGATGCCGTAGCACCATGTCGAGCACGATCTCGTAGCACCCTGTCGTGGCGCTGCCGGTCGGACACAATGACTGTAATGAGAGGATGGTCCCTGCTTTGGCATCGCCTGTTTCGGGCACAATGACTGGAACGAGATCCCTGCTTTGGCATCGCCTGTTTCGGGCCCAATGACTGGAATGAGATCCCTGCTTTGGCATCGCCTGTTTCGGGCACAATGACTGGAATGCGAGGATGATCCCTAGGCGGTCGCATCGCCGCAGTCGCGCCTGGAAACACCTGGCGATGAGTGTTGCGGCGACGACGATCGGGCCAAAATGTCTGCCGCCCCGCCGCAGTCGCGCCTGGAAACACCTGGCGATGAGTGTTGCGGCGACGACGATCGGGCCAAAATGTCTGCCGCCCCGCCGCAGTCGCGCCGGCAAAACCACGTGTCGCAGGCGAAACGCAACAACGGATACCTGTGTGGTTGGCCTACTGATACCCGTGGGGGTGGCGTTTTCTTTTAGTCAATGGCGCTTTACGCACATTGTTGTAGTGTACCTATTTTCTCCGTTGTCTGCGGACTAACTGTAGCAGCTCTAGAAGCACGGATGAAGCTTGTGCGTAAACATGGACAGACAGGTAGACGCGATGGCTCTGTAAGGATACTGGTGAGCTTGGACTTGATAATTCGAACGTAGCTTTACACACAGAAGCTTGCAGTGTTAGGTGCAATATATATTTATGGAGAAGACTGGTTATAAGGCGGTAACTTTTCTCCCGGCCTGAGCAGAGCTTGTGAACGAACAGGAAGCCAGTAAGCATTCAGTGGCGCGAACACAAAAGAAGGAACGAGCGCTCCTCCGGCGTTTGTCCCGTCCCCTTCTTTCACTGTTGTGTAAGCATCTCTTCCCTGGTTTTCTGTTTATTCACAAGAATGCACGAACTCGCAAAGCAAGAAATTCTGCTGGACTCAAGATCAGTAGCACCTGACCTTAATAAGCTATATCGGACCCCGGGAACCATTCCGAGGCTTCGTTTTAGAGACACGGAAGTCTGGCATCGAACCTGCGTCCTTGTTATCGGCAAAACGGCATAGCGCATCAGCCGTACTATATTTTCTATTTCATTTTCCTCTAGTCACCAAAAACAGCCTTTCCTATATATATATATATATATATATATATATATATATATATATATATATATATATATATATATATATATATATATATATGCAGCTCTCGATATAGTTACGTATATATCAGTTATCCAATACGACAGCATTTTGTGATACCGTGCTTGCTAGCTATTGCATGCTGTAGGTACCGATCTAAATGAGCGACACTATATGCAGCACTTACCGCGAGTTCAATGTTCTCCAGCCATTTTCTGCATACAGATAAATGTACCAGAGACAAGAGAAAGACAGGAAGACACACCGCAGTGGCTTAGCTGCTACGGTGTTGCGCTGCTAAGCACGAGGTCGCGGGATCAAATCCCCCATGGCCGCGGCGGCCACATTTCGACGGGGGCGAAATGCAGAAAACGCCCGTGTCCCGTATATTGGGGGCACGTTAAATATCCCCAAGCGGTCAAAATTAATGCGGAGACCCCCCATTATATGGCGTGCCCCGATCATAATCAAATCGTGGATTTGGCACGCAAAATCCCAGAATTCATTCATTGAAAAAGACGGGAAATGACGTATTTAAGAAAAACGATAAAATAACGTATGCTTTATTCCACAACAATTGCTTACTTAGAGCAAAAAAAAATTGCGCTGACTGTTGCAGGTGGGCTTTGTACTGTGTTGTTTTCTTATTTGAGCTGTATACATAGCAGTCCATACTCGGTCGCCTAAGTTGCGGGACGGACAGAACGCGCACATTGTGAGCTGTTATACGCTGCTCTACCCAAGAAAACTGCAGGGCAGTGAGTGGCTGAGTAAACATGCACTATAGATAAGGGGATTCTTGCACAGACGCCGCGTCTGTGCAATCTTCGCTGGGGGAGCGCAATCGGCGCGTTCGTCGGCTGCGAATTTTAGGCAGCCGACACAACTCCCGTGAAGTTCCCCCGCATGCTGGATTCGGAATTAAGCCGTGTTTACCGAGTGTCCCAGCCAACGTTAAATATTTAAAAAGTACGGCGCAAGATACAACTATATAAGGCCTACAGTGTTCGGTCGTCAGAGTTCTGATGGCCGAACGCCGAGGTCTTAAAATCGTATCTTGGCATCATGTTAAAAAAAAAAAATTCTGCTTGTTCAACAGCTCGGCTAACGTAGCTGGGACACGCTATATATGGTGTCTATTCATGAACGTACGAATACGCGCGCACAGAAATACACATACGCTCACAGAGGATGCCCAGAAGGTCAGCGCATATAATACTGTAATAATTTGTGTAATTGTGAATCAACTTTGGCGAAACATGTTTCGCTATAGTTTGCGCTAACCTAACCTAGCAGCATCCACTGATATTCGCTATAGGACGCCTATAGCATACGTGCTCCTTGTTGATCCACGGTTTGCTGCGTGGTTCGATATGCATGTATATATATGCGTTCACGCATACAATGGCCGTTTGATAAGTGTGGTAAGAAGTAATTACATATACTATGTTTGCGGAAAACAATATTTGATTTTGCAACATACTTCCCTTCCAGCTCCACACACTTCTTCCAGCGGTGCTCCAATTTTCTTTCCCCTCAAAAGAAGGATGGCACGAGGCCCTTGAAGTAGTAATTTATCACAGAGATAACCGTTTCATCTAACAAAAATTTCTTTCCACTCAGCCAATCCTTCAGGTTTGGAAAGGGGAAAAAGTCGCATGGAGCCAACTCCGGAGAATAGGGTGGATCAGGCACAACCTCGAAGCCTAACTGGTGCAATTTGGCCATTACAACAAGCGATCTGTGAGGCGGAGCATTGTCTTGGTGAAAGAGGAGTTTTTTCCGTGCTAACCCAGGTCCTTTAGTGCGCAATTCCTTTTTCAGTTGATCTAGGGGTGTTGCATAATATGGTCCTGTTATCGTTTTGCTATTTTGTAAGTATATATAGTCTACAAAGATTATTCCTCGTGAATGCCAATAGACAGTCGCCATCACCTTTCCGGCTGAACAAATAGTCTTTGCCTTTTTAGAACACCTTCATCAGGCCCAGTCCGTTGCTTTGACTGCTGTTTAGACTCTGGAGTGTAATGATCTATCCGCGTCTCATCAACTGTCACAAATCGACGGCAAAAGTGCTGCGGATTGCGATCAAGCATCGATAAACACAGTTTCGAGATGTCTACCCTCATGCGCCTTTAGTCGATCGCCAGCGCAGTCACGGCACCCTGTGTGCGCAGATCTTCTTCATCTGCAATTTCTCTTGAAAAATATTGTGAACTCTCTCTGCCGAGATGCCTACGATGTCAGTTATTTCACGTACCTTCACGCGGCGGTCTTCCATGACGATTCCATGAATGTTCGATACCGTTTCTGGCGTAGTGACCTCCACTGGACACCCAGGATGTGCTTCATCTTGCATCGAAGTTCGGCCACGTTCGAATTCATTTATCCAGTAGTAAATGGTCCTCAGTGATAGTGCAGAGCCTCCATAAACTTCGCTCAACTCGGATTTAATTTGGCAGCCGTCCAGTGTTCTAAGTAAAAATGTTTGATCACTGCTGGAAATTCACCTTTTTCCATTTTGGAGGGAATCGCCACACAGATCAGTGCCAATGGCCATCAGAAGCTTACTAACTGTCGCTACCCAGCATAAACAACTTCTGCCCTCATATGAAGGGTGCTTCTCGCGCACCACTTAGAAGAAAACAGAATTGAAGCGCCATCTCTTGTATTTTTACCATACTTATCAAACGACCCTCGCACTGCGATAACTTCGGCAGCGAAAGCACTGACCCGCGGCGTCCGCTAGAATGTGTCCGAATGGTGTGGCTCGAGGCGGCCTCGTATATGTAGCAGACGGCTCGTCATTTCAGGATTCGGGAGCACTGTCGTGAGGAAAAGATCTCGAGACCACAAATGCCGCATTTTTTTTTTTAACAGCGAAGCTGTATATGGGGCTAGGTTCTAGCGGATCGATGTCCGTAGACCAAAAACCGTGGGCCGATCCCGAAGATAATGTACTACGGGGCCGACCCGCGGCGGAGGTGATGCAGGCTTCATGCTCTGCGCCATCTTGAGAAAATAAGTTTAATAGGTGCAAACACAACCGGTATCAGATATTAAGCTGATAAGAACAGATATTACACTGACTCGCGTCGGCCATGTCTACTTTCGCACCACCCTGCCTTTGTCGGCGTTCCAAGCGCTTGCGTATCTCCTTCCCTTTCCTTCCGCTCTCCCGTGGTGGCGGTCCCGTCGAAACGTCACGCGTGTCTAGTTTCCTCCAGCTCCACGGGGCGGCGGTCCCGTCGTCCACGCGAATGTAATAAAAATCACTGTAAATGAGTCCGTAACTATGTTCCAAATTTTGTGTCACCTCTGTGTCGTATGCTAAACAGCTTCTCTGCAGGGTCATCCACTTTCACAGAGTGGAATGGCTCATGATATTTTTTTTCGCGCGCTATAGACATATACAGGATGAAACCAAGTGATGCAACTTACTTGTACCTGTTCGACCAATGCAATGCGTTCACAGTTGCACGTCGCACGACAGCGCTAAAAGTTTGTATATTTATTTATATTGCTACATTGCTGATGTGGCCTATATCGACCATTGATCCCACAACTGCACGTCTGCGGAAGTCAGCATCGCCGCCTTCTTTCTCCTGATGTCATACCCATTTATATATATATATATATATATATATATATATATATATATATATATATATATATATATATATATATATATATATATTGTGGGGACGCGTGACTTTCACGCGTCCTCTGATATGTTGTTTTCCCGCATAGCTCCCGTCTCCTGTAATGCGGCTTCGCCGCTGGCCTGGTGCCCGCGGCAGTCGGTGTGGTTGAAGCGCATTGCGAGAGATGGCGCGAGTGTGGCTCTGCTAACGCCACCTGACAGCGGGGTTACTTGGGCGCGGAAAGGAGAAGGTTCTTCCTCTTTGGCTCGGGATCGGCAAGCGGCGCGGACGTTCAGTGCGTGTGCCGATCCATGCTTCTGCGAGACCGTCTCGCGAGGCCTACCCCGGAATGGACGAACACGAGCGTTCGAACGCGCCACCGTTCGCGTGACCGTACGCGCGAACGACCAGGCGTTGGTGTCCAGCATGGGGCGAACACATTCGCTCCTTATCCGGTCGCGGTGAGTCGGATCGTGTTGTTCAACTAAATGCCATAAGTTGACTGATGAATTTACTTAATTAATGGACACGGTCGGGTTCTATAGTTAGCGAGAGCGGGGCGAATTTATTTAAGGGAATTCAAAGGCAGGCTTGAGGAAAGACTCGTCTAGCCTGTTTCTGTATAAGAAAGGGGAACACATGTCAGATTTCTTCTTAGGTGGACAAGCTGCAGGCATGGGCTCGGTTGTTGAAATCGAATTTTCCAACGCACCCTATTGTTGATACGTTTAGTGCTGGTGGTAATGGTGTTGCAGCTAGTAGGCGGCGTTAGCCAGGCATGTTCGACGTTGGTTAGCAAGGATGTGTCACCAAACGTTGGACAATTCTGCGCCTTGGAAAAAGGCAGTTAAGAGTCGTATAACTTTCCTGATTACTCCGGGCTCTTCAGAGAACACTAAGTCTTGGAAGTTCATATGTGTTGCGGAAGACCTTACTTCTGCGGGCCCTGCTTTCAACATTGAACTACGGGCACCACTAGGCGAAGTGTTCCACATCATCGATTTCAACACGTAATGAACAAAGTGGGGAAGCGGATCGCCCAGTCTTATATAACTAAGCCTGCGTGTTTGCGGAGATAGCTCTAACGCGATATAGCATGTGTACCTCCTTCACGAGTAAGTCCTTTTACCACAAACGGTTTACGTATGTTGGCAGTGGCAACAGTGCGTCTTTCTGTGTCGACCTCCCTGTCATGCACGCGCGGATCTCTTGACCCGCTCGCAGACAATTCGAGAGCCTTCCTCCAAGTATACGTTTGTTCTGTCAAGAAAAAGCGTGCTCACAAAGTCATCGATTACAACAGAATGTGCGCTTCCCTATGCGCAGGTCACAGGTAGCAACAAGGGCATTGGGTTCTGCATAGTGAAGTTCCTGTGTCAACAGTTTGAAGGAGATGTCTTCCTGACAGGTAAGTGGATTGTATTATGCGTTAATGCAATGTTACGGCATATATAATATGTGTTTTCTTCGAAATTGTTTAATATAAACAGGCAAAAAAGGATGGATGCACGTTTTAATTGGTTCTGACGTCAATGCAGTTAATTGTACATTATTTTGCTTTTTATTGTGTTAACGATTTCGTGGATGCAGTTTAACGTTACAGGGAATTGGATTTGTTTTGCTTTATAACATTTTATGGGGCACTGAAATGATAAAAACAAATAATGAACGCTAGCTTCAACAGACTATAAGAGAGCGTTGCAATTAATAAGTGGGTGCAAAAGGCGCATTTACGCACGGAGCACTTTCTTCAAAGGAAACGCACCACGCAGAGAGCATCCAACACTGTAAAATATAAATACCGGTGCATTTCCTTTTAGCGATATTCATATTGCTAAACAGGAATTTCGCCTTGTGCACTGTTAATTACTCCACAGAGAGAGAAAGTTTAATGAGATGAAAGACGGAGAGGTTGGCTGGAGGAACAGATCTCTTGTCTGCTATTCCATGCAGGAATAAATGCGAAAGTAAAAAAATAAAGACGCAGGAATACAGAAAAGGAAGAGGAGTGATGATGGAAAAATACTATAAAAATACTGGAAAAATACTATATGTGATAAGCACCTGGCTGTCGTTTAGTCAAACTTGACGTGTCCCTGACAAGCGACACAAGAAGGCACATACCATAGGTATAAAATTAACGCACACATGCATAATCTATCTATGCACACAATACTATATAAAAATATACATATACATACGTTATCTACATGCGTCATAGCTCGAAATCGCACGGCTCATAACAATCAATGGTAGACATCACACCATCAGTTCACTTGTCCAGACTGCATGCATGCCTTCACGTGAGAAGTCTAAAACAGCTTTTGCTGCTCGTACGCGTATACCCAACTCCCGGCATTTTCCCAGGCTCTTAGAAGAGTCTCCTGAGAAAAAGACCTGAAGTCTATAGATGACGCAGTCGCTACAGTCAAGAAGGCGACGTTGTTAACTGTCTCCATCAACGCGGTCTTTTATAGCGTTATGAATGGAAACTTTTGAATTCCTGTATTCAGACGTGTTCCCTTTTACGAACAGCCAGGGATGAGAAGCGCGGGAATGCAGCTGTGGCAGAGCTCAACAAGCAGTTGCTGCGCCCAAAGTTTCACCAGCTTGACATCGACGACATTGAGAGCATTCGCAGATTTCGCGACTTCCTCAAGAGCACGTACGGTGGCTTGGACGTGCTCGTGAACAATGCTGGCATTGCTTACAAGGTAAGTGAATGCAGCGCACTATTCTTAAGTAGAATGCTGTTGTGTTGAATTCTTGAATAGCATATGTTAGATGTGTTTGTTTAGTACTCTGCGGAGACAGTGCGGAAGAGTCGACTTCTCGCCGGAACTGTCATGACCCGCGAAAGACTGTATGTCGAATTATGGTGGTTTTATAGTAGTTAGTTCCGCTTTTCTGACGCATCCGCTGTCTCAAATCGGACTCAGGCTACTGAAACACAGAGCAACCATTTCCCGATGCTTACCTGCACTGGCGATGCATATTCTCGTCGACTCGTTTAATTCTTTCGAAGCACCAAACACTGTTGTCACTGTTACGTGCACCTCAACACAACCAGAGACGTTAATTAGACGTTTGCCACGAGGCAACCACCTCCCATCCATCAGCGCCTACCAAGAAGTCAACGCAGAGTTGACGCCGACTGCTGACGGGTCTACAAAAGGCACCCACCCCCACCACTACCTCAAAGCCTGAAGTAATGATGAAGAGGGCCAACGCCTAATGTTGTCGAAGGACAGCGCCGACCGCGGATTCCCAGGTTGCTATCCTGTCCCCTGAACGGAGGCTTCGGACATGGGGAGACGCGGAATGTTGCGATAGCATGGGCGTGGTATCGCAACCGATTCGACGATTGTGATTGGCTGTGATAGAGCCATCAGATTCCCTATAGTCGAGTCGCCTAGAGAAGACGACGGTATTAAAAACGGAGATTTTTCGTGCAGTGAGGCCGAGGTGTCCTGATGTGAACTCGGATGTTTAACTTAATTTTAATTGCTCCTGCATGGAGTGGGCTTCCGTAACGGGAGCCGTGTAAATAATGTTAAGTAAACCCCTTTTCCTTCATTACTACTACTGGGCGTATTCGTCGATAGGCTTGGTGGATTCCTTGCCCTAACGCCACCCCGAGTCGCAACATCACTTCGAAGGCGAGCCTTTAATCGCAGTACCGAGAGAACTTGCACACATGCTATTCCTTGCCCGTTTTACCCATCCTTACGTGTGCGCGCACACACTTGCGTTTACTCGTTGCCAGAAACCTTCCAAGCGCCCATATGTTTCTGCAGAGTATCGTGTGAGAACACGCGTCACTTTCCATACGGTAACTGCCGCCTCGTGTCGCACTCCATGCACGAGTGTGTGTCATTACGACATGCTGGCTTCTCAGCGTGCCATGCTAAGCCTTCTTGCGCGACTCCTTCTGTCTTGAGTGTGCCGCGGGCGCGTACTTACGCAAGGTTCACTCCCTGCGCTGCATAGACGCTGGGTGTCTGTGCGGCTATGTCATGCGTGAGTTTGTGAAGCACTGTCTTTGTTGCTGAGAGACTGGGGCGCCTCCTTTCCATGCCGATGACACTTGTAAAGGGACTATTTCACGAAGCTCGAAGCGAAGGGCGGGCGCGTCACGCTTTTCTCGAAAGAGCCTCGTCTGCCTATCGGCTCGTACCTCGTAACTGAGCGAACGAGCACAGCGAAGGATAAAAGCGAACGCCGAGTGCAGCGGGAGATTAAGGACGGCGATAAAGAATAGAGCGCGAGGAGGAGGGCAGGGTGAAAGCGTGAGAAGAAAAGCATAGTGCCGCGCAAGACGGGCTTTGCGGCGACGATGGCTACGAGATGGCGCCAAAGTAGCGCGCGTCGTCAGTGTGAAAACAAGTCAATCCATGAGTAGAGGTCTGTTTGCGGTGGCTGGTGCGAATCGTGCACACGCGTAACCCACGTGCTGCCTGTCGTGATCTCCCGATTAGCAAGACAGTGGCGCCACACTTCTCGCTCCGTTTGCAACGTGCCGCAGGAGACAGATTGTTCGCGCTAGCCGATATATCGCGAAATGGAAGCATAGAGCCGCGTTCAAATTTCGCGTTATGGAGTATCGTAATCGTCGTTGAATTGACAGCGATAGTATCGCGATAACGTGAAAGTTGACCTGTGCTTGGCTACACTTGTTTATAATATTCGCGATCTGATGCACTGTGACAGAGGCAATCCCGGTGTATGGAGGGCCAGCAAGCGATATGCGTAATAAAGTGCGCATGTGCAATAACTTGTATTTTTTTTTACCGTTTGTTTTGCGGATTTCCGAACTATCTTGCAATAAAGGCGCCCATAAAAGATTGGGACCCGTTTTGTAAAAGCTTTTTCATTTGCTTTTCATTTGCTCTTTCTCACTCAGCGTAAGCGAGTGGTGCAGAATGCAAATAGAATCTTGGCTTATTATTTAATCGTATCTTATGTTTAATGTTCATGTACGCAACTATATTACTGTATGATCTGTTTGATGCTGACGTATGTAGGCTCAGAATCACTATTTTAAAGCGATAGTAAATATGGGGCCGACAAATGAAAACACAGTGTGGAATAATATTTGGATAAACCGGGGTAGAGCAGCTCAAATAGGCTGACCGGCGTTTCGATAGGTGGACCATTGACAAGTCTACCTATCGCCGCCACCAGCCTGTTTTAGGCACTTTACCCCTGTACCTATCTTCGAAAGAGGTGTATATGTCTACCTATCGAAACGTCGGCCAGCTTGTTTGAGGCATTTTGTCCCTGTTTACCTATAACGTTTCTACCATTATATTAAAGCGAAGCTTTCTTCGGCTCGACTCACCTATATATCTGTGACTCATGCAACTGTGAACAGACGATCCAACACACGTTGCGGTTTTGCAATCTTCATGCTGTCTAACACGACGTTCTTCGGAGTGTGTTGAACCGACTAGATGATAGACCATTTGCAGAGACAAAAATCCGTGAACCATGCCCCCCGCGCATCGCATGCTTACAAAGCGACGCGGGCATTGCTGCGGCTTATGAAATCGACTGGCCTCAATGACCGATCGCAGGCGTGATGGACAACCGCATGTGTTCGCGTTGTTGTGCCACCCTCCCTCACTCTTCTTTTGTAGCGTAAAGCTACACTACGCGGTTTGGAGCCGAGCTTCGCGTGCTTCTGCGCCTGTCATACTGCGCATGCGCGAGAGCCGCGTGACGTCACGAGAGGCGCAGCTGCGTCGCCGTCGCTGCTACCGCGGCCGCAGCCAGCGCGCTCCTCGCCGCCTCCTCGCCGACTGCAACGCATTCCAGAGGTGTGACGTCGCAGTCTCCGCAGACGCGCCGGCGCCGTGTGCGCCCGCTGCTGCATTTACGATTGCGGCGCCGTTAGGCACTGCGCATGCGCGAGGAGGGCGCACCATGCGTATAGATGCGAGGGATAAACAGGTGCAGCGCGCTCGACATTGAGGTTAAGGATAGTCGAGCCGCTGCCAGTCGGCGCGAAAGACTGGAAAACCTAAATTCTTCAGACCCCGAGGTTGTCGCTTGGCAGTTGGCCGTCGAGCGTGGAAAGAACGAGCGTGCCAAGGCAAAACTTGCGGTCGAGACACCGGAGCAACGCGAAGAACGCCTAGCGAAAAGATGTCGCCAAGAAGCTCAACACCGTGCTATGACCTCCCAACAACAGCGGCAGGATCAAGAGAGTGTCACAGACGATCCCAAGACTCGTCGGTGCACTGAACATGCTGTGAAACTCGGTGAAAGTGCGAGTGCGTCTACACTCTTCCTCTCGGACTTAGTGAACAATCCGTTTGGACACATTTGTGACGTATGTATGTGAAAGATTGTGGCATTTGAATTACAAGGCCAAACAAGACCATAGCCGGATAAGCTAAGGTTAGCAAGCAAGGTAAGATATTAACCAAGCATAACCGTACCTTTACGCTACGTATATCCTGGCATAGCTGAGCTAAGCCACTGCCAATTTTTTTTCTTTTTAACCATTAATCCCATTTCCCCCTGCGTAGGGCAGCAAGCGAGCCGCGCGTCTGGTCGACCTCTCTGCCTTTCCTTCCTTCGTTTTCTCCACGCCCCCCTTCTTCGGCTTTCCTCTCCACCGTTACCGCGTAAACAAAGCCGATCTCGGAGACAGTGAAATCAAAGGTGGTGACTAATTAGGGTGCCAATCCTGATACCAGTGCTCGATACGTGTCCTCGAAAGTATAACGTAGGCCGATCACGGAGGCAGCCAACGTCGCAGCAACGACGCGCCTCATGGCATTTGAACAATAGATCTGATCAATAAGCGTCCTCGGCAGCACATTTCAGGTCGTCTTCGGGTAGCTATCGCCTAACTGTGACAATAATCCTATGACGGAATTTATGTCCAAATTTCATTTCTCGTGTGCCTTCTGTTCTTCCTTTAACTGCAGCAAGCCTCTACAGCACCGTTTGCAGAACAAGCGGAGGTCACTGTTAAGACGAACTTCTTTGGGACGCTCAATGTCTGCAAGGAGCTCTTTCCTTTGCTGCGGCCACACGCCAGGTTCGTTTTTCTAATCTCATGCGCTGAACTTGGGATTTAGTTACGCTGAAGGTATAGTAATCTGAACTAGCGATGCATAATGCAGACGCGTAGCTGTGCTTTAGAATAGAATGTGCTTTTGTAACGTGATTTGGCGACCGGCTATCGCATGCTGTAGCGTTTTAACATAAACGCGCAAAGCTGTTTAGACTCGGACGCGCTTGTGCGGCTTTGTTCGCGCAGATGAGTCCGCACCGCAGCGCATCTCGGTGGGGACTGCGGCTGCTTAACCGCGTCTGCAGCTGCTCACACGATTACCGTTCACTATTGGACATCGATAAGTTCGTTTTTCCGCAAGACGTAGGCTTGTGGTTGGTTGAGCTTGTTGCTATAATTGAGGCTCGAAATCGGGAGTGGGAGGACAAATATTTCTCGTCTCCGTTTATCTCTCGTAGCATGTTTCCGTATAGAACGCGGCATGCATATTTACGGTGATTATTCTATAGAAACTACCATACCGCACTTAAATAAAAGAACATACAAACGCGGTACATGCAGGCTATCTATGTGTATAGTCTCTATCGCCAATTATTTCGCCGCGATGTGAAGCGTTCGGCTGGCTGTCATATCGGCTGACTGTGCACCCGACGTGCCCGTGACAGACAAAATCTTCTCAAGCACCAGCCACTAATTTCAGCAGAAAAGGAACAGCCGAAAATTCAACGCGTCATTCCTAGCTGTTCCATACTTGCAGAAGAGCAAAAACAATAGCGGAAATGTTTAAAATGAGAGGGAGCCAGACATAGTGCTCTTATCTATGGAAGGACTCTACACTGAGTCCCCTTGATTTGTTTATTCGCTTAGGGTCAGAAGTTTGTCGAATGTGGACATAAATACTGCACTCAATGTTGTCGTGGATTCCACATGGGTGCATACGGGCTGTATTATGCGCACCGATAGGCTAAATGTTTACTTTGTGATTGTGTGCGCATCCTGTTTACAGAGTGGTTAACGTGAGCAGCTTGGCCGGCATGCTCCAGAGAATTCCTGGAGAAGAACTCAAGAAAAAGTTTAGCAATCCCGCAATTACTCTGGAAGAGCTTTGCAGCCTCATGACGGAGTTTATGCAGTGAGTATCTACTCGTCTGTACTATGGAGGGTTTCCTTACATGCGCGCCGCATGACTGTATCTGTGCCGTACCGTAATTTTTATGACAAAATAGGGCTGCTAAGGATGGCAAGGCTGGTGAAAAAGGATGGGGGCAGTCGTCTTACAGTGTGTCAAAGATTGGAGTCACTGTGTTGTCCTTCATCCAGCAGCGTGAATTCAACGCAGACCCTCGAGACGACCTGGTTGTGAACGCTGTAAGTATAGGGACGTTTAATTTTTGTTGCAGCCATTTATATCGAAGCGCATCGAAGCAATATGAAATGCATATTCACGCACGCATGCATGCACACAGAACACACAAGTCACATGTGCGGACCTACGCTTAAACACGTGCACTTACGTGCAGATGATAAGACCATTAGTCTTTAGGCTAGTTGATTCGCACTTATCTACGACAACGACCGAAGCTTTTGGCCTGCTTATAAACGCGGAAGTAAATCCTCGCATTAGCTTCTTTTTCTTTCTTCAATGGGTATACGTTGTGCACACTGAATTCGTAGTCGATGCAGAGCGGTAAATTTTAAGTTATGCATATTATATAGCAGACATTTTATCTTTGCGCACACCCAGAAGACTGGACATTTTTTGGCTGCGCAGTGATTTCTTTCTTGAATTTTTTACCAAAGGTGCATCCAGGCTACGTGGACACTGACATGTCAAGCCACAAAGGGCCCTTAACACCCGAACAGGGTAAGCAGCTATATGTGTATTGAGCACTTATTCCTTTCGCTTCGTTTTTTATTGTTATCGTTTCCTTTCCCCATTGTCGAGCCTTTTCATGGATAAAATTCTTTCAGCTTCTTTTTCAAGAGCTTAGCATGCAAGTACATTAAGCAAGCTTTGCTGAGCCTCGTTGCTACACGCGTCTATGTAGCGCATTTAAACAACAACAACAACAACAACAACAACAAAAAGCAAGGCTGATTGGCACTTAGGTTTACTTTTCTCAGCCGTGGCAGCTAGGTGTCTGGTACGCGACGCAGTTCTTTCATCTTTACCACTTAATTCACCGGTTTAGGCTATAACATGCCAGTTACCTGCACATACCTGCATCATACCAGTTAATGAACTTACGAGCTCATTTACTGCTACTGGTGAACTAATCAGTGGAACTGGTGCTGCATTGCACCCCTCCATGGTGCAGCAACAGTTTTTTCTTTGTTGGTTTGCACTCAACGTTCAGCAAAAGAGACCCTAAACCATACTGGAGGAAAACGTAAACAGGAGAAGAAAACACTTACGTCGTATCGCTTTGTAATTGATTGCAGTTTCAGGGGGACTTCCATCCGCATCCGACAAGAACCTTGTGTTATTACCGAAAATTATGATAACCATGTCGTCCTGCTATAAGAAATTAAGGGCCGCGGCACTACTTTGCTATGAAGAGGGCACCTGAATGATTTAGTGACTTTATCGAAGTACCCCCATGGTCGCTGTTCAAGGAGCATCGTGCCGTCGTGTTCGTCAGTCGTCGTAACTAGAGGTGTTACGGGTGGAGCTTGAAGCTGGGTGACACTATAGTTACCGTATGTGCTCCCAAACGGAGCATGTGAGACTCTGTGATTTATTTGTTGCGTTCCGTTTCGTGGCGTTTTAGAACAGTCCTCGTTAGTATGACTCCGCGAGGTGGCATTTATATCAAAGCGCCCACAGCTTCAATAGTTCATTATACGAGTGAAATACTTAAGAGTTGGTTCGTAAAATGAATTTCGCGTATTCCAATATCTGCCCATGCACCATCCAAATAAACACCGAGAGAAACCGCAAACAGCTCGAACAGTTTCGAAAACAAAGGTTTAAACTATGCACATCAAAAACACCATAACACATTACTGAGCACCGTAAGTAGGTAGCGAATATCGCCGTATGTAGGTTCGGTATTGTACTGACTCCAGGATTGACCCTGGCGCCTTGGATAAGTGTCCTTGAAGACGGGAGCTGTGAGTGACGGTTTCTCGTTGTCGTGTTCATGGGGCGTTAGCTGTCTGCGCCGTGCCAACACCTCCTGAAGGCGTATCCTATTTTGTTGTAGCGCAAGCTGAACAAGGACAACAGCGCTGTGTGTGTCAGATGCGCCTTTTTGTTGTCCTTGTTCAGCATGCGCTACCACAAAATAAGATATGCCGTACCAACAAGCCCCGGCCTATAGCTATCCTCTTCGACTCCTGAAGGTGTTGGCTGTAATTTTGCGCGTGTACGTGGGAGACACAGGAATGGATGGATGGATACAACTTTCTTGTACGTACGGCAAGGTTTAACGCGACCCGGGCTAAAGTCTCCCACGGGGGAACGTCAAGGCCCTACCTCAACGCCGCCTCACGGAAGAGAAAATAGAAATGCTACAGAAATTCTCAGAATTGTCTACTAATGCGTAGGCATTCTTTGGCTCGGATGCAGCTTCGCTTTTGCTTACTTGCTTTTCCTAGCGTTGTTGCGACCTTGACGCGGCGACGTCACCAGTCTTTTTTAACTCCAACAGTAATTTATTACTATTATTATTAAACTATATTAACATGTACCAGTCACTTATTCTTATTTCTATACTGGCACCGATAGCATGGTTCAGCGTTGCGATTGAACTCCTCGGATGCTGTTGTAAATATATATGCGGGTGCGATGTTGCTCGAAGCAGCACGCAAGGCAACTCCTGCTGGGCAGAAGGAGAGAGGGGATCTGCACCTACCACCAGATTACCACGTATTACAGGGATGGTAGACGAGATTTACCTCCCCCTCACCATTCCCTTACCGCCCATCAGAGTTCAATCTGGCGCCAGATCCAGACCAAAGTATTTATTTATCCCTATCTGGCACGTTTATATTACCCTAGTCTCCGTAATCCACAATGTACCACCTGCCGAGGGCTTCGGGCATGTCTTTTCCACTGTTTGTGGAGCTGCCCCACGCCCATGGCGGCAGAGCCCATTCCCAAACCTTCCTCTTGCTCGTGAAGGACAGCTCATCGGGCCACTTGCTCGGATGACCAGCTCTGGCTGTTGGACCGTGCTTGCCTAGAGATGGCGGGTAGGGGCTTCCCGGACGTCTAGGGGCCCAACCAGATTTAAATAGATCCAATAAAGTTTTATCCATCCACCCATCTTATACTCCGTTCCATACATAGCGGTCAACGCTGTGGAGCTACGCAAGAAGTTTGGTCAAGAAAAGTTATCACTTCGCGTTTTCTGTTTATGCTTCGCTGGGCATTCCGTCCATGCGTCGCTGCGCGCCAACAGCGTCCTCTCGCGCGAGAATATGCACGTGAGGCTCCTTGCGACTGGTTGCAAATATAAAACCCGAAAAGAAAAACAAAAATAAAAATGACCTAATACAACGCATTAGCAGCCGCATACCACAGTGTGTTTGTTTCTAAGGGTTAAACTTGTTTCATTACTGAGCCTATATAAAAGTTTTGGTTTAGCTTGGTTAACCTCTGATTTAGCTGTAATTATATTACTTAGGTATACAATCATTGTTAAGCTAGGTATGGCTGCTGTGCCTAGGTTGATGGCTAGACATGATTGTGATTCGGCTTGGGTAGACACAGATCGTTCGACAGTACGACGCCTGTTTGCCACAGGGAAAGCGCAAGTGCTAGACGTGCAAAGAGACGCCCCGAACATGCAAACGGACAGGGCGCGAACGCGGTCGCTACATTGATCTCGACGTTGCTACGCCTGTTGCATTCCGGACCCTCTCCAGAGAAGCAGCATGCCGGGCGATATCCGCGGGGTGGTCAGACGCCGCTTGGCGACGACGGACGACGAACGCTCAGAGGAGAAGGCCCGGCCTCGTTCTCATCTATGGCCAAGCTCGCACTGACTACATAGCTGACTAGGCGAGCGCGGCGGTGGCTCTTCTCTTAGCCAAGCGCGCGGTGAGTCACGTGGTGAGGTGGCGACCCAGCTGCGGAGAGCGCATGCGCGAAGCCGGTGGCTGCGACGGAGCTCGGCGCGGCGAGTCACGTGATGCGTTGCCACGGCTACGGCGCAGCTGCGGTCAAATGAAGGTCAAATGGGTGGTGAAGCGCCGAGAGCTTTAGCTATAAAAATAGTTGCGCGCGGTCAAAAAGCATCAAACGATATCCAAGCGCGAACGAGCCGCTGCAAGAAGTCTCTTTAGCCTCCTCAGCGTTGACTGCTATGTATGGAACGGAGCGAACGGAGTATACTTTTTTTTTTGTAGACGCTGCATGCACGAGATGAAACTGTAAGAGTTCGACGGCAAACCGTCGGCATTAGTCGGCGCCCAGTGAAATATTAGATCCGTGAAATAGTACCACTTTGAGATTGTGAACCCAAGTATCGTTTCGTTTTTTTTAATGGTTCAGGATAAAAGGCATACACTGTGAACGAAATGTTCTGTGACTGCTTTTTGGCGCCCTACAATTGCCTAAATTCTGATGAATAGACCCGTCAAGACCATAAAATCTTGTTAGAGCCACTTTGGTGCGTCAGTAATAAAGCGTATATCTAGAATATCGAAAAATCTGTGCGGACCACCACACCGCGACGCCCGCGCCGGCTAAAATTCGCCAGCGCAGTGTCCATCTCACTGCTATCGCAATAAATGAATGCAGGGCGCTTTCTCTCTCACCCCAACAACTCGCATCGTCAGTCGTTGTCTTTGCCTGTCGTTCACTGCCCAATGCAGTGAACTTGCAACTTTTCGTCTTTCCCTTCCCTAGCGCTGACCCTCACTCTGTCCTTATTGTCCGAACATATCACCTCCGGCGGGACATGCTGGCCCTCATATCCTCATCACGTGTCCCCTCCCCAATCCCACAATGTTTCTCGAGTGGAGTAAGTCTCACTGCGGAGACTGTGAGCCGGGGCGACCCTTACACCAGCCATCACTTGTACCTAAAGCCAACCGCGCGAAGAACCTGTGATGCCCAGTGTCCGAAGTGCTCCGCTCCCGTGTATGCAGCGGATTCCCGCCAATTATTTTGGACATATGCTCACGGACAGACAGTCCATGAAAATGTACTTAGGGATGCGAAGTTAAGAAATGACCAACGCAACGAATATGGGCGATGGCTCATAGACAATACGTTTCATGAGTTGCTATTGCAATATTTGAATAAAACTGGCCTCCGTGCTTTTGTGTAGTTTCAGTCCTTCATTATGCCGCGTGGCAAACCGAACGAATAAAAGAGAAAAAAAAAGTTATAACGTTGTTTATGCTTTTATAGGGGTGTGTATATAGCTGCAATGCGTCTAACCTACCTTCCTACCTATGTGCAGTTATTAAAGAAAAAAAAAGTCGGCTTTGCCAATGCAAGTGTAGCGTGCAGACTTTTTTTTTTTTCATTGGTTTCGCATTTAGCTGTAGTAACTGATATTTTTCCTTACTTCTCACTTATCAATACAGGTGCCGATGCTGCAACCTACTTAGCTCTCCTGCCTCCAAACATCCAGTCACCCAAAGGAGAGTTTGTCTGGCATGACCGCACAATTACCCCGTGGGACAAGTAAAAGAAAAAAAAAGTCCTGAAGGCACTGAACTACCTCTGATCTTGTAGTCGTATTATCCGGCACTTTCTTGCCCCTGAAGAACAAAGCCAGTAAAAACGTGCTCACCGATTACTGTTATTGCCGAGGAGGAAAAGCGACCTGTTTTCTTTTTGTATTTTGTTCTTGTGAAAATAAAATTTGATCTGAATTCATCGCTGATGGCAGATAGCTGCTGAATAGCACATCAATTTCTAACGTCGGCTTTAGGCTTGGTTTAACGAACCACAGAGCAGCGCAAAAATTAGAAATTTAACGATCTCTTTGCCACTACCATAAAGAGCTTCCAAATAGACTACTTATTATCTTTCTCGATATGGAGACATAATTTTACCTCGCAGTGCGAGATTGGCATAAACTTGTGCTTTAATTTTCTTACGAAAGCTCCTTTAAAATACCACACTGTCACTGTATTTTTTCTTCGCCCAGTCGCCTACTTTATCTGGCTCGTCTTCATTTTCCTCTCGTTTTAAGTTTCGTCCTTCCGATGTGCTTCCTTCAGCTTCACTTTTAAAAAATGCGAATAAACTATTTATGTACCTATACGCTGCTACGTATACAATGTGCACCACACGTGGCTATGCATACACTGCGCATAAACATGCATGCACATGTCGCTTCAGGTCCTTCTACATACTCGAAGCTTGCGTTTCTCGTGCTTTATGTTCACGTATATTTTTGGGGTTCATTCATACCGGGTGCTTGCGGTGGTCGCGCGACCTATTGCGACTGGCTACCAAAAAAGCGACTCATAGGTTGTGGGAAGCTCATCCGTGCTCTTGGGACAAAGGAACGACAACAAAGTAGTGCAAACAATCACAAGGGCATCACAGTTGCTATCCACAAAACATGCCGATGGGCGCGCGACAAGCCGCGGAAGACCGACTCACCTCGACTGGATAACGGGCGAATATGTTCGCCCCATGCTAGACACCAACGCCTGGTCGTTCGCGCGTACGGTCACCCGAACGGAGGCGCGTTCGAACGAGGCCTGGCGAGATGGTCTTGCAGAAGCATGAATCGGCACACGCGCGGTACGTCCGCGCCGCTTGCCGATTCCGAGACAAAGAGGAAGAGCCTTCTCCTTTCCGCGCCCAAGTAACCCCGCTGTTAGTTGGCATTAGCAGATCCACACTCGCGCCATCTCTCGCAATGCGCTTCAACCACACCGACTGGCGCGGGCACCAGGCCACGCGGCGAAGCCGGATTACAGGAGACGGGAGCTATGCGGGAAAACAACATATCAGGGGACGCGTGAGAGTCGCGCATCCCCACAAGGTCACCGACGTTCACACCGGCATGTGCGACCGGCCCGTCGCAACACCCAAATATCTCGCGATTGGTGACGTTCACGCCTGCTCGCAATGCTGTCGCCACGTGAAATAATTAAGCGTCAGCGTATATATAGACGCCCCGTTGCTGCGCGCCTGATTGGTTCAGGTGCTTTGCGACTGTGGTCGCGCGACTGGAAAATCGAGCAATGAGCGACTGGTATGAAACAATAGCTTTCCAAGAAAAGTGACCATTTGCGACCGGTCGCTTTTTGCGACCAACTTGGTCGGATCACTTCGCCAAGTCACCGGTGTGAATGAGCCCTTATAATGTTAATCTGGACATTCATCCGAAGAAAACATTTTTTCCATTGTTTAATTATTTTAGAAGTGTTCTTTTCTTTTTTAGGTAAGCAGAATTGCACCCTCCTGTTTTTCTGCCTGTTGATACAAGATACGCATGCACATATGCGCTTTCGATGTGATGTCGCGCTGAATCGGAAGCTGTGT